>NW_024386831.1:9814377-10264377 GCF_900408965.1 Simochromis diagramma | reverse complement strand
GTAGGCCCTGAACTCAAAAGTTGCTTCACCACTTCATAACATTAGTTTTACATTGTATGGGGTGAGGCTTTTCATAGCCACTTGAAGGTAAATGACTAATACCAGTGTCATAGTGTGAAGCCCTGTTTTATAGTATCTGTACTAAAACATGAACCACAATATTATGGTGGTGCACATTGCCCTAATGTACTGTAATGTGTTTTACGATAATATACTACTGACATTGCTGCCACCAAGAAACTGTTGTGTGCTTGTGGTATACTGTGCTAGAGCAAAAGTGTGTGCACATTTTTTAGGGACCAGATCAAGTATGTTGCAAATGTGCTTGTGCATATAAAACTGAAATTTTTGTGACAAAAAGTAGGCAATGACAGAACACAATAACAAGCTGTACTTGTGCAGATTTTACAACCCTGTTTTTCAAAAACTGCTATGCTGCAAAAATGTGATTGGAAAAAAAAAACATATTTGTGAAAAAACACCTTCCAAGGGTAGGGAGTGTAGAATGATTTGGGAATTATCATCTCTCAACTAATTAGTTTAATGAGTAACACAATTAGATATAAAAGCAGCATTCTAGAGAGGTGTAGTTCTCTGTAGTGAATCTGTGGAGAGGTTTACTGTGTGTGAAGGACTGCATGGGTAAAAGTCTTCAGCAATTTAAGAATAACATCTCAATAAAAATGTCAAGGATATAAAAGATTTTGTCATCTGTGTTAAATAAGATTCAAGATTCAAAGGATGGAGTAATAATTGTACTGCAATAAACCAAATATCGTCATGCCCTCATATTGAACTGCGTTATAAAACAGAAACACCTTTGCCTTCTCTGGAGTCGAGCTCATTGAAGAAGCATGGAAGCAAAGTGGAAACCTCTAATACATTAGAAATTAACATGATACTTGATTCTTACTCCCAGAACAGCTTATTTTCTCTCCGATATCGCAAAACTGACTTGTAATATTATCCAAATGTATTCAATAAATATATTCTAGAGCATATTACTAGTCATGCTGCAGTACTTAACTATGCAAATTACTGCAAAGCCCAACAAGAGAATTGTGTGTACCTCTCTGTTCATGAAACAAAATCTCATAGTTTGAAGCTATTAATAGAGTCTGTTAACCCGCTAACAAGCAGTCAAATCACACTAACACAAATTTTATCACACATCTGTAACCAGATTTTACACCACTGCTTGATTAGAAGACAAAACAAGTCAATCCACCTAAAATTAAATTCACAAGGTCTTCACATGACGGCAATATCTGTGTAACAAAAAATGATAGGAAAGGCCCCTTGTGGTGGATCTATTTATCCACTGGAAGCCACATTGCTTAGACCAACAGCGTCCAGCAGCGGGAGTGACAGCTTTAATTTGGTAGCCAGCGGTCAACATGATTAGCGAGCTGCAGGAGGCTTTTACAAAGTGGACCAACTGCCTTTGCTATCCACAGTGTCAGAGGAAAGAAGCATGGGACAAGCAATGAGAAGATTGTTAAGGCAGATAAACCTGAGGCTCTGAAGATCAGGTGCAATGCTGCATTAAACAAGTATTATTTTTATGACCTCTTATAAATGAAGGTCTCTGTATGACTGTGTGTGTGTTGTTCTTTCTGTCAGTTCTCTCAACAACTCACACTTGGTGAGTCTATTGCTGGGAACCCAAGAGAGCTGTCCTCATATTTTGGCTGTAAGTTGTCTTCTGTTAGACTTTCTCAACAGTCAGACATGCAGCCTGTGAACAGGAAAGATAGGCAACTGCATGGGGCCCCAGGCCATTAGGGGACCCCTGAGAGCTGATAAACTTTCCTCCACAGCAGTTTCTCAAAATGTGGCAACCACAGTGACCACAGCCCCCTCCTTCTTAAACAACCAGTGCAGTATTTGCAATGACATCTCAGAAGGAAACCTCCTTAAAGGGGCCCCCTACTAGCTACAGCCTGTTCAGTAAGCTGCAGGCTGAGCCCATCTGTGTGTCTGAGTGTTCAGCAGCTCATTCACTGACTGTAGCTCATCCTAAACTCAAACTGTATGTAAACTTATCACTATTGAAGGAGAAGTTGTTTTGGATTCTATCTGTTGTAACTATTCAGCTGATGACATTACAGCGATGGTAATATGATTTATAAATGACTTGTTATTTTATCAACGGCTATGCTCCCGGGGCTCATGTTTGGCATTTTTGTTTTGTTATAAGAGCAACACACACTCTATTCTGTGCATATATTCTTTTCGCAGTGCCAATTTGTTGTTTACTCCTCAGGTTTACTATTTATTATAGAACCATGCACACAGGACAAGCTTTGCAAAGTTAAATGTTAGCTGTCAATCAGGATAATGTCACATACCTGCAGTTCAAGCTCAACGTTATTCAGTTATTCATCAGAAACTGGATTAATCTGTATATTTTACTGACAAACCCCATTCCTCCTGCCACAAATGACTTCAATTACTCACTTACAATGCAAGTCGGTCCATTCAGAACACGCACTGTATTAGTTTAAGTCAGAGGTTCCCAAAGTGTGTGGCAGAGCCATTGCAGGGGCGGGGGTATGAAAAGAGAAAGAGAAAAAAGAACGCTTGGACACTGCTAGCATAATGGACAGGTTTTTTGATGGGGCTCCCATACAAACGCAAAGCAGGAGATGAAGCATCACCAAATATGTTTCCAAACCAACTTCATTCCAAGCCAAAGACTAGAAAATATGGTGAAGCATATCTGCCCTTTGGCTTCACCTGCACAAGTGCCAAGGTAGGTCTCTCCTGCAGAATTAGTTTCCCCTGCGTCGGGAGCATGCGCTGGGCTCTCCAAATCACGGGCAAACAGTATCCCACATTCTTGATTTTTAGTTCACAAACACTTGTTGTAATGACTAACTACTCCTGACATTTTGGAGATGTTAGCTCTTTATACAGTAAAGTTACAGCGGGATACAAATAATATCAGGCTGATCCTGTCACAATTTGTTCCCCCTGTCCAAACCACGGACAAACAGGATCCCACATTCTTGATTTTTAGTTCACAAACACTTGTTGTAATGACTAACTACTCCTGACATTTTGGAGATGTTAGCTCTTTATACAATAAAGTTACAGCGGGATACAAATAATATCAGGCTGATCCTGTCACAATTTGTTCCCCCTGTCCAAACCACGGACAAACATTGTCCCACAGCTGTTTATGTTTTTTAACCCATTTTGCACAGAGAAGCATTTTTTGAAAAATGTATTGATAGCAATGTTGAATATTATTACACAGGAAAAAAAACAACTACCCGTAAAATTATTACACCGTGACGCCTCTGCCTTTGTAAATGGAGGGACAGTAACTGCGTGTGTATATGTAAGCGTGTAAAACCTGAAGATAGTAAGATTAACAGTATTTTGTCTCTATCTGCAATTCTGCAATTCATCTCATGTAAACAATAATGTGGCGCACAGCGTGACGTGAAAAAAGTCACATACCTTTGACGTTGCGTGACGAACTCCACATGTAAACCCAGTTTTTAAAAATTCGAAACGCATAGAAACTGCGGCGTTTTCAAAAATACCCGTGTAGGTGTGGACGTAGCGCAAAAGAGTTAGTAGTTTATTATATTACTACCTGTAATTTATTTCAGTTTACTTGTATTTGCTTAATTGTTTACTAGATGTTTGAGGTGTGAAATAAACCGCAATGGAGTTTGAAAACAAAATATGGGTGCTTGTGGTTGGAGGATGTGTTTGTGCGGGGGGAGTAAAACTAAAGGGGCACCCAGCAAAAAAAGTTTGGGAACCACTGGTTTAAGTGAACTTAGTGGAGAAAGGTTTGGGGTTATGATTTAAGGCATGTTTGTGCATGTACAGATATACATGCACAAACATTATACAGAATTCATTTAATAAGGTGTACGGTATGTCAAGTACAAATGTACACACACACACACAAACCTCTTTTGTTTCATATGCAAGCAGAGGTTCAGCCACTGCTTCATTTTCCAGTTGGCAGGGAGTTGATGTGTTCAGATATGATTTATTGATCATGTTGAGCACATTAGTTTACCCACTGTGTTCAGTTAAAAAGCAATAACACATTTTACACCCTCTGTTCCATGCGAATGCAATAACACTAAACTAATTACGCAAACTGGGGACAACAGTGTGATTTGTAAAAGCCCGCGCTGTGCGCTGACTCTTCAGCGAGATGCTGAGAGTATTGGAAGTAATACAGTAAGATGTGATTAATTCATACACACCTTATCTCTTTCCATTCGTTTTATATGGAAAAAGAACCACAGAGACAGTGACTGTGTCTACAGGCCAGGGCAACCTGTATAATAGCAAGAAGCGTGCCAATTTTAATTTTCTTGGCTAATTCTGATTTTTTTTCCAATTTTGGTTTTCTTTCTAAGAGCTAAAACTGATAGCATATATTTAAAAAAAACAGCTTTTCAATGCAAAAACTTTCACAATAAAATAAATTATTGAACATCTGCCAAATTTCCTGCAGTAAGTTACAGAAACAAAGTAGATGCAACAGATCCATCTAATAAAACGAATGTCAGGCACACTCACGTCATTATCTGGTATGTTTATAATTTCACCAGATGACATGACATCAACTCTTTTCTCTTTTTCACTCCTCTCATCATTCCTTTGAGCCTTTGCTTTGATCTAAGGGGGCTGGATCCATTCTTTGCTCTGAACTCTAGATAGCTTTACCTTTAGCTCTTTTGCTTTTGTTAGCTTCATTAAACTGTCCACATTCAGCTGATTGAGGACGGTTTACCTGTCTAATAAGTTTGTTGATATGAATATTTTCATAGTGCCCTCTCTGTGGTTTTTACCTACAGTGAGGAGCCTCCATGCTGACAACATGTAAGCATGTGGCTGGGAGTGTGCACATGACAATTTGCCTGTGTCATTTTACTCCTGTTGTGCATGTAATACCAGCTGACTGACAGGTCACTGGTCCGAGCTAAGAACACTGGAAATTGGTTGGTTCTGGTCCCTGGGTGGCCTGGCCCTGATAATTTTTTACAATTATATTTAAAAATGTTATTCAATTATAACATTTTAAAGGTGACTGTCAACAATGAGAAAAAAGTAAGAATGAATAAGACACATTTGAGGCTATTTCAAATCAACTGTCTGTTAGCCAATTTCTATATATACAACTGCATAGGCATTCTACATTCACTTGTCTTTGGAGAGTCAGACATCATAAGTGATAGGCAGATCTGCATAGTAAGTGGAAATCTGTGATGTGTCAGTGTATTGTTCAGTATTGCAGTATGCTAGACAGCACAATGTCAACTGTAAACAGTTAGCAGGGTTGGATTTTCCTGCGACAGACTGGCAACCTGTCCGGGGTATACCCTGCCTCTTGGACCCCCCTGGCGACCTTGATAAGGATAAGTGGAAGAGAATGTATGGATTAATTCCTGAAAATAGTCATAATTATTACCTGGAAAAGTCCAAGTATCTTTTGCTTTTTCATGACCCTAGTTTGAGTCCACTGAATAAATAAACAATATCAATGGTCTATAATTAAAAAAGGGATCAAATTTTTTCATGTTTTGTGTAAATACACAGGATGTAAAAATAAAATCTTTCTTTTTCTTTTTCTTTTTTTGTTGCAGTAAGTATTTTGTAAAATGTTTATAGAACGTTTTGTATTGTTAATGACAAATAATAAATATGTATGTTTTTACCCAGTTCATTACACATTCTGTGGCCTTTCTACAATTTAATATGTCAGCACTTCTTATTGCACCACTTTGAAGTGCTGGTATATTTATTAGATGCAGGAAAGTAACAGCTCACCTAAGTTAAGTGAAACTTTGTTTTGTTACTAATAATCTGACCCGACTCTTACCTGTATGTGTTAGTCTGAGTATAATATTTTTAAACACACACACTCACACAGACACTTAAGTCTATGCACTTTTGAAGCAGCTGCATTTTTCCCACTGCTATGCCTCATATTGGGACAGTCGGTATTAATTTTTCCTCATCATATGCTGTTATTGGTCTTTAATAAAAAAAAAACATATTAACTCAAATGAAAAGAATAGCACAGGATTTGAGGAAATGTAGCATCCATCAGCGTTTTTTCCGTCTACACCATCAGTGGTAATTGATATTTGAGGCCTGGTTTTCTGCCCAAGCCTTCTTTTCTAGAAATGAGCTTTTGGAGCGGAGAGAAAACAGCTGAGGCGGTGAAAATGGAATTGGGTATGTGTCGCTGCATGAGAGAGTGGGATTATCCCAGCATAATGTCAGCCTTATTAAACACTATTACACTCTATAGATCAGGAATATGGAACCTGAGGAATCTGAAAAGGATATACTCCCAGTTCATTTGTGTGTTGAAGTGTGTGTGTGTAGGAGTGTTTGCAGTTGGGATTGTATGTCCATAAATGAGAGTTTTTAATTAAACTGAAGTATTATCCAGTGACTGTGGGTGACCTCTGATACCATGTTACATGGTTTATTATTATCAGCATTAATGTCATTATTATCATTACCGACAAGACAGGATAGGCACAGGGTTTGATCTGTAATTTGCAACATACAGAAAACCGAGTACAACTACATTTTTTTGTGATCTCCTTCCAGCACAGCGAATACATTGTGAGTCTATCATGGTAACAAGCAAAACACAGAGAGACTATTCAATGTACCATAAGGCTGACCATTCTGGGCTGCATATCAGTTTTGCTTTGATTTTCTAATTTATGTATGGCAGGGATTTGACTAGGCACAAACAAGCTTTGGTGTAAAAGTTGCTTTAGTTATGATGAGTTGTTGCCTGCCAGCGCTACATGCCATCACACTGCGCCAGATCAAAGTAGTTAAAGGCATGCTTCTGCTGCTTTTTTTGAGACTTTGCATGACAGACCAGCTGCTATTCCACTTGTATTGGATAGAGAGACAGTACTGGATGTTTATCAAAACACGACACATCCAAACAAGGAAGCTTGGGTTTTATTAAAGTTACAGTAAACCTGGTTTAGAGTTGCAGTCCTTCAAGAGCTATATATTTACATGAGATTGATTAGGAAAGCATGCACAGTTTAAGAAAAAACATAAACAGAACAAAAACATTAAATAACAACTTAAATTCACATATTTTATATTATCTTTCTCTCCCATGTTGGCATTGCATTAGATAAACACAAAATGTAGGTCTGACCACAAAGCCTTTTGCTGTAGTTTGCATTAACATATAGACATGGCACACAGTGATAAGAAGCACTAGAACAAATAAATAACACAGCCCTGAAGCAGTGCAGACGACTGATGGGTTATCATTACACAATGGCACAAGTACTGTGCTGCCCACAGGTAACTTTTTTTTTTTTACCACTTGCAGTAATCAGAGGAATATTTATAGTGAATTATTCTCTAATACCATTTAGATGTTGGACTTAGTATTGTTGCAGTAATTAAGACACAACTCATACCAATGTTAGGTCAGAGGATGTCCATCATGAGGGATGACTTTTAAAAGGGACATCCAGGTGGAACACTAAAAAAAGTACATTATCTGTTTTTTAATAGCTTTTTTATGGGGATTTCTGTAAATGTGAATGATTTAATTTATTTTTTAATTTAAGGTTTAAAAATATTGAAAACATCAATAAAAAATCATTTTAATTTTACATTGACACAAACTGTATACATTTATTACAATGTAGTGATATTCTTAAAAGGCAGATAACACGACAGAATTAACAACTATTAAGAAAAATTGAACATTTTGAGGTATCTTTTAAATATTCCCATAATGTTATAATAGCTTTTGGGGTGAAATATACAAAAACCTAGTTTAATCTAATGCAATCTGATCTTTAATGTAACCCTGCTCACCCTGCTCAGACTAATAGCTGTGCATGATCCCGGAAAGCTCAGCAGAAAGACACCAGGTAGTACATCGTGTTACATACTCTAACCAGAGTATATAACACAGCCATCAGCACTCTCAGTCTCAGAAGTCTCACCAGGGTATGGTGTTAATCATTTGAAAATTAAACTCAGCACAGGGGAGTTAGAGTTCAACAGCCATTTCATGTTTCATTGTATGAAAGTTAACTGAGCCTTAAAACATGTTCGGCTGTCAACATGAAACATTTCTAAACCAAACATAAATTGACAAAGACAAGCACACACTCCAATCCTTTGTATGGACAGACCCTAGATTATACAAGCACACTCTGAAGCATGTATGTAAGGTTATAAATCATATAATATTACTGGGGATAATACACTATAACTTGTGTTCCCCATCCAAAAGAACTGTTTGAGTACAAATGAAAATGGTAGAAATATTCAGAAAATGGTTTTAAATTGATATTGATTTTTAGGCAGGTCTTTACTTCCAGGGCAAAAATATGAATCCACTGACGCTGTTAAGAATAGGACAATTTGAAGGAACTCTGGTCTCCCTTATATAACTCTACTTCAAAGAAACAGGACTTTCTGGATAAATCGTGGATCAATTTTGCTAAAGGTCTACACAAGACAGGATACATTTTTTAATCTGTCAGAAAACAAACCCTCACTACAAGCATGTGCCCAAAGCTGTTCAATCGCATATTTATTTCTGACTGTTTTGCATGCAGGCCCCCTATTTTCTGAGCTTGCATTCCCTCATTTACTGCAGATGGGAGGCAGTTAGAGGAAAAGTGGAATGATCCCCAAATTTGCCATGTAGCATAAAAGTCGAGACCAAGGCTGAAAGCCCTAAACATCTTTTGAGCTAAGCACACATTCACATTTTAACTTTGATATTTTTTAATATTAAAAAATCTATTTATATCTGTTCATATCTTTGTCTTTCATAGAACACGCAATGTACTGCATGCTGTTTATCTTGAGTGCAAGGAAGGTGATACTGTGCAGCAGGGGAGTAACACACACACACACACACACACACACACATACTTCCTTAAAATGTTACTTAGTGAAACTGGTTCTTACTACCAGCTAAACTATCCAATCTGTGACAAAGTTAAACAATTTTGGTGACATAAGTGAGTTTTAAAGTGTGTGTTTGTAAATTTCAGCCAGTGTGTGGGGAGAGTGTGTTGTCCTCAGATCATTAACAAAAGAAGCTGGTGCCCCAATTGTGCTCATTCTTCCCTAATTACTGGCAAATGCTTCCCGCTAGTCCCATGAAGGCACACTCTGTCATCCCAGATGACTGCACTTGGAGTGCTTTTTGTCCTTTGCCAAGCGAGTCCTCTGAAGTTAAAAACTCCTACTGGACTAGAAAGGCTTAGAGTGTACTGAAGCATTTCAGCCATGAAGCAAAGCAAGACCATAGTTTGTTTTGTTGGTTTACTTCATTACATTTCTTATTTACTTTCTGAAGAAAGCAGTTCATTATACCAAACATTAGATTACTTTTGCGTTACTCTGCAACATTGCTTGAAATGTGTTGTCATATCATTACCAGTTAACAATACAAACCTCAGGCTTCAGATGCTTCTGCAGAGTTAGTCTTATGTTAGCAGCAAAATTCAGCTGTTTCAAAACTGGACACAGTTGCACTTTATCAACCTGGCCATGTCCATCCATGCAATAAAATAATAGGTTTGTATCCTAACGCCACAAAAACTGTAGACTGTTCCAACATTTTCCTCCTCTCAAAAACTAAAATTAGCTGATTTTAGCACAAATGCTAAAATATTTCTATCTGCCGATGACCTACAAGAGGATAATTAGGATCTTAAAGTGAATATCATAGTGATTAGTAAATGTGCTACATTACTGAGCTACCACAAAACGTAATTTGGTTACACTAATATGTTTCTTTGTAGCACCAACACTACTTGCAAAAGCTACCGTACATTTTGGTTAAAGTAGTGTTTGCTACTGCTTTCCTGTAGCATCATTACAAACCTGTTGTGTACAGTAAGTGGTTGGTCTTTTTTATGATCTCTCACACTTAAATAGTTCCTTCTAAAGAAAGACAATTCTAATAGTTATCATGTGTTATATTTAATACACATAGCATAAAAGACATGATTACCTTGTACTTGAATCCAATCCAACTGCTTCAGTCGTTTTAACTGTTGAAAGCAGAGCTTCCAACAAACGAGAATGTTGTAGAATTGTATTCAACAGTTGACTACAAAGCAAATATGTATCCTTATTTTTACCACATAAATTTGTTGAATTAAGCACACATGTATTTGTATTCAAATCAGTTTCTTTTAGTTCAATTTTTCAGCTTGTAAATGCACGTACAATACAACTGAAGAAATGAAATCCCCAATTTGCAGTTCACCTTGCTTGTTAAGTCACACTTCTTGTAGAGACTGAATATAAACTTATTTAAGGTTCTTAAAGTAAAACATGCTATATGTTCATTCCAGCCTGGTGCATTAGCTAGTAATATTTATTATATGAAACATCTTTACAATGAGCTGAAGTACAAAAGCGAGAGCAAGAAAGAAAGAGAGAGAGAGACTAACGCTGAATAAACTGTGCCTTTTTTTCCTTTTTTAAAATGGCGTTAGACACAACCTACAGACAGCTGTTAAAATGAAATGTCTGCATGTCAAAACAGTTTAGTTAGTAACCAGGGTTTTTTAAGGGGAAAGTTTAGATCAAAACGTTTAACTGCACCTCAGATTTCAGTGGCTCTCATCAGTTAAATGACATATGTTGTTTTTTGGATTAACACATGCTAGACTACTTCTTCCCCGCTGCCATCAGACTCTTGAACAGCTGACCTATTTTTGAACAGTAATAATAATTGTTTTGCACATCAGGTCATCCTGCATATTAAGCCAGCATATTAAGCTATAGCCCTTTTGCACGCATCTCTGTTTCACACTTCAATATTTTGTCTTCTTTTCTGTCTTCATTTATTTATTTGTACTATTTGTATTTATCTGTTCTGTTTCTATTGTATATATTAATCGGCATCTGTGGGTGGACAGCAAAGAAAGAATTTCATTGCACAGAGAAATGTCTTTTTTTTTTCTTGTGACACATGACAATAAACACTTTGAATCTTGAATCTCAAAACCTCATGCTGTTGAACTGAGGCTCTTGGATTGATGCTCCACATGACTTTCAGGGAGCAGTTCTAGTATAACGTCAGGTGTTTTATTGCCCCAGAGATTTAATGAGTTTTATTTGCTGTATTTTAAAGAGTTTCCAATAATCCGTTATCAAAAGTATTAATTGCTGTCTTTCTGCATTCTCAATATAGTCCAATGACTGTTTTTTGTTTGCAGGTTTGTGCATATTAGCATTGTGTTTACCCTCTTTAAAGCCTGCTGCATACTAGCTAGAGAATAAGTGTACCACTGGGCTGTTCATTGGCCCTAACTCCTAACATAATGTTACACGTTGCTGCTTATGCATGTCAGTCTAAAGTTGTACACTCAGCCAAAATAGTAACTTTTGAAAATATGTCTCACAGTCTCATAGACACATTACCATAATTGTTATGAACTGTAACTGCAGCTTTGCATAAAACCCGAAATAATTCTCTGAGTTCTCAAACATTAATTTCCACGACTAAATCCAAGTCTTCCCACGCCAGGATGCCAAAGAAAAAAATTCCTCTACCAGAGATAATTGTTAGACAGGCAATGCTTTTTCCCCACTTCTCTTTTTGTTTTGGCAATGCGAGTGTCATTTTGGAGAATGTAAATTTTGTTCATCATTACAATGCACCCATAGCAAGACTGTCTATGCTGCATGTGGCGACATCAGTGCAGCTGTTTTAGAATTATAAAACCTTCTGCCAAAACCTGCTTTCTGTTATGTCACAAACATTTAAGTTTCTGGACAAAAACTTAAATTCTGTCAACACCAACTTCTCTTTAAGTGCCACATGTCCATAAAACAGCTCAAAAGCTTCATCACAGAGAGGAAAAAAGTGCAAGTGTGCATATGTTTATATTATACAGTACATGTAAAATATCCTGTGCACACACAATGGATCCTGTGGCTATTAGAGTGAGATTTTTAAAGGAAAGCTAAAAGCGATAGAAGGAGAGAGGGAGAGTAACCCCAAAGGCATTTAAATTGACTGATCCATTTTAATTTCGCTCCAGCTCCATTATGTTGTTGTTGATGTTACTAAAGGACTGCCATGTCATTATCTCCCTCTTTTGTTTGTGCTGTTTTTGAGAAGACATTGCTGTTGTTTATTTTCCACAAGAAGGCCTTTATGCTAATGCGACCTCTGCTAAAGAGGATTTGCTGTCGATTTAACAGCGTGTTAAAGCCACAATCAGCATCAATCATGCGGAAGGAAGGGAGCGAGGAAGTTTGGGGCTAAGTCATGCTAATCTTCATAACACCTTATAATAAATTCATTAGACCTCCACGCGTACTCACGTGACACTCATTCTCTCTTTTTTTATGAAATTACAGTAATTAAGAGTGAAAACAGTGGTATGAAAATGAGGGCGTTAGAGGAAGTAGCTGTAAATATTTCCAAAATGCAAGACCGTTTTGTAGGCAAAAATAATCAACTTTTGTTAATCAAATATTAATGTTGTTCAGTTGACTATCAGTTAACTGAACAACTATGATCTGCTGTCTGCTGTTTTTTTCCTCTAGGTCAGCATGGTCGTACTTATTCTAATTCTTCCTGTGGATGATTTAATTGATTATGTGGCTCAAAAGTTTTATAATGCAAAACCTTCTCAATCATATGTGAATGTTAACTACAGTATTGTACATTTACAATTCTTAAGGTGCCCCTCGTTTTTTTTATATGTTGGTAAATAGATGCACCAGTTTATTGAAACACGCAGACATAAACGGGTTTATTATATAAGGTGAAAACAATTGTACAAGTTTAAAAAGCCTGAAAGTCATTATTTCCTATGGCCACTTTTATTTTTTACTGGCTGCCTTTTGTTCCGTTCTTTGTCAAGATTATCCCACACTGCTTCAATAATGTTGAGGTCTGGGCTTTGGAGAGGCCAGTACATGACTGATGATGTTCCATTGTGTGTTTTTCTATCCAAGTATGCTTTTACTGCATTGGCAGTGTGTTTAGGATCATTGTCATGCTGAAAAATGAAGCTGCTGCCAATCACATACTTTCCAGATGGTATTAAGTCTGATGGTACTTTTCTGCTTTCACGATTCCATCAGTTTTGATAAAACCCCACTTCTGGCTGAAATGCAGCCCCAAAACCATGACAGAACCTCTACAGTGTTTTATGAGTTTGCGTGTACACCGTCACTGTTGTGCTTCTCTCCTGATTGCCTCTGTAGTTATTGATGATCATTTGAAAAAAAAAGTTTTTTACAACTGATTTCCAGTCTAGTGTCTTTCAGGTCTTGTGTTGGATGTTATTCCTATTTCTTAAGGAAATGACCTTCAGACATATTACACATAGCACAAGAAATTGATTATTTGTTAAATTTCCTGTTATGTGTAGACAAAAGACTAAGTTAAAGTTAACTTTAGAACTATTGATTAAGATCGCATTTAAATAATACTGGATACCTGGAAGCAGAATATAAAGAAATCAGAGTTTTGCACCGTATCATAATAAGGTTATTGAATACTTTTACTGAAAAATAAGCAGGGACACAAATACAGGTTTTGGGGGGTGTTTGTTTTTTATTTGTGTCCTCTAAATATCATAATGCTGTAAGTCTGTTGGCCAGTAATAAAAGTTTACAGCTCTTCTGGGAATAATAATAACATGTCACATAAATCTGCTAACAAACTCACATTTTATTCTTGTCAAAGAGAATTTCAGGCCTGGCAAATAGGACTTTTCATTTTACAGAGAGCAAGAATATCGCAGACCCATCAAAAAAAAAAAAATCCCATTGTAAACCTTAGACATCTCATACTTGTTGAGCACTTGTTGTGCTCTCAGTGGTGTACACCCACTGGGAGGACAAAAAGCCCAGTAGAAGACTTACTGCTGTGATCATGCATTAGAGATATTCTAATACAAGTCACCGATGTGTCACTACAAGTCACAGCAGTGTCTCGGTTGTCCAATTAATGTTGTAAAAACAAGGCCCTAACGGTTCACCCCAAAGCCTCTTCCAGTCAGCATTTTGCCTCTAAGATACGATTTAGAGAGAAACCCTGCTCTCACTCAGCGTTAACGGATGTCTTTTGAAAGCTTTACTACTCTGTTAGTTCATTTGGCACAACACTCTGTCTGTGCTGCTATAAACATTGCTATAAAGGGATCAGTGAGGCTGACCTCTGTAAAGTTCATAAAAAGATCAGTGTCACTGATAACATCACAGATATATAAGGAATAGGAAGCCCAGAATGAGTCCATCCAGCACCGTCTGGCTGTTACTCCCTTGCCTTTTTGTGTTTGCTTCAACTCATTGTGGGGTTGATAATTAGCTTTTCTCCATCTCTAAGTGTTTCATTCTAGCCTTTATCTATCTTAGAAATGCACTTCAGCAATGCATTTTACTCAGCTGGATGTTGATAAAGGGTACATTATGACTTAATAAGAGTTTAGCAGCACGGTGGCATGGTGGTTTAAGCTTCCTCCCACAGTCCAAAAACATGCAATTAGTGGGCTTCGATTAATTGGTGATTCTAAATTGCCCACAGTTGTGAATCTGAATGACTGCCTGTTTCTCAGTGTACCTGCATCTTGCCTTTTGGTAGCTTGGATGCATTAGAAGCACTTGCAATGAAGTGTGGGGTAAAGAGTTTTATAAAAGTGAGAACCTTGTATGAAATAAGTCTTGCTGATTCAAATTGTTGATAGAGTTTCTAATATCTGCCAGTATATTTGTATCTACCCGTGTGCTGTCAGAGAAAGGGATAACTAGGTGCCATTATTCCTGCTAACTGTATTGCTTTTTTTCTGTCTTGTTGCATTTATTAACTGATATTTATAAAGGAAACTATCTCTATATTTTGTAATTAATTAAAGCCCATATATGTGCAAAATGTGACATTCACTCGTTATAGAGAATACATGAAAGAATACTGAATGATGCTTTTTGTGTGGGTGGGTGGAGAATGACTGACAACCGGCCTTTGCCTCATTGCAACAAAAAAAAAAAAGAAGAAGCAGTGACAGCAGCTGGCCTTAAAACGAGAATTGGCTGAAATGGCATTTTGCAAACAGGTCATCATAATTTGAGCACTATGTTGAAATGTCACATAAATAGATAGAAATATAAACTCAGATCACGTGTACTTGACAAATGCATACTATATCCTTACACATATTTTTAGTACCTGGTCTGACTGTTGCAGCTGCCAACCTATTGATGACAATAATAACTAATGATCATGATTATCAAAGAAAGAAGGATTTTTAAATTTTATGTATGCAAAATACCTTTAGATTAAGAGGCTTTCTTTGTTCCTTTATTAAGGCCTTAGTCATCAGACAGTCCACACAGACGCCTAATATCTGCCATGGAGACTTTACATTAAAACACATCAACACCCCAGTCATCAGATTTCAGAGAAGTTTAACATATTATTACTGCGCCATGGTGTCTCCAGCTGTCTGTGTCCGAAACAGAGTATAATCAAGTGCTGTTTTCTCAGCACTTAAACGAAGGTGTGTTTGAGAGGCCTGCTAGTCCTCAACTACAAATCATGACACTCTCTGCTTCAGCTAATGAAGAGAGTGAGTAAGTCTGATGAATAAGAGAGACAGACTGAAACTGAGAAGAGGGCTTTTCATATTATAGTGTTTGAGAGTGTTGTTCTTGATTACATGTGAAACAATTAGACGTGGGTTTCAGAGTGCCACTGCTGCTGCTTTTTTAGGAGGTGTGACTTTTCGTCATCTGCAGTGTTAGTAGGCAATACGTATTGTGTTAAAACTAGAAGTACTGTGAGAACACAAGCTGGAGTATGCTCACCCACAGACATGAAGTCTTGTATCATGGTACTGTATCATCTCTATATAACTCAGTATTACTGGCAGGCATTTTTGTTTTGCTTGGAAGTGAGCATGACTATCATATTGCGTGACTGTAATTTTCTCCCGATGGAGTGGAATATGATTTGGTATGAAGAAGGAAAATGGGAAGCAGGCACTACTGTTCCACTAGTGTAGATATGTGTGGACAAAATGCATACTCTGTCAGCGCAGAGAATAAGCAATATGGCTTTTTTTTATATTATTATTATTGTTCCATAGTTTTGGCAGAAGAAACACTGAGGGGAGTAATATTTTTTTATGGGATGAAACTGAAAATAGAGCTCTTCTTCCATTTTTTTGCCCTCATATGCAATAAGTTATGAGCTGCATCTCACTTAACGCCATCATCTCTGCAATGATCTTTCATCCTTTGCATCGCCTCCTCACCACACTGCCTTTGATTTCAAGAGCTGAACTATTCTGCAACATTTGTTGAT
The DNA here is from genome assembly GCF_900408965.1 of Simochromis diagramma. NCBI lineage: Eukaryota > Metazoa > Chordata > Actinopteri > Cichliformes > Cichlidae > Simochromis > Simochromis diagramma. The sequence continues at coordinate 10,248,035 of NW_024386831.1, read as the reverse complement.
GTGGTTCTGCAAGTAAATGCTGCAGAATTGTGCTCCTCTTGGAATTGTTCTTCTTCGCTGATCATCGGGAGAGGAACCCACCACCATCGGCTGTACACTGCAAAGACTCACTGAGTTCCTCTAAACCTGACTTTAGTGTTGCAGCACTCAAATTGTCCTAAGATCTTCAACTAAATATTACCACATGCGGACTTTAAGTATAAATATTATTTTCACCTAAAATAAAATGAAATTTGATGAATTCAGCATAACTGAGTGAACGCTACATATAGCCTGCTAAAACAATATTGCATAGCCTATTTCTATTAACAAATAGATAAAATGTACATGAAAACTTACATAAATAGCATTTTTCTTTAGTGTGGCAGTTGGGTGTAGTTAGATGCCGGCTTTCATATGAGCTAGGCAAAGGCAGACTCTTTCCATTTAACTATAGCCCACTTTTACACGTATACAATAAATTTTAACTACAATTATTGATAATAATTAAATAAGTACAGCAAATTTTGAGATCCTTGTTATTACAAAGTCACTCCATGTCCAAAAACTTACTTGATTACTTTTTAATTGTTGCTTTTATTCATTTAAGAAACACATGAGGAACTAGATCCGCTGAGTACAGGTTTCACTACAAGGTTCGACTACAGAAGTCATAATTTAATGAATGACTTTAATGATTTGGCATAAGAGTTGTTTCCTTTCCAAATAATCGAAATGTCCAAATGACTGAATGTGTAACAGCTCCAAAAAAGGTCTCTTTTTTTACAGAATTCAGATCTTACTGCTCATTGAACAACTACTGCATTGTTTCCTTTTTTAAATGAAATGAAGACAAGTGACTATGCAGGCAGTGTTCCATTTGTCCAGACAGCTATAGGGTTCATATTGATGTTTAATTAAAGGAGAACGGTTGTGGACATAAGTATTAAACAAGTAGCAGTGTACAAATCTATACTCTGAATTTCAAGGTCTGATGAAATACATGGTTTTATTTACTTTTCATTTATTTGTTTGTAATTCACTGCCATTTCTTTCTAAAAATCGTTTCTTTTCTGAAACTCTTTCTACAACATCTTAAGCTATCAAATGTGCTATAAGGACAAGAAACGTTTGTGCCTATAGCAGGTGAATTATGTGAAAGGTATGTTTAGGATCACACAATAAAAACACTTGGGTAAGAGTAAATGGTCCAAAGCTTGGCCTTGGGACGGCCCTATATGTTTTACGTGCCCATGCTCACTGATGTAATTCAGGAGTACTGTACAGGGCTGTTCTCATGTTAAATAAGCCATCTATCAGAACTTGTCTTGTTCAGGAGTATTTTAGGTATCTCAATAAACAATAAATACATTTCCAACTACTTTAAAAAATACAAACTACTTAGAAAATGTGTTTTTCTAACTAATGAAAGAAGCATGCTGAGCAGACATCCCAGCAATAAAGAGAGACAGCCAGGCAGATGCAGACAGACAGGCCTCCTCTTCAAATATGATCTGCCTGCCAGTTGCTCTGGTGTTGCTGAGGTCCAGTGAACTTACCGAACAATCTACTGCCTCTGTGTCTCAGGGCCCAGATTTGGAGCTCTGAGCCTTGGGCATGAAGATGTTGTGGATGGCTTCCAGATCTCATTAACCTTGGGCTGAAGGTCTAGAATTAGTTTGGAGACCCAAAGGGCAGTCGGTCAGCAGCATCCTATTCTCGCAACCCCCCCAGCTATAATTTACTTGCTTATGAAGTGTACTGTTTGGTCAAATGGAAGAAAATCTTAACACGTTTGGTTTTTTTCTTCTGAAGTATTTTGGGTGAAGATTTCCTGCTTAAGCATCAGCTTAATAAGACATTAAAAGTAAAACATAATTCATAGATATAAGGCATGACACGTCTAATTACATATTTTACAAGATTGGGAAATCCACTCCACTGGGTCTGAAAGATGGACATGTATTGAGATGGGTAGGACATGGACTTACATTTTTATGACAGAAAACAAAGTCAGCTCAACAAGCATGTGTGTTAAGGTGGGAAAATAGTAAACTTGTGTAATGTCTGCTAAGTTTCTCGTTTGCTAGATCTGAATGTGCTTTCTCTGAGATTTCAAATATATAGTTTATGTATTTAACATGGGCTTATATCACAGTATTTGCAATACACAACATTCAGATCCATACATACACAAGTATTGGACACTGTTTTAGCAAATATCAATAACTTATATGAAACCCCTATTTTACCACAATGTAATGAGCGGATGTAAATTTTCATTATGTTCTCTCCTGAGACACTTTAGACAGGAGGTCGGGTTATTACGATTATAGGAGACGCATTGATAGTCTAAACGTAACTTTATTCTTTAGAAATGAGTTTTGAAAATCTATGTTAATTTATTTTGTACTGATTTTTAACTGTACTTTTAATATTTGAAATGGTAGCAACAACAATATTGATATAAATCACCTGTATCATTATAAAAACATATAATTGCATTCTTACTGTGTAATATGCGCCTGTTATTCACAGATGTGCACGTGCATTTGTTAGTACAGTTAGTTGTGCTTCCCAGAAAGTAATACCCTGACTTTTATTCATTTTTTAAGTGTGAAATAGTGGAATTTATACAACCTTTGGGCCTATGAAACATTTGTAAAAGGGATTCATTGTAGTAACACACACAGAAACATTACACTCATGCACACTCAGTCTTGCTCGGCTGTCTACTTCCCCTGCTGCTATTTTGTCTTAGTTCTCCTACCTAGTTACCAGAAATTCAGCAGTCTAAAGTACTGACTATGTCAAAAGCCTTTTTTTTTTAAAATCTGTGTGTTGCATGTCATGAGGGCAGTATGAGAGGTTTACTGTTTACTGCACTGGTGCTATCACATATACACTTTCATGCTTTTATATAAAGTGGAAATGGGCGTCCTTGACGGATGGATCAGCAGTGGCACTGGACATACTGCAGCTTTTCTTTCTCCGGCCAAAATGTTCACATGTTTTTCACATTTGACCAGCTGTCCAGTTGACTTCGACATGCTGCTCCTGCCACTTCAGCTGTTGCATGTGTTTATGTGTGTTCATCCCAACACATGAATGCTTACGTCCTGGCCACCGGGCATGTCCATCCTCGAGCGACACATGGTCAACCCCTGTACAGTGCCACTGTGGCCTTGGCAGAGAGCCTGGCTGGTCATACTGCAGCAGGAAACTGCGGGGTTCGAAAAGGAACATCCCCTCAGTTCAGCGAAGGTCATAGAGAGGCGTCATTAGGTTGACAGAGTCTAAAGCGGGGTCTTGCAGGGTGGGGGAGTTGACTGACGGTTTTTGACTCAAGGACATGTCAGTATCAGAGGTTAATGATAAAGGCAGCCTTGGTATGCCATAGGGGATGCCACTTATCATATTCATACAGATAGCTTCTGTGTGTTTATTTGCTGCATACGTGTGTGTGTGTGTGTGTGTGTGTGTGTGTGAGTCAACATTAAATAGAGTTTTGAAGACGAATAGTTTGAATAGCTCGACTAAAACAGCTTTAAACTAAATGTAAACCTTTTGTTCTTATTCTCTAAGAGGAATGATGATGAATAAAAAAAGGAAATGTTTCAAATGAAAGGAAGGATAAATTCGATTTAAAAAAATACTCCTTCATTGAACAAAAATGAGACTACGCTAAAAACATTACTATTAGCCCTGGCAGTGTGCGCTGTGTTCCCTGTGTGCGTGTTAACCTCTTTGTCCCTGTCCTAATTGTCCCCATTTGATCAGCACAGTTGTGGTTTCGGGCATTTCCTTGCCCTCCCTTCAGCTCCATTTATCACAAGCAGCAATGGAGAGACACAGAGGCTCTCAGTGCTTCAAGGTGAATCCTTTCAAATGGCTCACGTTATGTTACCTTGTTAAATCAATGTGAAAACTAGCAGCAATGGAAGTCTCTCCAGACAAGAGTTTGTGTGTTTCTTTGACATGGAAGTGCTTTGAAGATTGGAAATACTACTATTAAAAGAAAGCTTTAGTGAATCCCTTAGGGCTAAGACTTTCATAAGCCTTTCTATTTCAGCTAGTTGCCTGTGATTTTAAATATTAAAGAAGGGAAGTAACTGTATTGTTTAATTTTTACTACTACATTTATTTAGACTTAAGGTCTTTACTATCAATCTAACCTGTGCTGGTGGTTTCAAATCCTTCAATTTATTTTAGAAAATGTATTTTGAAAATGAAAGATTCCGTTTTCTCGCTCCTGTAGCATGAAAATGAGAATTTTCTTGAGCTTCTGGAATAAGTCCAGCAGTTGGTGCTGGATTATAACTAGAGCAGACTCGTTTTACAACAACAACAACTGTATAGTTGGTATAGCAAATCGCTGCTTTAAGCCATGTCTGCACAGCACATGTCTGATCTAACAGATATGTTCCTTTTTTTATTAATCCATACATACAGTACATACCAAACTACTCCGCCCCTAAATGCAAGCCGTATTTTATTTATATCCTTCAAGTCTTTCCCTGAATTTTACAAGCATAACTACAAAATTTCAGCAAGTAGCTTAATTAACTCTAAGTGCTTCCAGAATAGCTTAATATAATGCAAAACAGTGTAATTTTATTTTGAAAAGACCTCTGTTCGTTTCACTCCGTTGAGTTTTCCTAACAGACTTTGGTTCATTTCCCACCCCTGTGATTACGTGCTCCGCTCCGATTATTCTCACCTGAGTTCAATCATCCAATCAATCATCACTGTGAGTATGTACACCCCCCCTGCTTCTCTTTGTTCCTTAACAGATTGGCTTTTTACTCACAGCAGTTAAGCTTTCAAGTCATTCCTGTACCTCTTGTTTGGATGTTTTTTCATTAGTTTCCTCATGTGTCACTTCTTGCCTGTTTTTTGTATTTTTTACCTCCCTCATACCTGGAATGTTTGGCACACTCACTGACCTCCTGTGAATGACTCCTTGGCTCACAATAAAGCTTAGCTTTGGGAGGAAAGTTTGTTTGTTTTTGGGTTTTTTTTACATGTCTCTAGTGTGCAGTTCTGTGTTGCATTTTAAAAAGTTTTTACTTGTTGGTGTAAATAAATGGCTTATAAAATATTAACACACAATTCATCTGCTCAGTTGCTGTTTATGATATTCTACATATTTCTTTTTCACTGCATCAGACATTTTGAACTGTCGTGGTAGGAAAAAACACTAATTTCACTGCCGACTTAGTTATGGCTCTTTTCTATTGAAAGTTCTGAGTAAGCCCTGACAATGTCAAAGTGAGTCAGCATTAACAATAAGTCAAAAGGAAACAGCTAAATGGAATTCAGGTATTCAGTAATCACACTATTTAAACCCTGTAACAGTGGCATGTCAAAATGTCTTCTGTCAAAAAAGACCTATTGGACATGATTTCTTATAATCGTCATAATCTTTTGAAAATTGTTCAAGGCAACGTTAAATGGAGTAAAAGATTTATCAGTAGATTTGCTGCTTTGTACTTTGTACTGCTTAGTCTGCTGTGATATAAGGAACAGTATTTATTTGGCAATGGAAAAAAAAATCCTTATGTCTTTCAGAAAAGCCTTAGAAAGTCAGATGAGTTAGAATAAAGACCAACAAAGCCCATATAGGGAGAAGGCTGTGATGGATGTGACTCAGGCGCTGGACTTTGACCCAGTGGACTGAGCTTCTTGATCCACGTGAAACCAGAAGTCAGAGCTGACCTGTTAATAGATGTAGTTTGTTCATTTTCACTTGTGTGTGTGTGTACATTTATTCATGTTTTAACAGATGCACTTAAGTTTAAGAAGAGATTGTGGTTTGAAATAAAATAGGACAATTTTGCAAGACCCTAATTCACCAAAGACACCAGATGTTAAAACTGCAGAGATAAACTGCTCCCTTGTGTTCTGTCTTCACAAATTAAGCCAGTGCTTAACAAAACATATTAACAGTTGTTGTATTCTGTTGTTTCCATGTGTTTTTGGCGGCTAAATATTCAGAAAAGTTTTTGCACAGCTATCACACATTTATTGGTTTTAGTACAACTGTGGTTCCTTTCTAACTTGAAGACATTTCTGTGTTTTGATTGAAGCCATTGGAAATTCAAAACTAAACAGCTGTGAGTTGTGTGACAGGTGGTACAACTGACTATTTTCCCCTCGAAGAGCTTTTGTTTCATCACCTTTCCCTAAGCTTGAATTATTTATTGGGAATTAAATGCGGGCAATAAAACTAAAGTTGGTATTATGTTTTGATAATCAATACCCTCGGTTTTAATCCATTTTTGTTATTCCGAAAAGGAAACAAAAACGTGGGAACTTTTGTGTTACAAGTGTTGTCAGAGTTGGAGATGATTTCAATGTTTCTTTCTATCTTTGTTTTTGTGGAAAATAAAAAATCATACTTTTTAATACTTTGAGTAAATATTCCTAAACCCAAAGCAGATGGTCTCCCTGTTTCACTGTTTAAATAGAAAACATGAGTTTCATGAATCTATTTAAAGTCTGAATTTCTGATGGATTGCAGCATAAACTGTCTCCCTTCAGGGCCTCTTTCTTTGCATAATATTATCGAGCTATGTGATGTTTGCATGAAATATTTCTACCTGTACGTCTATATGAAGGTCTGGCTTTGCACTTACAGACTGCCACATTGTGTGTCTGTCATCCTCAGCATGTCGTCCAGGCTTCTACAAGGCATATGCTGGAAACATTAAATGTTCAAAGTGCCCTCCGCATAGTTTCAGCTATGGAGAAGCATCTGCTATCTGCCGCTGTGAGAAAGGCTTCTTCAGGGCTGAGAAAGATCCTCCAACTATGGCTTGTACACGTGAGTACACCAGAAAAAAAAGGGTTTTAAGCACGATCGTCACACCGTGTGCTTTGACAATCAGATTAACACCTTCCGTCTTTAACTTCACAGGCAGATGGCACAAATGTTTATGAGTTAGAAATGAAAATATAAAATTCATTCCAGTGAATTTATTAACAGAACAATGATAACGTTAAAGACTTGAGCTCACTTTACTGCACAACACATTTTAGTCATTCATCTAGAAAGGTGGGTGTGATGAAAATCAATCCACTATCTAAAAGATGTGACCAGAGAAATTTGGATGTGTGCAGGTGCACAAACTACATCATGTGACTGAAGGGCAGCCTGGTTTATAGACAATCTGATAATGGCAGGGTAATGTTACAATGACTAGTATATACATAATGCTACAGCAGTGTTTGACGTTCATACAGTATACTTAATTTGAAAAACTGGTAAAAAGAGTAATTTCCTCCCATTGCTAGGAGGTTGCCAGGCACGCATGGTTCAGCTTTTTTGGGCATAAATTAGTTGTTATTGTTATAAAATTAAAATGATTGGTTGCTGTCATATTGTGTGGTAGGTGCATAAACTCTAGGTAGAAAGGTACAGGTAATTTGAGCTTGTTGCTAGGTGATTACCAGGCAGTATGATGGCATCATAATATATTATGCATAATCCAAGTTTTATATAATTAATCCTTTCTGAATATAAATGAGATATTAATTTTGTGAAATAAAAATAACATAATGATTTATGTTATGCTGTAAGTTCATAAAGGTTCATTTTAGTCCATTGTCAGGTGGGTGCTAGGAAACATGCTGACATCATAATTTCTGTTACAGATAAGAACCTTTGGCTGTACCTGTGTGCCATGTTTAGTTGCTCAAGTCCTGACGGTGTAGTGGGAGTTCTTGGATAAAGAAATAAACACACAGACAGAGCTTTTGTATGGTAAATTTAAAAAAAAAGAAGGAGAAGAAGAAGAAAGAGGTATTTTAAGGTATTGTGTTTGATTTGGCATCGATGCCCTTTCTGATACAACCCTCCCAGACTTGTGGCTAACACTACTGGGTTTGTAGCTTGTCCAGAATCAAACCCAGGATCTTTTGCATGTTGCTGGAATTGTGCTAACACTATAGCATGGATTCATTTCATATAGTATAATAAGATGACTAAAAAATTAAACTTTTCACAATTGTGAGCTGCTGAAAACATGCTGAAGATGTGCAAAAGCAAGCTGGCTAAAGGCATTACCTCCTACCTTGGACATGAGTCATTAGACATAATAGCCGCATGTATAACTGCAGTGATGTTAGTCAACCTTTTTGATGTGATCAGACTTATGGGAGAACTGACAGCTGTAATCACCATCATCATAAATAGAGAGAGAGAAATAGTCATGTTATCATTTTGTCTGATTAAACTTGAATCAATTCATTGTACATTCACATTAAATATTTCTATACTTGTCTATGCCAGACAGTCTGGTAAGTTATTACTTTGTCTATAGAGCTGGTGGATTACTCCAGTGTTCTCAGAGAATTTGCTGTGGCCGTAAATCCAGTCTCGTCTTTAGGACTTATCTGGTGTGAAACGGAACATTAGAGAGTCTCTGGATGAATTACATGGCTTTTGTTCAGCTGCCTCGTCTTCATTGATGATTCACTGACTGTCATTACGACTTCATATTTGCATTAAATTACAGTTTAACCGGACTAATTCTCCTTTAATTAAAAAGCCATTTAGCTGTCACTGAGATAGACGGGGGCCATGTCTGAGAGCTCTCCAGGGTGGAAGAGTGTATTTGTCTTTTACAGAAAGACAAAGCCAAGTCATTGTGGAGATGCTGTTAGTTTAGATTGTCCTGCAGGATGCAATATTTGCAGGGGAAATCCTCAAAAAGGCTTCAGCTCTTCCTTTGATGTTTTTTATGTCAAAATTTAGGCCCAGATGATTCAATATATACATTTAAACCTGAAAGCATTTCAGTCTGGGGTCTTTTATTTGTCTGACAACTACTTGAAAACTTATCTTAGGAGTGAATGGTATTCTTACCTGCAGTTACCTACACTTTCCAAGTCCTATAAACATGAGCTAATCAAACAAGTGATGAGCTCTAGCTTCTTAAACTCCAAGATATGAACAAATGACTCCGGTGGCATATTTGTATTTACAGCACTTATTGACTACATTGACAAGGTAAGTTTAATTTGCTCGAAAACAAAAAAACATATTGTTAAATCTTTACTACTACACTTACTAAAGACAACTAGACACCTTCCTCGGTATACAACGTTGTAATTTAGTGCCTTGTTCAATGGTTTGTCAACTGTTGTTAATTTGTTTTTAACAGTATTTCCACTCCAAGTACAAACACAGCGTAAAAGGGCCTTGTGTGGGAGTGACAAACTTGCAACCTAAGAGAAGTAGGCTGGTGTACCACATCTACTTTTACAATCTGTGAGCTGTGTTTACTCACATAATGCATTTTAATCAGGGGCGTGTAGGCTAAAACATAAACTGTTTGCTTGACGTTGAAGACAATAGAGATTAAAGACTGAGGGCCTTAGAGGAAGACAACGTTAGAGAGGAAGAAAGAGAAGATAGAACAGGAGGGGAAGATAAAGGAGAGGGAAAAGTGTAAAGGCTGGATGGAGTAGACAGTGAAGAGAGAAAGGAAGGAGGTGGTGATACCAATCTCCCCCTAGAATAGGAGTTGATTGATGGCAGTGGGGTTGCTCTGCAGGAGGGGAGGTGGGTGGATTCTCCTCGATGGAGAGAATAGAGAAGGTGAGATAATGGCCGATAGAGGCAGAGAGAGATAAAGGGAGAGAATGGACACACGCTGACAGAAGTGGAGGAGCAGTAGGAGGAGCTTTCCTGTCTGCTGAGATTTTAGCAACGGTGGGGAGAGAGGGATGGTGGAAGAGAGGGAAACATCCCATTGTCCTGGCAGACAGTGAGCTTGGCAGGACGGGAGTGTTCAAATCCCCCAGGCCTTTTAACTCCACCCTGTTGACAGCTGGCTGCCTGCTATTGCACAATGCTTACCCTGACACACAAACACGCGCATCCAGGGAGCACAAGACCTTAGCAAAGTGAAATGTGAGGGAGGTAGTTAGGCCGTTTACTGCACAGGTGAGGATTGCATTATAAGAGTCAGTACAGCAGGACTTTAAGATATGTGTGTGAAACATTTATGAAATAGAAAAACATTTAGTGTTAAGGTTTTAGACGAAACACTAGTTGACGCAAATGCAAAATACTCAGTTTAATACTCAGGTTTGTTTTATCTGCAGAGGTGGATCCTAGATCAGTGGAGTGGATTGACTACAGGAGGCTGACGCTGGAGGAGACGGTGGATAGTGGCAGGCAGGGTGTGTAACTGGAGGTGGTTGGTAGCTGATGCTGGAGTTTCAGATAGAGAGTGGAGGGCAGAGTCAAAGCCGAGGATAGATTGTAAAAGATCGGGGTTAACTGGTTGCTGGTTGGCACAAACTGGAGGTTGGGAGAACAAAGACAACGTGTAATTAGTTAACTAGAGTTTCAACAAGGAGCCTGAATGCCATCTACTGCAGTAATTTATTTGACAGTCTGACAAGTATATATATACTGTAGGTGGTTGATTGAATAATGACACACGTGTATCATCTGTCTCGGTGGAGAGTCACGCCTCCAGGGATTCACAGGGAGACAAGACACACAAACAGAGGGACAGAAAAAAAGGAAAGGGAGTGAGGGAAACACAAGGCAATAGAAAGCCAGTACTAAAAGCATGAGAGGACTATGACATTCAGAGCATTCTTTCACCTGCTTTTGACCTCAGATGGCAATTTTGGGTGATATTTCTTATACAGGTATAGGAAGATATAGGAAGAACCCAGAGTACCTGGGTTCCCTCCAGGTACTCTGGCTTCCTCCCACCGTCCAAAGACATGCAGTTTGTGGGGATAGGTTAATTGGATAATCCAAATTGCCACTAGGTGTGAATGTGCGAGTGAATGTGAGTATGAATGGTTGTCTGTCCTTGTGTGTTAGCCCTGCGACAGACTGGCGACCTGTCCAGGGTTCTTACTATCCAAATAGTACAATGCACAGCTTGGCTACTTGGAAGGACTGCATGATTGAATTAACTATTTCCAAATTCAGACGCATAATAAGATTTAGGTGATTGCACCTGCAGCATCATTGTTAAACATAGCACCATATCAGGACCGGTGATAGAATGCAGTCTCTAGTGTCTAGACTGCAGCTGATGGAAACTCTGTTTGCCTGTATAACTTGGTTGGGTGGTGTGAAATTGTGTGACTATGGGTCCGAAACACAAAATGAAAGAATTGCAGTTATATTAGCAACAGTTTGTCCAAAAGATATAATTAAAAGAAAGCATGCTCAAAAATTATTTGGCAGAAACAGCGATATTAGAATTGTGTATGTAGGGACATAAACTAACTGCTGGGCACTTAAGCCCTTTATTTAATAAACCTGATTATTCTGCTGTAGACTAACAATGCAGGGCAACGAAATGCAGTTTGCATCCATCCAGAAGTGCTTTAGTGATATAGATATATTACAATATATATTAGCAATAATATAGATATGTGAGTATATTACAGAAATGGGTCTATTATGGAATGTTATAATGTACACGGTATGAAGTATGTTGTGAATATTCTATAACTATAAGTATGTACAGGCTGTAGTGAGTACAAGCTATGAACAGGCTATGAACAGGATATAAATATGAAAAACTATACAGAATATGAAATAAGTAACTTTACAGAATCTGCGATATACAGCTATACAGAAATGGGAACTATGCAAGTTGTAAACAGTTGTAGGATTAAAGATTATCGAATGTACAGAATGATTATTTACACAGAGCTATACAGTAGTGCAGTTAAGATAAGTGAGGGTGTAGATAGTTTCTACAGAGGCTATATAAAGTGCTAGTGGTTGTGAGTGGTGGTTCAGTCCATGTTATTATTGTGTGTTTGAGGGTACAGTTGTCCATTGTGTGTATGTTCAGTCCATGAGTTTAACGTGGGTCAGATGTCAGGAGGCAGAGTTCAGGAGTCTGACAGCTGTGGGGAAGAAGCTGTTCCGGTACCTGGTGGTCTTAGTCCGTAGGCTCCTGTGGCGCCTCCCAGAGGGCAGGAGGGTGAAGAGTCCATGTGATGGGTGACTGGGGTCTTTGATGATTTTCCCAGCCCTTTTCAGACACCGCTTCCTGTAGATGTCTTTTATGGCAGGAAGTGGTGCTCCGGCGATGCGCTGGGCAGTTTTCACGACCCTCTGCAACGCCTTCCGGTCCGAGGCAGAGCAGTTCCCGTACCAGACTGTTATACAGTTGGTCAGGATGCTCTCGATGGTGCAACGATAGAAGTTCACCAGGATGTCTGAGGACAGGTGGTTCTTCCTCAGAGTCCTCAAGAAGAAGAGGCGCTGGTGAGCCTTCTTGACCAGCTTGGAGCAGTTGGTCGTCCAGGTGAGATCCTCGGAGATGTGGACTCCCAGGAACTTGAAGCTGCTCACACGCTCCACAGCCGTCCCCTTAATGTGGATGGGTGGATGTGGGTCAGCATTCCTCCTGTAGTCCACGATGAGCTCCTTGGTCTTCTCGGTGTTAAGCAGCAGGTTGTTTCTGTCGCACCACTCAGCCAGACGATCCACCTCCTCCCTGTAGGCGGCCTCATCGTTGTCACTGATGAGGCCAATCACCGTGGTGTCATCTGCAAACTTAATGATGGTGTTGGAACCATCAGCAGGTCTGCAGTCGTGGGTGAAGAGGGAATAGAGGAAAGGGCTCATCACACAGCCTTGTGGTACACCGGTGTTCATTGTGATGGTAGATGAGCAGTGGTTATCCAGCCGGACATGTTGGGGGCGGTTGGTCAGGAAGTCCAGTAACCATTTGCAGATGAGGGAACTGATGCCCAGGTCTGTCAGTTTCCTGATGAGTTGTGAGGGGTGGATTGTATTGAATGCTGAACTGAAGTCTATAAACAGCATTCTGGCGTAGGTGTTGTTGTTGTCCAGGTGTGAGAGGACAGAGTGCATTGCGATGGAGACTGCATCCTCTGTGCTCCTGTTCTGGCGGTATGTGAATTGGTGGGGGTCCAGGGTGGGGGGGAGACAGGATTTGAAGTGTGCTAGGACCAGTCGCTCTAAGCACTTAGTGATGATGGGGGTGAGTGCTACTGGGCGGTAATCATTGAGGCAAGATGGGTTGGAGTTTTTGGGTATCGGGACGATGGAGGTGGATTTGAAGCAGGCCGGTACCACAGCGTGGGCCAAGGACAGATTGAATATGTCTGTGAGCACTCCTGCAAGCTCCCCAGAACACGCTCTGAGAACACGCCCGGGGATGCCATCAGGGCCTGCAGCCTTGTGGACATTGATCCTGCTCAGCACCGCTCCTACATCGGTGGGGGAGAGAGTCAGAGGTTGGTGGTCTGGCGTCATGTCTGCTTTGGTTGTGGTTGTGGGGTTCCCTCGCTCAAAACGAGCATAAAAGTTGTTGAGCTCGTTGAGGAAGGAGACATCAGAGGATGCGGGGGAGGGTTTGGTGGTCCTGTAGTCTGTGATGGTCTGGAGTCCTTGCCACATGCATCGGGGGTTGGAGTTGGAGAAGTGTTCTTCTACCTTCTTTTTGTAATGGTGTTTGGCTTTTTTGATGCCCTTCTTTAGATTAGCCCTGGCTGTACTGTAGGCGTGTGCATCTCCTGACCTAAAGGCAGTGTTGCGGGCCTTCAGGAGGAGACGAACATCCCGGTTCATCCAAGGCTTCTGGTTGGGGTACATGGTGATCCGTTTCTGGGTGGTGACACTGTCTGTGGTTTTGGAGATGTAATCCAGTACAGATGAGGCGTACTGGTCCAGGTCTGTGTGGGTGAACATATTCCAGTCTGTGTTTTTAAATCTGTCCTGGAGCACTGCGTCTGTCCCCTCTGGCCACACTTTAATTGTCCTCACAGCAGGTTTCACACGTTGGATGAGTGGTGAATACCGAGGTGTGAGGAAGGAACAGGGAGCGATGTTCCGATTGCCCAATGTGGGGGGAGGGGTGTGGCGTTGTCGGCTCCAGCCAGGTTGGAATTACACATCGGTCTAAAGTCTTGTCTCCTCTGGGGTGGCAGGAGACATGTTGGTGGAATCTGGGGGGAGGACGTCTTAAGTTGTTGTGTTGAAGTCACCAGCAACAATAAAAGCAGCCTCGGGGTGTTTATTCTGGTGTTTGTTTTGTTTATTTTTTTATTTTGTTATTTAATTTAATCTTGATATACTAAACTGTGAGATTTTATAATTAAACACAGCAAACATCAGCTAAACATATCTTGGTTGTGCTTTCTACTAATAATAATATGGAAAAATGTGGTAACAGTCATGTACTAATGGTGGAAACATGTTATTAATATGGAAATAGCAAGTTATTACCAGCTTAATATCAAAGTAATAACAAAGTATTATCTTACATATATATGATATAGGTATAATAATGAGGAACAAAAAAATTGGCAGTACCAATTCATAATATTATAATATAGTATTAGAAGTCAAACAAACCGGATCAAAGTTGTATTTTACAACAGAATCAATGTATATATAGTCTATGTAATATTTTATATAAAGTTTATATAAAGTATATATATATATATATATATATATATATATATATATATATTGTTATAAACACCTAGTAATATGATAGTAATATTTATGTATTTACATTTTTATATACTGACTTGTGGTAGTATCCACTTGACAATAAGGTAATCTTAGCTGACGCTTTAATGCTATAATATAATGCTATAATTAATCCGACCCTATGCATTCAGCATTCCTCTCTGTTAAACGGTAACAATATAAATCCTATTTTGATGCTGTGGATTTTACTTACTTTACTGTAGTCTAAGAAGTTTGGAAAGAAATTGACTAGACTTCTTTAAGTTGTCTTCTTTAAGAAGTCCAGTCACGTTTCTTTCCATGACCTGGATGAGTAGGAACCTACACAGATAACTTTCTTTGTAATAACCAGGAATCAGGCCTGCAAGGTGCAAAATCCCCTCTAACTCTGATTCCAAACTTTAAGTTATGTGAGGATCACCAGGAAACATCAGTGGTTAAATTCCTGCTTGTTTCCACATTATTATGCTACTCTTACAACAATATTACTGAGCTGTAACAGAAAGTGCTACCCATGTTTCATTTGAAATATAATTTTAAATTCTTTTATCAGTTTATCAGTTTTTGCTCTTTTGTAGGCCCTCCATCTCGACCACGAAATCTGATGTTTAACCTGAACAACACCTGCCTGCTGCTGGAGTGGTCGCCCCCTAGCGACACAGGAGGTCGCAGGGACCTAACCTACAACGTCCAGTGTAAACGTTGCGGCCCAGAGCCCGACCACTGCCAGCTGTGTGAAGACGAGCTTCGCTTCTTGCCAGGACCGTTAGGCCTGACCAACGCCACTGTCACTGTCGTGGATTTTTCCGCACACGCCAACTACACCTTTGAGATCGAGTCGCTTAACGGTGTGTCAGACATGAGCTCGTTCCCTCGACAGGTGGCCATCATCACCGTCAGCACTGATCAGGGTGGTGAGTACTATTATTTTCATTGAGTGTGTTACTTAAGCACAAGTCCTATAAAATGAAAGATTCTGCTTTGCTGGTTAAAAAAATACATAAAGATAACTAAGATAAATTTAATCTTTCCTAAGATACCTAATCATATCAGCAGAAAAAGTTTATGATAACATGAAAACTTCTTGGTATTTTCACACTACCTTACACCTCAAGTTGTTCCCAAATACATTGTGCAGGACTCTGTGTATGTGTAAGATTATACATATAAATGAAATCTGCAGTGATAATCTAATTAGCAACAAATTAATCCCCTCCTCTGTGCGGCTTTATGTGGTTAGAAATGTATTGGTTCTCCCCAGTATCATGCTACATGTGTTAACTCAATAACTCAAAGATTAACCTGATTTTTGTGAAATTTTTCAGTAGTTAGACTATGAGTAAGTGAAAAACTCATTAGTTTTTGGCAGAAGTATAATCGCCGTAAGACAAGAATATTTCATGTTTGTTTTCATAACTTTTGACGCCCAGAGGATTTGTTCATTTAAAAGGTATTTATGGAACTGTGAGGAGATCATCCCCTGTTTTTAAAGGTACTCTGTGACCTCTACCAGCATTATAGCGCAATACTTTTATGACTGGTTTGCTGTTGATAAATCCACATGACTCTGTGCTAGTGGCTGCCAATGGCTTCTTGCCATCTTATCCTACTTAACGGTAGAAGTAATGTACCAAACATGTATAGATATGCCAGCAAAGGCAGGAAAGAACAAAATTAGCTCTGGAAATGTGTTTACGTTGTAATATAAACAGCTTTTTGTTTGTCTACTCGTCATGGCTCTTTTCTTTCAACCCTTATGCAAATGTCACCGACAGTGTTTTTTCCAGGAAAGGATTTTCATTAGTTTAAGGTTATTCCTATTATAATTTGCAAATCTTCAATACTGAATACTGTATGTGATTGAACGTGAGTCGTATTTCAGAGAAACCTCCGCTCACAGTTTGATGGCATTTCATTAATAGAAGGTAAAATAATTTAACATGGGGCAAAATCATTGGTTACGACTGTTCCTCACAGAGTTTCTCACTCCATCTTTGAGCTTTGAGATTTTGCCACAGAACAAAATCTGAAAAATTATATATTCCAATATGCCAATCAGAATGATTATGTACTGTGGAGCTGTGATCAAGAAAGTTTGTTCTGAGTACACAGCTTTAGAACAGTCATTAGTTTATTGTGTTACTGGGGCCTTGTTAGAGATTTGTGAGAATGGCCTTGTGAAAGTTAATATTCAATACTTTGATCATTTGTTGCTTTTTGATGCAGTTAGTAAAGTGAGACAGGCCTGGCGTTATGACAGTAAGGTAATTGTCCTTCTAATATTTGTAGGTTTGCACCCTCAAACGCTGCTGTAAATGATGGCAGAGGTTCAAGTTGTTATTGTATTTACCTGTTTTCCCCAAATAAAGGGGCTGAAAGGCCCATTATATCTTTGGGACATCCTCTGGTGTATAGCATGCTTATGCTTTTAATTTTTGATTTGCAAACACTGTGTTTTCTGTTTTCTGCCTCCTCCCTTGACTATTTTCCTCACCCTGTTTTGTCTTGATGGTTGTTTCGTTCCCCTCCTTCTCTCCCTCCGGTTTCCTATATTCAAGCATGTTTGTTTTTTGCTTCTTTGTTCTCTCCTCTTTCTTTCTCTCCTTCCCTCCTTTCTGCCGCTGCTAAGGGAGGCTGGGAGAAATACATTTTCTCATAGAGCCAAAACACATTAAATGCATTATTCTGTGTCACTGGGGACAACTCTATCCTTTACCGGCACCTCAATGTTACACGCAGCCTTTTTATTTCATTAAGATGCCCAGTTTAGCACATAGTTGTGGCAGGTCCCTGGGCTGTGCACAAGACCTATTTCAACACTAACGTACACAGCTGCAGCTATTTAAAATGCTCAAGGGAAAAGGTAGATTTATGGCCCTCGGCCACTGATAAGCAGAGTGATGATGTATTTTACCACTATCTCCTTGACAGAAACTAGAGTTTGGTCAGCGAGTCAATAGTCTGTGTCATTTATTTTAATGGTAAACATGGTTATTGATTACATTGGTAGTTGTAGTTTTAATACCACAGTGTCCCATCCAACCCACGGATGCAGCAGGTGTCATGTTATCAGTAACACCAAGTAATGAATGGACAAATCTTTCCAACTTTGTTTTTTGGATATAAGCTCATATAAGCAGATCAGTACTACCGGATGAAAGTAATAAACCTCAGGTTTACTTGAGGCATATGACCAATGCTGGGGAATGGAGTAGTGTTTTCATAATGTTGGTTCTCCCTCTGTGCTTGCCACTGTTGGACAAGCCTGTTTAGACCCACTGGAAAAAAGTGTACTCAACATCGTATGTACATAAACTGTTTCCCCAGATGCCAAAGAATACAACAGACTGCTCTGGGATTCAACAGGTTTGTTCTTGTATTAGTGTCACATACAGTGTTTGATTGTCTGATTCCTGGTTAAGTTTAGCCAAAAAGATTGCTGCAATTTTATTTCCTTATCATAGTTTTGTTTTGCTTGGGTTTGTTTTTTTTTCTAATTATTAAAGATTGCTTTAAAGGTTTTAATTTTATGATCTTTATACTGTTTGTATGACTTTTAAGTATCTAGAACTGTGAGTAAAAGGAGAGTAGACATTTTCATCATTTTCATACTTGCATACCAGAAGGTGTAATATCTTCTTTTCACACCTCAGCAAGAATAGAAGTGGTGCAAGATGATTCATGAGCACAATTGCACAAAGCGATAGCCCACACACTGCCTAAGATTATTCTTAGATTATTCTTGCATCGTTTTTTAATATTTTTAAAAAGAAAGTTTGAAATCTATATTTTACTGTAATGCTGAATAGGTTTAACCCTTTAAGACCTACCATAGAACCAAGTCTGCCAGAGTTATCTTTATATTTATACATGCTGTCATTTTTGGGAGCATTTTAAGTTGCTATACATCAATATAACTGTTATAGCCCAAATTTTAATAATATGTATGCATCAAGTCTATAATAATTACATAAATTGCAACAAAGTGCAATAAACTAAAAAAAAATTGAAAATCGTTTTTGTTTTTGTTTTTTTACATATATGTCTAGTTAGAGAAATTTAAGAGGTTTGTCCGTCAAAACTGTAAATACAAAAAAGTTGCACAAAATAGTTTCTAACAACAGGAAATTTATTTTGAGTGTCTTCATAGTTTTATTTTTGAGATACACCAATTTTTATGTCCTGAAGGAAAAACGAAAATAAATATTATAATGCAAATTTGCAAAAAAGACAGCATGTGCATCAAAATAAACTATTTCCAGCAGTGCAATTTGAGTTCTAAGCATCCCAGAAACTATTCAGAAAGGCATGAAGTCAAACATGACTTTTTAAAAACACCAGTACAGGCTTATAAGGCCCCGAAGGTAAAAAAAAAAAAAAAAAAAAAAATTACATTTTCCGCGAAAATGATGTCACGTCCGGTTTCGGCCAGGTAATGGTGGACACACGATAGCTCGCACTGATGTCTATTCCAACGTGTGCTTTTTATGCTGTTTTTGCAAAGTCATATGTGGAAGGAAACCGTGACCCAGGACAAGCTGATGGCATAAGATGTAAGTTCAACTCCTCCGGTTTCATGTGCCAAAAAAAATTATTGTGCTAGCTTACGTGGTTCCGGTTCTACAGCGATTTAAAAATAGCTACGCAAAACGGAGCGTGCCCGCTCCGACCAGTTTTAAAGGGTTACAGATGTTAAATACATTGTTTGTTTGTTTTTTTGGGTTTTTGTTTTAAAAATATCTTAGAAAATTGAAACCACTCATGCAAACAATATGTTTGACCAAATATTTAGATATATCATTGGTTCCAATTGCTAAATAAATGCCCTGGCAAAGTTATCTAAAATGATTTGGCCTAATCCTCAATTTAGTTTCTCAAACTGAATCCAAAAAAATGTGCATTTGTAGATACTCGCTGAAGCAAAGTAAGGGGATTTCTTACATTTAAAATACAATTTCCTTAAAGATAATGTGATGGTGGTGGAATAGTTGGTGGTTAGAATATTGAGAAGGGACTAGGTAATGTATCTATTCTTGTACTTCCACACTATTGCTTCAATTTAGTGAAAAGGACAGTAATACTTGGTCTTTTTGTCATGGTTACATGAAGATTCCTTTCAAAATCTATCATCTAAATCATGTAAAACTGATATCTCTGCACTTGTAGTACAAGAATACTCAGATACTCAGTAATTACAAGAAATTCCTCAACTAAGGCGATGCACTGTGAAACCAAGTGTTACATTTGTGGAGCCTTTAAATAGAAGGGCCCTTAGTATTTGATATCTTCTGCACATAAGTTATGCTGCTTTTTTTGAACAAAAGAACATGTGTCCAGTGTTTACAGTGTGGCAAACACAGAGACGACCTACAATAGGACACCTGAAGAGAAATTGGGTTAATCTGCAAGGCACGTTGATTAAGACTGGCAATTATCTCAAAGTCAGCAATGGAAAAACTGCAGAGGCTTTTGACAAAGTTGAAAGAGTGCACACGGTCAGCGTATGCATTCAAGTTGAAAGATAACCATACCTTCTTGAGAATATGAAAAGTTGCAAGCGGCAGTGATATGCATACATGCTTTTGCACATATGCTTCCCCTGACTCATCCACCTAAACCTCAGTGTGATGGGCTTGTTTGGAAAGGTGCACAGAAAATTCCAACACCATTAGCATAGAGTTGCCATCAGCAGAATTGAGCGAGCCATGTAAATTTCTGTGTGTTGTGGGGAATATCAAGAGTCCGCTGTAATAATTTACTCTGGCCATAAATAGATTAGACTTTGTCATTAAAATGCTGATGGCCGTTTTGGTAAATGCCTTGTGCCAGTGAAGTTAGTGTATGATTTGTTGTGCTTATGAGGAGCTGCTTTGCGAAAACGCGCACACAGACTCACACATACACATGCACACTGGCATAAATACATTTAAATACTGTACACATGTGGGAGGGAAATGGAGAAACTATATAGGCCTATGATAATTTCCTGTCAGGCTTAGCCTTTTCAATATTTAGTAAATGATTCAGTGAAGCTAATCTGATATATGCACTCCCATAAGTCTTTGTAACTCACACACAGGCACTGGAGAATCTTGGAAAATTACAACTACCTTTCAAAAAAAACTCAGAGAAATGTATCGAATTTAAATAAAAGAAGAACACAATGATTTACAAATAATGTAAAGCTTTTCGTTCAAATACAAAAAGATAATTTAAAGGTTATTTTTCATTGAAAATGTTATGAAAAATAACAAAAAAAATATGGAATTGTTTTTAATGAACACTTCTTTTAAATTTGGAACAACAATTTTGAAAAAGACTGGAAGGAAGGTTTTCCGTCCCAAAAGTTTTTCACTAGTAAATATGAGGCAGGAATTCTGTAAAAGACTGTTTGAACAAGGAGCCTAACCATTCACGGATAATGTTTCCCAATATAAAATGAGAAGAATTAGAATTTGGAAATTTCATCATGTATAGTACATTTATTATATTATATATATATTATAGTACATAATAAATTTAAATGATTCACACACAAACTGATATTAAATTGCCATAATCTCAGCCAGCAGTCCCCAAAATAGTTTTTGCAGTGCATACTACTGTATGGGCCATTGTCAGTACTCACAGCTCAGTACAAGTTAAAAGTCTTTGAGTCACACAAACACAGACACACACAGAAGCAAATAATCTCTGCCTTCTCTGTGCTTCTTTAAAGCATGATAAAGCATGAGCTTGTTAAAGATTAACTGAGGCAAGATGAAAAAGACTGTCAAGTGGTCTGATAAATTAAAAATTGAAATCATGAATGCTGCATTTGTTAGGCTAGAAAAAGTAGGGGAAGGCCAAACACATTTTAAAAATAGAAATACATGCATCATAAGTATTGAACAATATATATCAGTCTTTAAGTGTTCTGCCATCGAGAGAAAGTCTTTGGTCAGCAAGACCAAAACAACATTCTGTCTGTGTTACAGTGACAAAACGTTTAAAAAGTCATGGTGCTAAAGTCTGTGTCTGTCTAATTATCAAAAAAAATAAGACAAAGGAGTTTGAGCAGCTGAAATGAAAAAAACTGCCTTAAAACTGCATAGTTCCCAACACTGTGCAGCAAATTGGTAAATGTGCCTCTTAAAGTGAGTGCAAAGTTCAAATTAAGTATATTAACATACAATATCAGACTACAAACGTTTGACGTGCTCTCTACATTTGACATGTTGTAATACTGTCCTTTTCCTTCCATTTTTAGGGAGAGGTTGTAAAGTACATAAGGATTAAGAGCAGGAGAAGGACAAGGCCTGTCCGGAAAATAACAATCTGAAGTCTGAAGAAATTATAGGAACATTTATGGTTCTTTATGTCCACATGAGGACAATATTACTCCTGTGACCTCAGTGCCTTAATGGTTTATAGTCAGCATAATTACAGAAAAAAAATCACATCCAAAAGTATCCATCAGTAAACTTGGTCAACTCCCACATAAAGACCTCACAAAGTGGGTAACTGGGTCAAAAGCAAAGGTGAAAAGAGCAAGAAGGTAGAGGACATGTAAAGCTGGGGGAGGATGTAGAGGTTAAGTGAGAGTAGTGAAATCAGGCGCTAAGTCTGTGAGGTAAGCCTGAGAGAGGGAAAAAGGTGTTATGAATGTGGAAAGCAGGAAAAGAGTGGTTTGAAGACAAATGAAGTGACATATAATAGGAAGAGGATGAAAAAAGATGAAAATGAAAAGCAGGGTGTGAGAAGATGATTGAGTGAGGAGAGGATCGAAAGAGCAAAAAGGGGGTGGCAAAATGAAGAAGAGGGTAAATTAGCTGACGAGAAATGTGGCTAGAGGATAAAGAAAGTGCAAGGAAGAGACTGAGACACAGACACACTCTAAGTGCACTTGTGTTTCTAGATGTGTTTTTTTAAAACCTATAAAAAAGAAAAGAAAAGAAAAAACACTTGAGTGGCCGTGGCAACCACTGCAATTTATTTGACAAGTTATTTTTGTGACAAATGCTTTCAATAAGGAATGTGGTAATTTCTATACGGCTTGGTCTGAAGCTCATTTGTGTAGATTTACTGAATACTGAGAATTTCTGTTTTAACTTGGACATAAAATCGAATTTGCCATAAAACCTAATGTGGCAGAAATAGGTGTTATGGGACATGTTGAAGATGGTTTTATTGAAGGAATCCAACTGTAGCTGATTTCTGACATTCAGTCATGTGGTTCATGAGTTACATTCACAAGCACACCAACTTGGACCCGTTGGTAGCATTACAGTGTATTATGCTCTTCCTCTGTCTATGATTTCTCTCAACTTAAACACTCATAAAATCAGTTACAGTTACAAGATTCTGCTAATTTCATGGGGGTTTATATATTCCATTATGGAGTGGATTCTGCTTTTGCAGATGCACCATCAACTCATCCATTTTCTACCACTTATCTGGGTCTGGGTCAGGGGGCAGCAGTCTAAGCAGAGAAGCACAGAGCTCTCTCTTATTCCCAAGCTACCCGAGACACATAATATATCCAGTGTGTCCTGGGTCAGGCTCCGGGTTCTCCTCCCAGTATAAAATGAATGAAATACCTCAGCGAGGTGGAGTACCTTGAGCCACCTCAACTCATTCTTTTTGATGCAAGACACCTGTGTGTTACTCTTAGCACTTTCTTGGTGACTGAGTTCTTTTCCCAGCTCTAAGGCTAAGCTCAGACACCCTTCAGAGGAAGCTAATTGCCACCACTCAATCCTTGATCTTATTCTTGTAGTCACTGGTAGGGTAGGAATGAAGATTGACCAGTAATTATAAATCTTTGCCTTCACACCCATGCCTCTCTTCATTACAGCAGGTCAGTACAGTGGCTTTATCACTAAAGATGCTGGACCAATCTGTTTGCTAGTTCATCCACTACACCCCTCACTCCACTCATTAGCAATATATTAGCATTAGCTGATACTTGAAGTCCTCAAGCTGGAACAGTAACTCCTCCCATCCCCAAGCAGGAGAGACGATTCCATGTTGGATACATATCTAACGCACATATTTTAGTGATACTGGAAGTTACTACCATACATAACAACAAAAATTAAAATAAAGACCAATGTAAACAGTGTGAAGGCCACTTCAACCACTCAGGGTGAGCACTGAACCTGGTTTGAACGTGACTGCTAAAAAGCAGCACTGCTGAGAGAGTTTTATTAAAAATTGGAAGCTCAGTTCTGTGAGCTTCAATATCACTTAGCAAGTTACCTTGCAAGTTTAATTATATTTATTACAAATGTGAATAAAGATTCCATTAATTATGAGCAGTTGAGGTGTTCAACATTGTTTAATTCCTGTTTCTGTGGAAATGTGGCTTTGCAAATATCATAGGTGTATTTGTAAACTATTGTGCTTTTGTCTGCACGGTAAATAGATGAGGGATTACAGAATTCATAGCTGATTTTTGTGATTTAAACCACGGAAGTGAGAGGGAGTGGACAGGTGGATGAATGCAAACAAAAGCAAAGGATGAAGAAGAGGACAAGAAGGAAATGGCCTAGAAACAGGAGAGTTTGTTTAATCACAGGAAGCAGCTGCGTAATTGTGTATGTCACCGAAAGCAATCAGAGACAGATCAGATTCTCAGTTGCGGTGACGCATCAGAGCTTTCTTACAGCAACTTGATAGAGTCTAATCAGGCAATCTTTTGTAGATGAAAAGCTGGTGGGCACAGCTAACAATTTCAGATCTGCATGGTGATATGCGATAACAGAAGAGCTTGGAAGAGGAGAGCTGTTCATTGACTTGGTACTGACTGAGTGTGTCCACATCATCGACATACCGTGCATCTGTGAAAACAAAGTTGACACGATGGTGTGTCTGACGGTGTAGAGATCCTAAATTGTCCATGACGTCAAGATTAATGTTCTGTTTTATTTGATGTGATTATCATTTCAGAACTGAATGAATCCTGGGTTGTCCATCACTTGGATCTCTAGCTCAATTTCTATAGGCCTAGTTAATCACATGCTTATGCCAACACTGTGTACAACATGGGCCTGAATTTATATTACGATATGGTTAACATACAACTCTACTACATCATACACATATATGAATTCAAGATTGAGAGATCATTTGAAAGAACTGAACATGATTTATTGAGATAGAGAAATTAATGTATTTGGCGATTAGACTCCAATGACTCAACATGGAAGAACAGAATCCCACTGGTGACGGGGTTTAGGCAGGACCCGAAGTCTAGACACTGGTGGTGAAGATGGAGACTGAGGCTTGGATGTTGTTACGACTGAGGTGTCTGTGAGGTGGAGATGGGGATGAGGTGTTTTGCACCAATGAGAGTCCGTAAGAGAGAATGACAGAGAGCACAGATTTAAATTGCGCACGGTGAGGCTGATCGGCCCAAAGAAAGCAGGCAAGAAGATGATTAGACTAAAATACTGATGATAGTATTGAAACTGACAGCCTGGGAAAGCAGTAGGAATGTAGAGAACAGAAAAGCAAAATAACATCCAGGAAAGCAGACAGATGACTGATTACAGATCTTCCTTATTTAACTTACACATAGGCTTCATTGAATGGTGTGCAGAATTGACTGTGGCCGTTAAATGTTAATAGAATTACGATTCCATGATCTATCTCTCATAAGTTATTTGAATCAGACACAATTTGCATTCTAGCTGCTGCAGATTCTCAATGAGTCGGTGAGTGTGTGAGGATGGATGGTAAAACTGAATTACAGTAAGCCTCTTTGCTTTAGGCATGCAATACATTACCATTAAATACAGGAACTAGGAAAACAGATGCAACTTTTTAAAAAACTACAACTTAATTCCACAGGACTAAACTAAACTCTAAAGAAGCTGGTCTGTCAGATTTTGACTGTGTTAGAGCTTAAATTAATTGCACTGCTCCGATGGTGGATGCTTGGAGATGGAGAAAGGCTCAACCCTCATTTTAGAAAGACTTTTTCAACTCTTGGGCTTTTATGATGTCATATGGAGGCAATATCTTTAATATGGTCTTAGGTACACGATTCCGGCTTTGAGCACAGCAGTTTCACTCCCCTGCTGTTTGACCCTTCGGTTTGCACGGGGCAGCCAGTCTGAAGAAAGTTGGTTTAAAGGGCGGGCGGCTTTTAAGTGAGAGGAGCTAAAACGGCTAGTTTCAGACAGAGGGGCTGAACCAAGGCCTTATAATTAATAAGTAAGGATTAGTTAAAAATGTGAATAATGCAAATCTAGTACAGCCCTGGAATAAAAATATAAACACTGGAAAGGAGCTTAATGTACTCCATTTAAAATGTAAAAGGCTGGCCCTAAACCAAATCTTTCTATAATGGGCCAAAACCTCAGAGGGCCATTAAATGTACAAAATAATTTTAAGATAAATTCTGAATGCAGTAGAGAGTGAGAGTATGATGGATAACATTTGCTCTAATGAGTTTCAGGTTTGTTTCCCCTTACATTTGTTTCCTGCAGTTACATGGACTTCATTAGAGAGCAGTACAAAAACTGTTACACATACTAACTTTTGATAGAGTCATAGCTTGTATGCCAATAATGTGATTTCTGTTATTTTGAAAACTCTGTCCACTGCTAATCCTTATCATGGGGCAGTACCTGAATCCCTGCACTACAGTACCTTTATTACCGTCCCTATTAATTTGTCATGATTTCTTTTATAAGCAGTGGGACTATAAACACGTTCAAATGAGATCTTTTTGCAGATATACAATACCTCTGAGGCAAAATGATTAACTCGGTTATATGAGCAGCATTTCACCCTCTCTCTTTGGGCTTAATGTGTTTTTTACTATAATGTCTGTAAACAGTGATTCAGCTGCATGTATAGCCTAATCTAAATACATTTCTCCATTCTGATTTGCCTTGCCAATTGTTTTCCACTTTTCTTGTTCCCTTTAGCCTTGAGACACAGTTTTGTACAGATATATACACAACCGTGTCTACACACAGACACATTTTAAGATGTGCTTAAAAGAAAAAAGTCAAACAAAACAGAAAACACTGAATCACATTGAAATTCTAAGCTTTTGCTCTCAAATACCCCCATAATCATAAAAATCTATTGTAATCATGTACACAGAAATGTCCACGTCAGGGCCTGCATGCCCTCTGTCGTGCCCAGTCCAGCGTCAATGTCGTTATGCAGCTTTGGCTCTATATGAAAAGTCTGTGTTAAGCTCCTGGCCTTCTCAGCCACCGTACCCCTCCCAGGCAGCCCTCTTCTGGCATCGCGCCACACTAACTAACTATGACAAATTAGCCCCACACTTAATTACTAGCCTGGGAAAATCACAATGATGTTTATTAGGCGCGGCATCATAAAGCGGTGTGTCCGTGCCCCTAGACCAAAGCGCTATACCAGAGAAACACTAATAATAACAACAGCCATACAAATTGGCTGAGTGGAATGACCGGGGCCCTCGAGGCGGCTGCTGGGGTGGGGTGAGGAAGAAGGTGACTTTTCGCTGGATGAATCAATACTGTCCTCTACTGTGCTGCCATACTGAGGTCTAGCTACCACTCTAGCCTGACATCGCTGACATCGACTCTGTATGTGTGCGTGTCAGAGAGGTAGATTTAGCTGAGATCCTTTCTCCATTATGATTTAATAGGAAAAAGCATGACCTGATGAAAAATGCTGAATATATTGCATTACAGGAGAAGCTTTATATTCTCCCTTGACATCCAGGGGCAGGGGTATGCTGGGGTCCTCTGCCTGAGGACCGTCTGAGTATGTGTGTAGGTGTGTGTGCATATGTGAATAGGGGTGTTTGTCAGCATGAGAGACCACATTTGGGCTAGTGACACTGGCCTTGTGGAGAAAGAGCAGTCGTAAATAGAAACTCTGCACTTGCCGGCTTATTAACAGTTGATTTATCTGCCTCTCTGCAAGAAATGCGCACCCTTGGCACCCGAGCCCAGGGGCCCCAATTACCTGATGTCGTGTGTATGTGATGGTGTTTCAAGGGGATGTTTAGTGGCGTCGTGTCATGGATGTCGTGCGTGTGCGTGTGCCCCTGTGTTGCTATATACGTCAGTGCCAGGGTCATCTTCATCATCACTCTTTCTTGTGGAGGCACTCACACATTCACACACAGTCTTTATGCCTCCTGTGGTGGGAGATACAAGAGGGAATAATGGGCTGGGATAAATTTATTCGACAGCTCTGTCTCCTCTGTGATTTATCAGAGTATTTACTCTGCTGATGTACCGTTATCATTCTCTTTTTGCTCTTCTTTTGCGCTCCCCCACATCTTTCTCACCCTCCCATAGTATCACTTGTGTATATTTAACTTGTGTGTTCATCACAATAAATACTGACATCACATGCTACTATAAGGCGGCTGGCTGTATGGCACTGATTTAATGCATGAATGCTGAAGTTTATTGTCCTTTTCATTTAGTCATAAAGTTTGTCTCTTTTGTTTCCTCTCAGAGATATGTTTCCTCTACAAACCTGTCAGACAAATGTCGCGCTGATCGAATTCGATTTTATTTTTATTTCCTTGTCTGGTTTTCTCTTTTTTTTTCCTATAAGTTTGGGGAGTGTTCATCATCCAGTCATCATTACAGTATCCATACAGTTTCCATGATAGGCTCCTGTGGCTCAGGAGGTAGAGCGGGTTGTCTGCTAATCAGAAGGGCAATGGGTTGCTTCCCAGCTCCTCGGCTCTGCTTGATGAAGTATCCTTGGGCAAGATGTTGAACCCTGAGTTGCCCTTGATACTTCCATATGAGTGTGCATGCGAATGTTATAGGGGGCACTTAGGTATAGAAAAAGGTGCCTGATTTAATGTGTGAGTCTTGTAGTAGAAAGCACTTTGAATGTTCTTTTAGGGTGTAGTCTGTGTACTTTAAATATCACAAAAATATTGGTTAAAATGCAGAAAAGAAGATCCTTGCAAAAATGCATTTCTGCATTTTTTTTTTCTATAGCTGTTCATGTAACTAACTGGTTCTTTCACTACTCTTTAGTCTTTATAGTGCAGCTCAACATCAGCAGAACGTTTGGATAATAAATGGATCAGATGCATGTACAGTCAAGTCCATAAATATTGGGACATCGACACAATTCTAACATTTTTGGCTCTATACACCACCCACCACAATGGATCCCAAATGAAATGAATAAGACGTGCTTTAACTGCAGACTGTCAGCTTTTATTTGAGGGTATTTACATCCAAATCAGGCGAACGGTGTAGGAATTACAACAGTTTGCAAATGTGCCTCCCACTTCCCCAAGGGACCAAAAGTAATGGGACAGAATAAGAACCATAAATCAAACATTCATTTTTTAATACTTGGTTGCAAATCCTTTGCAGTCAATCACAGCCTGAAGTCTGGAACACAAAGGCATCACCAGAAGCCGGTTTCATCCCTGGTGATGCTCTGCCAGGCCTCTACTGCAACAGTTTTCAGTTCCTGCTTGTTCTTGGGGCATTTTCCCTTCAGTTTTGTCTTCAGCAAGTGAAATACATGCTCAATTGGATTCAGGTCAGGTGATTTATTGCAAAACAGTCCACTTCTTCTCTTCAAAACCTCTTTGGTTGCTTTTGCAGTATGCTTTGGGTCGTTGTCCATCTGCACTGTGAAGCGTCGTCCAATGAGTTTTGAAGCATTTGTCTGAATATGAGCAGATAATATTGCCCCTAACACTTCAGAATTCATCGTGCTGCTTTTGTCAGCAGTCACATCATCAATAAATACAAGAGAACCAGCTCCACTGGCAGCCATACGTGCCCACGCCATGACACTTCCACCACAATGCTTCATTGATGAGGTGGTGGTGCTTAGGATCATGAGCAGTTCCTTTCCTTTTCCATACTCGTCTCTTCCCATCACTCTGCTACAAGTTGATCTTGGTCTCGTCTGTCCATAGGATGTTGTTCCAGAACTGTGACGGCTTTTTTAGATGTCGTTTGGCAAACTCTAATCTGGCCTTCCTGTTTTTGGGGCACACCAAAGGTTTACCTCTTGTGGTGAACCCTCTGTATTCACACTGGTGGAGTCTTCTCTTGATTGTTGACTTTGACACACATACACCTACCTCCTGGAGAGTGTTCTTGATCTGGCCAACTGTTGTGAAGGGTTTTTTCTTCACCAGGGAAAGGATTCTTCGGTCATCCACCACACTTGTTTTCCGTGGTCTCCCGGGTCTTTTGGTGTTGCTGAGCTCACCGGTGCATTCCTTCTTTTTGAGAATGTTCCAAACAGTTGTTTTGGCCACACCTGATGTTTTTGCTATCTCTCTGATGGGTTTGTTTTGTTTTTTCAGCCTAATGATGGCTTGCTTCCTGGCAGTTGACATCAACAGGTTCCAAATGCAAAAAGCACACTTGAAATGAACTCTGGACCTTTTATTTGTTCATTGTAATTGGGGTAATGAGGGAATAACACACACCTGGCCATGGAACAGCTGAGAAGCCAATTGTCTCATTACTTTTGGTCCCTTAAGAAGTGGGAGGCACATATACAAACTGTCGTAATTCCTACACCGTTCACCTGGTTTGGATGTAAATACCCTCAAATAAAAGCTGACAGTCTGCAGTTAAAGCATATCTTGTTCGTTTCATTTGGAATCCATTGTGGTGGTGTATAGAGCCAAAAATGTTAGAATTGTGTTGATGTCCCAATATTTATGGACCTGACTGTATTTCAAGAAGAACTACAGTTGATCAGATTGCAGTGCATCATCGTGTTACACTTACTGATGTATTTGCATACACTCTGCTCTGCGGTATAGTGCTCAGAGAATCAGAAAATTCACTTTAGCCATGAAAGTGTTTCTCATGGGAAAATGTGTATATCAACACTTAACATGGTGAAGAACCATGGCAGTTTATTGCCATGTAACACCGGATGGGTGTTACTTGAAGCTTTTGTTCTCATGAAATTCATCAAGCTTCTGTGAGGCTGGTTAACACTAAAACGTGAAAGGCTGTTATTTTGTCTATAACATACAAAAGTGACAAACTTATTTAAAAAGAGGATTAAAAAGTATCAGCCAGCATGTTAAGGTTGGAGAGTCATATCTGTAATGGGATAATTCATGCAGAGGATTGTATTTTCGAAAGAGGCTGTATAGTTGGTGAGATTACACCTCTGTGTTCGTGTTGCTCCTCGGAGACATAATTATCATACTGAAACCTGCCCTTCCAACCAGGAGCTCCTCACCTCCCACTCAGTCAAGCTCTGTTCACGCTCATTCTGCCAACACCATCTTTATTTAAAAATGTATGAAAATGAAAAAATAATCAGTGACATTTATTTGAATTCATTTCCATTCAGCTCATTTTAATTGGCTTAATTAAACTTTACAGTAAGGACAATTATTATTCTGACAGAGAAACAACCATTTCAACTCTTCAGTATAAAACCTTGACTTTGTGCAAGCTCAGATTCAATTGTTTGTCTGTAACTTTATCCACTCTCTCTTTCCATAGAGGGTGGGAATCTGGGCCCTTAACCATAGCAAAGAGATATGAAATATTCATATTAATATAATTATTCACTATATTTTATGTTGGCATTTTTTATTGCATTAACACGTTTTGTTAATATATCTTAGAAAGGTGCTAGTAATCTATATTTGGAGGAAATATCAGGGTGTTCATGCCTGTTTCTAAGACTCCGTAGCTTTCTATATGCTGAATGTTATTGTGAATTGATAGAACTATACAAGTATGACCACAGTAAAGTAGCTGGCCATTAGCTAATATTCAGAAACCAGTTTAGTGTCCAAACTTAATAAGTCTTTGCATCATTTTGGTCATAGATGAACACAACAAGCTGAAAGAACTTTATATGTTCTGTGCAAGACATAACCGTTCAGTATAGTCTACAATTTATAATATATGATATGATATTTTATGATATCTCTATGGTCTTTTCTAGCCCTTTTCGGCCGCGTTTGAATGACCTCAACACCCAGGGGTGACTGATCCCATCAGACACCCACCAGCAGTTCCTTACACTGGCATCCTCACAGTCTTCAGCTTTCTATCCAGACTTCTTTTTCTCTCTCTGTCTATGTCTAGCCCCAGTATTGAACACCAAACAGAGCAGGCAGTAGTTTCATTACTGCAAATTATGAGAATTTTTCTGTTGTTTGCTTTGTTCTCATCTTGAGACAAATAGGAGGAACAGGGAGGATTTATTTCACTGTTGCTGACCTTGTTTGTGTATAATCTGTGTGCTGTTGATTGGTCTTCTTTTTGAAGCAATGATTAAAAGACTAATAACACAAGAAGCATGAGCTGTGTTTGATGTTGGAATGATGTGACTCTTTTGTTATAATGGTATACATGAGCAGCTTGGTGATTGTTTATGCATTTAAGCTTTGTGCATATGCTGTGTGCTTCTTGTAGCACAAACAATGCTAGAGTTATACGTTGTTAGTTATACAGCTGCTTACATGTGACATGAAAGCTTTAAAGTTACCCCTTTTAATACAAACAAAAAGAGATGAGCTTGTCAAACTTTAATTTCCTTTCATTTCCAAGGTCAAGACTGAACTTGACCTTGGAAATTAAAGTTTGACAAAATAATCCCATCTCACAGTTCACTAAGTATATTTTGTGAGACTTTTATGTAAAATCACAGGCTGTTAATCAGTGGACTGACTGCTCACTTGTTTTTGCTATTTCAGTTGTTCTTTTAACTTCTGGAGCATGTTGGCATTTTAATCCCTACATTTCATTCTTGACCTTGAATGTAAAGGAGATAGGTATAAAACACACTGAAATTAGTATATAGAAAAGCTGTAGTTGGTCCCTATGTAAGTGACATGAGCTGCACTTAAACTGATTTGGGTTTTTTTGTTTTGTTTTGGGGTTTTTTTTTTTCTTGGGGGGGGGGGGGGGGGGTTCTTTTCCTTTTCATAAGGTAAAGGGAGGGTACACCCTGGACAGGTCACCCATCTATTGCAAGGCTCACAAAAAGTGATAATTAAAATCTGGTCATTAGCATTTTCAATATTGTGCACACAAGTCTGACCTTGTTGCCGGGTATGAATTTGTCTTGTCATAGTAATGTATGAGCCTGGTTTCATGCCAATTCAAGAAAATGTGTTACATTTTCTTAGTATTTTTACTCAGGTCATATTATTTTCTTAAACCCAATCAATTGGTGTTGCCAAAAGCCAGCCAAACTAAACAAGGTAAAGACGAAGTATTAAAGCAAGTAAAAATAAATAATTAACGTTGTGACTATTTCACGAACTGTTTTATGACTGCATGTAAAATGATTCATTTGGACATGTAGATTGATCATTATGTATCTTCATTCACGCTGAGCCATGTGGCACTACTTGAGTGCTCCTTCTGCCTGCCCATTCAATTTAGTTACTTCTTCCTGAAAAGTAAACCTAAGTATCTCCTTTTGTCCAACAGGCTGCAGGAAAGACTTTGCTAACCCCCCTCTTCCATTTCCTACAGAATATCAGCCCAAAATCACATCTTCACCAAAGGTTTCCCACACTTAAACTAACCTAAATGGCACTAAGTACTAAATGGATTTATGTCTGCACAAATATCTGCACAAGTAGCCTAGATGTCTTTACACACACAGTAGGTAATCACATCATCCATTCACCTCAAAACATCCCTATCTCCAAAATGTATTCATTATTCATGTTTAAATTCATCATTCTCATGACATGTACTGCATATAGTGCATGCACACGGGATGCCGCTATGAATTTACATACAGTATCCATCATCCTGTTGCACAGTTGACTTTTCCTGGATAACTTTCAGTGCTTCTTGATTTATATGTTATTAGAAACCAGGCTAATACATGTGACAGCCAAACCACATATTGTACCCACTTGTCATGTTTAAAGACAGAGAAAATAGGAATATATTTAATAAAGCATTAAATATAGCAGCTGTAGGACAAAAGGTCAAATGTCAAGAAATTCAAATCTAGGGTAAAATAGGTTTCCATGTTGCTTATTTGACAGTGTGATAGCAACGTAGCTCCTGACTTCTCAACTTTAGCTGCTAAGTGCAGCGACTAAAATGACTAAAATCATTTTCATTTCTTTGTAGATTTTCTGCACTTGGGTGTAAATGGACCAGCTGAATGTACAGCATATTTTTAGCTTTACCTAATAATGCTGCTTGAATTACGAGCCATAGACTAAACTTCCATAAACTGGAACAGAATCACAGACGTGACTCATTGTCACTTACTACCTGCCAGCAACCCAAAGGAGTTTCATGCTTTTCTTTTCTTGAAAAAAATAATCCTTTGAATGTGTTCACACCCAATTCCCTGCTAGATGGTTGATATATAAAATCCCATATTACACTCTATTCATGTTTTTGACGTCATTGCCCATTGTTTGCTAATTATTTTGTGCTGCAGTATGTGGCCATAGCAACAATAGCACTGTTAACTTTGGAGAACGTTTCTCCCTGCACATAATACACCAAATGTATTGCCAAAGCTGCTGTCTGCTATTGCATTCAAGTGCTTGGTCTCCACAGGAAGACTGAATTCTAGTATCATTTCAATGTCTTTATAGTCATTCTGTGCTGTGAAGCTCCTCTCATCTTTATTGAGCAGATGAGATGGTCTCAGCGGTAAATATATGTTTTCTTTTACACAGTTTATAAAGCAGACCAACTTTCAAGTTCACCTATCACTTTGAGTGCTTTGGGGTAACAGGGGGTTCTTGTGTGTGTATGTGTGTGTGACAGAAAGTTCTTTGAGTGTGTGCATAATGCTGTTTGTTCTCTTCTGACACTCCTGACTTTTAATAGAGTGCAATCCTCAAGGAAAGCAAGTCCACACACACACACGCACACACACACACACACACACACACACACACACACACACATACATACATACAAAATGGATTCGCTTTCTTCACTTCTCTTCAAGTGGCATTATTAATCTTTACATTTAAAAAAAAAAGGGTCTGTCCATGAACTATTCTACTCAGTTTAAAACCGCACTGAGTTTTTATTTAATTTTGAATTTAAAGTTTTTAAAAAATATGGTCTGAGGCATCAATGTGCTGTTGTGTTTCCCCCCAAAGTTTTAATAATAAATCAGGATTTTAAAAAGCTGAAGACAGACAAGCAAGCCAAAAGGTGAAACAGTAAATGGCGACAGCGGCGCTTGACCTTATAACCACACATTTTAATCCAACTTGCCATTTAAATCTTTCATAGCTTTTCTTCTGATCTCTTTTTCTTTAAAGTTTTAATGTATTGCCGTGAATATATATTATTACAGTGTCTGCTCTGTGACAACAGCACCTCTCACCTTTTGTGAGTCTCACATTCTACAGCTGTCTCTGTAGAAGTCTGTATTTGCACTTTTTATTTCCTTAATAATGTTTTAGCTACAGAGTGCTGTTAGTTTATTAAATTATTTGAGGTAATATAGAAATTAGATGTAAAAGATGTACAACTGTGGCATAACTCTGATTAGAATTTAGTGGGAAAGGAAAGAGCACGTTAGAAATCTGGGCACGCTACAAACAAGGCCAGACTGGTTACATTGTTGCATATTGTTGTTCTCAAGTTATATCAACTTGAAAGTTAACTTAATCTGAAATCCAGTTAGAAATGCTCTGGTAACTTCTTGTCCTTTCACAAAAGCTTATTGAGGTAAACTCCCAGTTTTGTCTGCAATGGTTGAATAATGCTATATTTGTAAAAAATTAGCATGATTGAGTGCACTTGTCAGGAAAGACCGTCGTATGTAGTCGAAGAGGGGAGTGCTGTGTTTGCAATTGTGCAAATAGCGTTGTACACACAAACACACACGTGCAGACACGTGCATTACAACCGCGCAACAGAACGCAGGGTGTGTGAAAAAATCCTGCACCTGTAATGGAGAGATAATGCTGAGTAAGACAGACACACACGCAGGCGCACACACATATATATGTTACACACTTTCACACACACACACGCAAACACAAAGACATAATGACTATAGCGCCATTTAACTGGTGTTGCTGTAGAGTCATGACCTAAATGCGTTGGGATTGCAGCATCATTGGTGATTACCACAGAAAGCCCTGTGATCTATAGCGCCTATAAACACACGACAGGGAAACAAATTCACCCTAGCACATTGTCTGAGACAAATTCTGATTATCTATCATTATTAGACACTTCTGCATACTGTGTACACAAATTAGTATATCTCTCAGATCTGTATCGGTTGAGTTGACCTCTCTATCGCCCTCTCTATCTCGATTATAGGCTTTCTAAAAGCATTTAATTTTGCACATCTTGGTGCAGACAGATTATTTGGTATTTGGGAATAAAGTTAATTGTGCCATACTGCCTTATATATTAAAAAAAATATTGGCATGAGCATAATAATGAGCCTTGGATGACTCTACAAGGGATTTCAGTTTTTTCTACAATTACTGTAAGGAAACAGTGCTATTACAAAACCCTGTAGAAAATATCCAGCCTACTATGCAAGGAATAATGCAAAGGAGGAGTTCTACACTCGATTTTTAGCTTAATTCCATAGCATATTATGTATAAGTATGACCTTCCCAGTATACAAATTAATAATTTGTGTGTCTGTTTCTCCTGATGGCCTCTTCATACCCTGCATCCTGTAAATAAAACTGTTAAAAATGTGTTCTAGACAAAAATGAGCTACAACACAACTCCCAGTGTAAGACAATCTGACCTTCAGAATAAAAGTGTATTATTTTAATAAGAAATTCCATTACAGGTTTTAGCTGTAACATTGATAGTAACATTGTAAAACTGTTCAGTCAGCAGTCGGATGCAATGGAGGCCAGTGCTGAAGGACTTTGAAAACTTTAGTAGAAAAAGGGAGAATGAAAAAAATAAGTAAAAGAAAATTATTGGAGCAGCATTACAGCATGTTGGATCTATAATCACTTTCAGATTTATATATGAAGTTTATGGTTTATGGGACATAAAATAGTTTAATTGATTAAAAAAACACAAGTTGCTTTTTGTTTTGTTCTTGTCTTCATTTAAACTTCAGTAAATAGCAATAAAGCTACTTGATATAGTTGGTCATTTAAGAGCATCCCTCCTTTTTGCGATATATGTAGCATAATTGCTTCAAAGAGGCCTTTGGGAAAGGTCTTGCATGTCCTACAAAAAATGCCAAATACAATTTGAATATCTCAGTTTCTCAAATATAATGTTTAAAGTACAACAACATAATTGTTATATAGATTTAGTTCAACCCCAATATGGTTCTGGTAATGCTTTTAACAAAAAAATAGAAAAAGATAAATTCTACAAATAAAAGT
Organism: Simochromis diagramma; assembly: GCF_900408965.1. Classification (NCBI taxonomy): domain Eukaryota; kingdom Metazoa; phylum Chordata; class Actinopteri; order Cichliformes; family Cichlidae; genus Simochromis; species Simochromis diagramma. The sequence continues at coordinate 10,211,262 of NW_024386831.1, read as the reverse complement.
CAATCTTTGGTTGTCCATCTTAGTTAATTGTTATTGTTAAGTGACCTGTAGACATGTGTGGGGCTGCACAGATTTTTCCCCTGTGTGTCCGTGTCACCTTATGCATTATTGATTGAGTCTGCTGATGGCTGGTTGTCTGAATATATTTCTCTAAGTGTCACGAAAAAGTCACATCTATTAGTTCTTGTACGTGTGTGTGGACATGAAATGCCCGTCTTATTGCTTATTCACCATTGTGTGTGTGTGTGTGTCTGTTTGTGTGTTGGTGTGTTCGTACCACAGATGGATAACACACATAACTCACGCACACATTCTTCGCTGGCAGTAAATCCCCACAGACCACACAGTCCTGTTAACAGAAGGTTTTCCTGTCAAAGTGTCCTTGAGTAAGACAGTCAAGCCCTGCCTGGTCACTCATCATAAGTCAAATAAAAACCTCTGCAAGATGAATAAAATATTGTGTGAATGTTCTTCTCTCGAAGAAGCAGACAGAAAGATCCTCATCAAGTTTCAATGGGACGGACAGCAATTTTCTCCGTGTTTGAGCTGGTTATTCTCCATTAAACCAAACAGACTGCAAGTCTAATTAGTCATCACATCACTCACAGAAATATTAATGGTTGTTTACTGCCTGCAATGCTCAGCCTTTTTATTGATAGTGTATTAACAGTGTATCTTTTTTGTCATCACTTACCATCGTCACACAAAATAATCATTTTTTAATATCCATGGATGGAGACTTTGATGTGCCAAATCTTGGCTCAACAGTTTTCAGAAACACTCAGGACAATTTTTTTTTTTACCAGAACCAAACAGACAGAGAAATGTGTTGATGGGGGTGGCATGGGGGGAAAAAAAGCTGACATTTGAGAGACAGAAGTGAGTAAAGGACACAGTGAGAATGACTGCCTCTTGTGTAATTAGAGCCCAGAGAGAAATGGATTTGAGACAAAGGAGAATCGTTGACTACAGAGAACAAAACTGGCCTTCTAGCTACTTTTTAAGGTGCTCGTGTCCTTTCTTCGGTGTTGTTTTAAGTGCATACAGACCTTGTAGAAGAATTTGTCTTTAATCTTTATTCCAGTGTATTCTCTATTATTCTATTGCTATCAGCCACAGTTCTCATATTATATTGCTAAAATAATGAAGCTTAAATCTTAAACTTATGATAATTTTGAAGATCAGACAACGTACAGAGTAATAAGAAAAGTAATGATGACATCTGCTGTTAAACAAAATCAAAGCATTAGTCCAGGAAATTAGACCAACATGGACACAGAGCTAGGATGACAACAAGAATAAAGTGCTTGCTGGCTATATTTATGATTGCAGACATGACTTTTTAACAACTCAGTTTTCACAAGGAATTAAATAAAGTTTTATGCTACAACATTAAGATTTTGGGGGATGTTAGGAATATAGTTTGGGGGGCACGAGAGAGGGCAAAGGATAGAGATAGTGATTTGGATCCAGTCGTGCAAAGCTGGGTGCAAACCCATGTTGTCACTGACAGGAAGTGAAGGGTACATGCCTTCCACGAGCCACCCTTTATCTCTCTGACCTCATGGAGCACAGGCAGTGTGCGTATGCCTGTGTCCATGCATATGTGTTAGAGAGTTGGATAGACTGTGGTTTTGTAGTCTCCCTGTGTTTCTCCCTCTTGGCCAGAAAGAACGGGCTCTCCCAGTAGTTTGGTTTCACCCCAGTGAGCACACACACTGAGCTACAGGCAAAGCTTTGGGATAGTTTCAGTTTACAGCTACATACAGTACATGATGCTTTCCTCGAGCTTCCCATTTCTTATTTGTGTTCAAACAAGGGAGCAAAGAAAATAAATGTTTTTGTTTGAGTGCTCATATTAGTTTAAATTTAAAAAAAAGAAAAAACGAATATTACCAGATTAAACATATCCGTCACAAAACTGGACAAAATTTAAATGTTTAATAAAATGACAAAACTATTATTATTGGTATTATTAACACCAGCATTACAAAGGGAAATAATCATGTAAACTAGAGTTGGATGTATAAAAGTGTTCTTCTACTTAACAAGCATGCCTCCCAATGTGAGAACAGGACACGACAGAAGAAGGACCAGAGTGAAAAACTTGGGTTGTGCCAGACCAAAAAAACAAAAACAAAAACCTCAGCAGAAAGGTGGTAATGTGGTTGCCAGCAACAATCAATTCTTGTGAGCTGGAATTGAATAGATGTGGAGCAATGTAGGTGTTCAGAATATGGTACAGATGCATTGAGTAGTGGGCACAAGGGAGTTTATGTTAATAAAGACCCATCAAAGTCAGTAATGCAGCTCATGGATTCACTGGGGGGGGGGGGAACAGCACTGCAGTTTTGCTTTTTAACACGAAATTTCAAAGTACAGCCAAGTAATAGTCATATTTTGACCAGAAAATCATAGTACTTAAAATGACTGCTAAATTGACCATCATTTAGTAATCCTTGTTGCTCTTGCTCGTCCCCCGTGCCATTATACAAGGAAGTGGGCAGAAGCTATCTATCAAAGAGGAAAAGCACACCCACTTAAAGCTCTTTGTGTGCATATATTTTTACCACTGTGTGATTTTAAATACTAGCTTTTGCTCTCTTGTCACTTTCCCAGAAAACATTGAATCTGTCTTTTGGCATAGGCAATATATTACTAAAACCCAGAAGACTTTTTTTTACCTCTTTATTCTGTTTCAAAGTGAAGAACGAGGTTCTTAAGCATCGTGGAGTATTTGCTGTTTTTGTCATTTTAACCATTCATCGAAACCTGTAGCATGAGGCATCTACCAGAATACCATAGCTGTGCTTATTTTTTTTTATCTCTGCATGGTTTTTGAATTTTGCTACTCATGGCTCACAGGGCAAAATCATCATTCAGAGCATCACTCTTTGTTATCTACTGAGAAACCAGATGACATATAAAAGGTTCCTTTTTTTAAAGACACTGTGGTTCTGACAAAAGTGGAGATGAACAGCATGAGCAGTCCATCGTCTTAGTCTCCTTCAAACTGCGCCATCTATGTTGTAGTTGGTGTGTGTATGCAATCCAGTCAAAGGTCTTTTCACATGCATACATCATATTATTAGAGATAATATATTTCTAATGTTTCTACTGGAGTCAGCATTATCTAATGTTCATGAAGAGGGTCTCCAGTTTATTTAAAAAGCTGCCAAAATAAAATTGACTAATTTCATGAATTGTTATTACTTGCTGATTATGAACATGTCAATTTCTTGGTGGACAAATGTTTTGTCATCATAACCTAAACATGAAAATTACATGGCTTCCTTTAGCCTGCAGAAGAATCGCCATGCAGTTTGGAAAAGAGTAATATGGGTTGTTTATGAAGTTATTTGGTATGGAATAGATAGCTGCCTTGCAGGTATCCCATGCAGCTGCTGGGAGGCCTGGGGCTCTTTGGTTTCCTCTTCCTCCTTCATTTATCCCCAGATATGCTTGATAATATTTATATCGGGAGACTATGCTGGCCAGGCCTGGAGGACTTCAATCTTCTTCACTTTTACAAACTTTATAGTGGAACCTAATGTGTGGTTAGGATCTCCATCTTCCTGAAGAATTTCAACATGCTCACAGTCGTGAATGTACTCTGACGCAAGACCTCTTTGGCACTTGCAATGTTTCCATTCTCCTTACAGATCCCCTTGGCACCCCCTTACTGGGTTTAACCACATATATGACCCAAAAATGTGATGGTTCTCTAAGTAAGCCAAGAGTCAAGACTTGGGAGCATAGACAGAGCTTAATTGATGATTTTCCTGGAAAAATAATCTCCAGTTTTCTCCTGTGAGAGCCATCTTTCTTTTGTACTCATTTCTTGACAGCAATATTGTAGTAGGGACCAGAAAACAGTTCTTCTTTAAATTAGATTTTGCTGGCATTCCGTTTTCCTCAGGCTAGCCATCATTTGACCAATACCTGGCCTTAACGTGTTGACTCATCCAGTTGTCCTCTCAAGCATTTGTCTTATGTGGCCTACCTGACCTGTGTTTGTCATGAACATCCCCAGTCTTTGGGAAGAGCTTTCAAATTCTCTCCATTTCCCTTTTAGATGCATTGAAGACATCTGTAACTTCAGCAGGAGGCTTCAGATGATCACATCAGAGAACTTTGGTCTCTGGTCTGATCCCAGACATGTTTTTAGAACAGCTCTTGCACTTGAACTAAGACCTTGTAAATCTGATTTCTCTCTATCAATATTAAAAGCACAACATTAAAGTCATTTTGGCCTAAAAATAAGAACTATTTCAATGCAAAATCTTTGTCCAGGCCAGATTGCTATGTTGAATTTTCCCAGATGTCTTTTACAAACAGCTAATAATCTTTATTTCCTTGGGATTCATTTGCACTATTCCTGACTCTTTGTAATTAACCATGAGTCAAAATATTAATTACATTCGATATAACATATCTGATCAGGGCTGCAGACTCTACATCACTTGCTATATATGCTTAGCGCATAAACATCACAGCACTGTGCAGCACTATGCTTGCACATTATGCTGTCTTTCAGTTGCCATCAACAGCCTAATGCCCCAAATCTCAATTTGTATCAGTTATCAACAAAAAACTTCCATCTTCATTTCGTTGTCATAAAGGTCAGTATGATAGAATCAGAAAAAAGAGACTTGTTTTGTGTATTGCTGCAAATATTACATCAATTCAATTTAGTTTCACTCCATATCTTCCCCTTATCCACCACTCCCCCCCCCTTCATTGACTTTATGGCTCACAAGTTGAGAAGCACTGAACTTCAACCAGCAAATATCTTATGTAAAACAGGTGCATCGATAGTAGCTGAATAACAAAAGTGGGAAATTATACCTTCATTCAAAATGGTTTCATGGGTGCTGGATAACACTGGAAATATTTAAAAGAAAACTGAGACCTCACGTGGTGTACATGTTTGCATTGCCCTGGTTTTAATGCATTTTTAGACTGCTTCTGTTATGCATACCTCAAAGCAATACCTGTACAGTTCATTTTGATAGACACCAAGGAAAGCACAAACTAGTAGAAGTAATATTTATCCATATACAGCTTCACATATATAGGACAAGGACACAGGAAATAGGACATACAGTGGGTTAGAGTCTGATGCAACATGCTGAACAATGCAGAAAGCAAACCCAAAGCATCAGAAGCAGGATTTTGAAATTGGGATTTAAAATGCGAGTGGCCTATGCAGACTGTACTTAAATAATCATTATAAATATAGATGGCCAGTTGTGAGAATAGAGAACGTACAAAGTGTACACACAGATTTGGGTTCTGTCTTTTGTGTAGCTCGTGTACGTGTGTTTATGTATGAGTTATTGTATTTTTTATGAACAGCACCTGGCTGGGTGTGTTGAGTAATTACATTTTCTATTCTCATATTGTTATCCATGCTAGAAGGCAAATCCAACCTCCACTGTTACCTGTGAGTATATGGGGATTTAGCTATGATATTGTGCCTTGAAGATTAGCTTTTCTTCTGTGGATGTATAAATATGAGAATTAAAGCTGAGCTTATTGATCTGGGAGTTTGGGCTGGAGTGTTTATGGCTTTACTGCTTGCATTCACTTGTACTTTCAGATGATCTCTAGTAAGGTGTTGCAGGGCTCTGATGCAGCCTTGCATCATATCCTAAAATATATTGATGCAGGTGTTATTATCGTATATGTATGCACATATATAGCCAAAAGAATTCAGAGGTACATGCAAGATGAATGATACTTTATTTTATATAGACAGCTTGAAGGGAGCAAATGCCCTCCTTTCCTCTTTGTTGTTTAATCATTGCAATCTTACCACACAAACACACATATGTAATAATGCTCTCACATTCCTAGAAAACTTTTGTGCTCAGAATAAAAGCAATGATGTGAATTCAGGAAAATAGGATACAGTTACAGAGTTTAAGGAATAAAGTCTGTGTGTGTTTTGACGTGTGCATGTGTGCATGTGTGCATCGGTATGACGGCCCTTAGAGCAGCACTTCTAAGCCAGCTGATTCTCTCCCTTCTGAGATCCTCAGTGAGGATTATAAAACCAATCAGCAGACGGTGATTGCTGCAGCCAGCCTGTGATTGGATCGCAACCGAGGTGCCGCCATTAGCTCTGCAAAGAGAAAGAATGAGAGAAGAGAAGAACGAGACGCCGGGAAAGAAAGAGATGAGAAAAGAGATAAATAAAGAGAGCTGTTACAGAGAGGGTGGTAGTGGGTGGAAGAGAAACAGAAGATGAGATCTAGAGAACGTAAGATCAAGATCTTCAGATTTTCCCATCAGCTTAGGCTCTTCATGTACTTACGGCCACTATCACAAAAATTTGTCCTAAGTGTTCCCTGAATTGGTTACCCATCATCTAACCCATTCAGACCACTTCCAGCCCCCCTGCTCTTTTCAGCTAGAAGAATTGTGTACTCTAGTAGTTTACTAGCCAAGGTGTGAAACTGGGTGTGGGTCCCAATCAGCCAGAGTTTCGGGTGAGTTCATTGTGAAACCTGGCCCCACCTTATCATGCGAATTCCTGAGATCAGATGGCCCAGGATGTGAGTGGGCGTTAAGGCGTCTGGGAAGGGATCTCAAAACTGGATTATAGATGGCAGACAGTTGGTGTCGTAAACCCCCGCCTCTGTTCAAAGATGGTCGCTCACAGTGGACATAGATGGCTTCTTTCACTCCTCTTTCAAACCATCTGTCCTCTCTGTCCAAAATGTGAACATTGGCATCCTCAAAAGAGTGACCTTTATCCTTAAGATGCAGATGAACTGCTGAGTCTTGTCCTGTGGAGGTGGCTCTTCTGTGTTGTGCCATGCGCTTGTGAAGTGGCTGTTTGGTCTCTCCAATGTAGAGGTCTGGGCATTCCTCGCTGCACTGTACAGCATACACCACATTGTTAAGTCTGTGTTTTGGCGTTTTGTCTTTCGGGTGAACCAGTTTTTGTCTGAGCGTGTTGCTGGGTCTGAAATGCACCGGGATGTCATGCTTGGAGAAAACTCTCCTGAGTTTTTCTGATACACCGGCTACATAGGGGATGACAATGTTGTTGCGTCTGTCCTTCTTATCCTCCCTCGCTGGTGTCTGGTCTTCTTTTCTGTGCCTCTTTGCTGACTTTAAGAACGCCCATTTAGGATAGCCGCACGTTTTGAGTGCTTCCTTTACATGTGTGTGTTCCTTCTTTTTTCCTTCAGGCTTAGAGGGAACATGTTCTGCCCGGTGGTGTAGGGTCCTAATTACTCCAAGTTTGTGTTCCAGAGGGTGATGGGAGTCAAAGAGGAGGTACTGGTCCGTGTGTGTGGGCTTCCGGTAAACTTCGATGTTGAGGTTGCCGTTCTCTTCAATGTGCACAGCGCAGTCCAGGAAAGGCAAACAGTTATCCTTTGTGTCTTCCCTGGTGAACTTGATGTTTTTATCCACAGCGTTAATGTGCGCAGTGAAGGATTCCACTTCTTGTGTCTTGATTTTGACCCAGGTGTCGTCTACATATCTGTACCAGTGGCTGGGTACTCTTCCTTTGAAAGAGCCAAGAGCCTTCCTTTGGCCATTTACTGATCTCAGGAATTCGCATGATAAGGTGGGGCCAGGTTTCACAATGAACTCACCCGAAACTCTGGCTGATTGGGACCCACACCCAGTTTCACACCTTGGCTCAGGCGATTAGAGGATCATCAGGGGGTCCTTTTGTCCCTCTGTGGGGGGATACTCCCACTAGGTTTATATCTGGGACTCTCCACCATTTGACCTTAGAACTGAAGAAGCTTCTCGGATGAGAGGTGAAACGTCTTCAAGTAACTTAAAGAAGTCCAGACGCTTTTCTTTGCAAGCTCCTTTGACATTTGTATATAGCAAATTTACAGAAGTTATTTCAAAATAGGCACAACTATTAAATGTCAATAGAACAAGGAAGTTATCCTAAATGACAACATAATTTTTTCGAAAAACATAGGAAGCATACACTGGTCATAAAGAAAAGATGTAGCCGCAGCAACAGCATCCAATGAGTCGTGATTGTATGCATGCAGCGTGCGATATAGACACCCTTTAAGCACTAAATAACATGGAAATAAAATGTAAAACAGCATGTCATTTTACTTGTCAGATAATTATATAAAAATGCTCCCAAAGGCACTATCGCTAAAAACACAGCCAAGAGTTCCAGTTCAGGAATTCAAACTACTACAAGTGAAGCCTTGCAGCCAGTGACCAGGTACAGCTGTCTGTGTCAGCATCCAGGTGTCAACCAAAGAATCCATACCGAAAACATTTAAGCCATAAAGAATCTTCAGTGGGAGATCTAGAAAAAAAAAAGAAAATTCATAGTCATAACTGTTGGCACTTCAATTTAGACTAACTCAAGTGGGAATTCATAGAACTTCATTTTTTAAACACAAAATAATCTGTAGTTGGTGTTTTGATTTCTTTGCTCGATGCTACTTGACCAGTCTGGTATCTTTAAATATTAGATCGTTTAAGCAACTAAACATTTTTTGTAGATTACTGAAACCTGTCACAACACATGCCACATGCATGAGCCATCACGTCAATACTGCACTGATGCAATGGCACAAGCAGCATGGGTTAAAAAAAAATGAAGAGCTACTACATCAATACAAAAGACCGATGCATGCGATATGTCTGCAACTCATCTGAGAAAAAAAGAAGTGGGGGGGAAGACGCAGTGACACACTGCCAGTCAAACTGACCGGAGTCTATGGTTGAGTCAAATTTCTCAGCAGAGAACCACAGACAAAGCCTTAGGGAGTATGGCAGCTCTTTTAGAGACATATTCATCCCATCTTTTGCAACAAGCCACATCACCAGCTGCTGCATGACAGCTATCATGGCTCCTTTTCCTTAACTGAACTGGGTAACATGTCTTAATGATTAAAGACCTAAAACACTGATTCTTCTGTGATGAAGTGCTTTGACAAACTGGCAGTGGACATCCAGGGATTTGTATCAATCACACTAACCAGCTAGTGGTTTGCTTATCAAGCCAACAGATCAACAAAGACATGTACTGCAATCCAAATAGCTGTGTTTCACAGAGGGAAGGAAACAGATAATTTCATATACTATTTGTTGATGACAGTTCTGCATTTAATACAACCATCTTCTCCAAACACTTGGTCCCGCCCCCATTCTGCAGCTGTTTTAATGTAAAGGAATGCAAAGATGGCTGGTTTACTTTAACCATGTTAATCAGTAAGTCTGGGAAGCACATGCTCATTATTATTCACTCATGATACCTCTGTCATATGCATTCACTGGTGAGAATGAGAGGGCCCACAGAGAGAAGGCGGCAGATGACTTGGCATGGTGTTAGCACAACAGCCTATTATTGAATATAATCAAGAAAGAGCAGATGATAAATGTGGCACGTTATTCATTTGTCGCCACCTAAACATGGCTGAGAAAATGATTTGGTTGTACTGAGGCATAACTTCAGGAGGCAGGGATATCTAGTGATTTCATGAAAAGACTTACTTTTGGAATTATTTTACTTTTTAGTTTTTCTTTGTTTCATTATATTTAGCTTTTGGCATCGTAAACCTACGCAGGTTTTTATGTTCTTCTGTGTTAAGCACAGTTTGTTTGTAATGAAATGTGCTACATGAATAAAATTGCCATGGTCATTATAGGAAAATTAAGGTTTAACTGACAAAGTGATTCTTTTTATTCATATCTGTTTTCCTGTTTAAAGCTGATTTGAATGAAGAGATGATATATTAGTTCAGTGCTTTGGGATTCTGCCTCTCAGCAACAAGGTATTAGGATTTAATCTCAGCCCTCACCCCTTCTGCTCTTTCTGTGTTTGTGTAGCTCTCTTCAGGGGGCCTAGTTTTCAGTAGCCCAAAAATTAACAGATCAGGTGAAAGAAGCCCCCTTAGTGCAAATTTGGCCATGCTGGTGCATCTTTTTTTGTATCTGTGTCAATCCTGAAATGGACTGTAGACCATTTTGGTTTATTTTCCTGCTTTTCCCTCTGATTCATGCTGGGATGTGCCCTCCCACAGTGGAAGTAAATTAGGAAGGGATGACCTCATAGTGTTCCAGGAAAGAGAGCATAACGTACCGACATGGATGGCTTCATGTATCAAAAACTTGCTATATTATTAAGCTGTGACACTATAGCATTGTAATTTCAACCTCCAGAGAGAAAGAGGCTAACTTACAATATGAAGTGAACTAAAGCATGTTTTATCCTATGTGGCGATGGTGATTTTTAGCTCACGGGGTCAAGAGAGAGGTTCAACAGTGTTAACAATCTGCAAAACACGGTGGAGGCTCTGTCATGGTTCAGGGTCTGTGTTTCAGCCAGTGGTGATGGAGATCGTGTCCATCACCACTGACTGTGCTAGCAGTCACACCATGCAAAACGCATCTGATTGAAAGCAGCTTCATTTCTTAGCATGACAATGATCTCAAACACACTGCCAATGCAGAAAAAGCATGGATCAGCCTCCCCAGATGCCGGACCTCAACACTTTTGAAGCAGTGTGGGATCACTTTGATAGAGAGGAGAACAAAAGCCAGCCTGCATCTAAAGAAGAGTTTTGAATGTCCTTGAAGAAGCTGGGAGAACTATTCCTGAGGACTGCTTAAAGAAATGACAATGGTCTATGAGAGATGTGTTGAAGAATAAAGGTGGCCATGCGACATATTAATTTTCAAGTTTGTTGTACAAACTTTTGCTTTATGTATTGCATTTCAATGTATGTTGTACATTTTAATAAGTCACTGTAGCTCTTTACATTTTCCTAGCAAAATATAAAGAAATGGAGGGCTTTTCTTTGGTTTTCTGCTTTTTGCATCTATTGGCGTTCAACAAACATCAGACCTCCAGCACGTCCATAATATCCACAACACTATGCTTTGCTTTTAACCGTAACCTTGGACTAATCTAGAAAATGTTTTATTAAATTGGCTAAATGGAGCAGCACGGTGGTGCAGTGTTGCCTCGCAGCAAGAAGGTCCTGAGTTGGACTGTGTGAAGTTTGCATGTTCTCCCCATGTTTGCGTGGGTTTTCCCTGGGTTCTCCTGCTTCCTTCCATGGCAGTTAGTGGGGTTTGGTTAACTCATAATTCTAAGTTGCCCAAAGAGCCATAGGTGAATGGTTGTCTGTCTCTCTGTGTTAGTCCTGCGACAGACTGGCAGCCTGTCCAGGGTGTACCCCGCCTCTTGCCCTGATAGCTGGAATAGGCTCCAGTGTGTGTGTGTGTGTGTGTGTGTGTGTGTGTGTGTGTGTGTGTGTGTGTGTGTAATGAATAACTTTGTGCATCTGTGATACAGTGTTAGCAGGTGTTCACCCAGTGAGTTTGTCGGCAGATTTATTTAGCCTGATTCCCACAGGGCTTCATGTGACCTGGGGCATCTGTTGCCCCCTGCCCATTTTCTGCCCTTCAGCACCCTCTTATGTCAATGCCCATGACCTGCTGCTACCACACGCACGCGCACACACACAGAAAAAAAAAACCTTGACTAGTTTAGTTGGAGCTGTGGAGAAAAACAACAGATGTTGAGCTAAACAATGAGAATGCTAGAGGTGATTGTCATGTTTTACCCATACCATAAACAATAAATGTCTGATCTTTGCCCTATCCTAATTGCGCAGTTTGGGGGGAAAGAGAGCAGGAGATGGTGATATTTTATTCGAGAATTAATACATCTTACATGATTTGATTTTGTTATACTTTTGAGCAGGAAGACAAAGGCTAGAAAATGCAAAGAGCAGGTGAGAAAGGCCAAATTATCACAGCTGGGCTCAGTAGGGAAATCTGCACCAATAGAATGGCCTTGTATATGTTTATTGATATTCAGGTTACAGCATACAAATACTCACCTGCTTAATATGGGTAACAACAGATAGTTGGGCTAGAGACAAAGTCATAGAGTGAAGTCAAACTTTAGATGCATATATAAGGGAATGAACGTGAATATTTGGGAGACCAGTATGATTTAAAATTAATTAATTTCCTTTTGTGCATTTTAAAATAACCCCACTGCTCATCTTTTGACATAGTGGTTCTTCCACAGCGAAAACAAAAATGAACCAGTGAAAAAAGAGGATTTGTTTGAGGGACTTGCTACAAAAACTGTTTGTTTTTCTTGAACATTAAAAACTGTTTAATGAAAAACTTTAACAGTTTTTATTTCTTTTATAAAGGACTGCAAACGTCATAGTACATGCACATTTAGATGACTGAGGTGCACACACTCCATAATCACTACTTGTGTCTAGGTTGAATTGCAACAGATTGAAGTGTCAGCAACATCCTGGATGGTGTCCTGGGGGATCTCCTCCCAGATCTGGATCAGGGCATCAGTGACCTTTTAGGCAGTCTGTAGTGCCATTTGGCAGCATTGGATACACCAATAAATAATAATACATAATGTTCCAGACATTTTCAATTGGATTCAGGTCTGGCAAACCTGAGAGTTAGTGGTTGGCATCGAGGCCTTCATCATCAGGGAACTGCATACACAATCTTTCTGGTGTTCTCTACAAAATGCCAGTCTTGCTCCATAGTTCTGGGCTCAGGTCCAACTTAAGGACATCAGTCATCCTCATGCTTTGTGGAGTGGTTTTCCAAGAAACGTGCACAAGTTGAGGTCATTTTGCAGCGCTTCCTGTTCCTTGACACAAAAAGGAGCAGATACTGGTCCTGCTGCTGGGTTGACGCGATTTTAAGGCCCTATCCAGCTTTCCTACTGTTATTTTCTCCACCTCCTTCAGACAAACCGTCCTGTGTTTAATTCACACCAAAAGCAGGTAAAATTGATTTATAATTTCTAACTGGACAGACTGATATCGCTGATGTTTAACTCACTTTGTGTAATACAGTGATGATCAAGTATTCCCTTCATCTTTTTTGAGCAGCTGCTGCTTCAATGAGCGTATGTAAACCAAAGAAATATGAAGCAACATCAGTCACTTCATTAATTATAATTATTACTCTTATTGGTAATTATGAGTCTTATCCTTTACTTACTGCAGCTGTCATGCACAGAGTCACAGTTTATTACCTGCTCTGTTTTAAATGTCAACTGAGTCCATCCATTGCAGCTGGCTGAACATGTATGCTTAATTGTTGTTGTTGTTGTTTTAAATCACATATAATTAATATACTAGGAACATTTTTGTGTCATAAAAATATTTTTTTGTGCTATAGCTAGTTAAAGTGACTATATTGACATATAAGCTTGTGGTGCAGTCGCAGTGTGCTGTTTTTCTAAAACATCTGTTGGGGCTTGGTGTATGTGCCAACTGGTGCAAGAAAATATTGTATTGTTTGAAGATTTGTATAAGCAGAAGAGGATTGGAAGCATGAAAAATATTCGAGCAACGTGTCTTGAAAATTTTTTGACAACATTATAAAAATTACTGAAGCAATTTATGCTTTTCTGAAGTTTCCTCATGAACACACAAATCTACTAGATAATCTTCAGGATCTGCCTGGAAAATACCTTAATGCCAGTTTTGCTTTAAGTTGTTCAGACCATCACTGAGCTGACCACATGCTCTGCAGTGTTGTGTGTGGCCATATAGAATACCCCCAGTCAGCTCCTGTGGGCAGTCCAGAAGAGCTGTAAGTCACCTATTCGCAGCCACTGTTAAGAATAGCTATTCCCAAGGATCGCTATTCAGCAGTGCTAAGAGCAGGTGGAGAATTTGAAGGAAAAGAGATTTGCTATTTCTCTTGCACAAAATGATTTATGCCCAGACTTTTATCAGGAAGCTTCTCCCCTCCTGCAAAGATCATTTCCCCTGACTTCACCTCACAACGGGAACTATTTTAAGCATTGGCTCATTAATACAGAGTGATTGGATTCATTGTTCTGCAATCCTGATGGATGTTCTCTGAAGTTTTCTCTCTCTGAACTCCCACCTCAATCCCCTCTTCAATCTTCGGGCTGAATTTCCTCCAAAGAATGCAGCGCCATTGTCTTCTGAAAGTTGGATAAATCAGTTGTCAATGCCTTTTGTCGGTTCAGTTCATTTAAATGAAATTATAGTAACCTCCCTCCATCAAACCATTCATAATGACAGCAGTTCTAACTTAAATCTCCACGGACCTTTATACATTTTAACAACCACTGGAGACGTATTCAGCTTGAGGTCTTAAAGTTTGTACTACACTTTCACACTGTATTCAATTGTATTCACAGTGAGACATCAAATACAATGACAAGCCTTCTATTGTCATATACAAGACGTACACACTGTATTATCCCTTTGAACCGCCACCTACTTTAATACCTAAACAGAAAATCAGTGGATTAACTAATAGAAACAGTTTGAACTACCTTTGTCCCAGATATTTGGAAGTATTTACCAGTAAAAGTTGGCGTGTGTTCGGTCAGAGTAAAGCAGCACAATTGCAGAAGAAGTTGATTAACAGAAAGTGGAAACATTCCCTCCAAAATGGCATTTTCTTTGTTCCACAGAAAACATCAAACTGTGACCTTTTGCACATTTATTTGAAGCACTGTGTGATCGGCCCAGACAGGGATTGGATTATTCTTTACCACATTTACCATCACCTTGCACATTACGAGTGCTATCAAAGTGCATGCTTCTAGATTCAAACAATTCTTCATGGCCCATTCATGCAACACTGTATCAACTGTGTGCTCTATTTTAACTCCAGGATAGCTGACTTTGACAGCAGGTTTGTGTATAGATGGCTCTGCTGGAAATTTGCTCTATAGGAAACTGTGCTGCTGCAGTGAGTCTACTGTGGGTGCTACAGCAGGGTCGACTGCTATTTATACTGTACCTCCTCTGCAGTGGCACTTCACTGCTCTCCCTGTGTACTTCTGTTCAGCGAGAGGATGAGAGGGGATTTTGAAGCAACAAAAAGTTTAGATTCTGTTTGATTTTCACTGATGTTTGTATTTATGTAACGAGCCACGATACTTTTTCCACCACGATTTTGATTTTTCTCTAAATTGGAAGCCACAGACAGCACTGAAATTACATATTGATTTCCCTTTAGAAAGCCATAATCACAGTCATCAAAACTATCACTGTTACTGCCATTATTATCATCATAAAATCTTAGTGAAATGTCCTGTTAAACGCAAGTAAGATGGAGGCTTAGGCGAGCAGTATGGTTGAACAATCTAGCCCTTTAAACCCTAACCTAATTTACCCTTTAAACCAGTGGTGGGCAACTCCAGGCCCCAAGGGCCAGGGTCCTGCAGGGTTTAGATGTATCCTTGATCCAACACAGCTGATTTACATTGGCTATATTACATCCTCAACAGGTCTTAAAGTTCTCCGGATGCCTGGTAATGAACTAATCATTTGATTCAGGTGTGTTGGCCCAGGGTGATATCTAAAACCTGCAGGACACCGGCCCTTGAGGCCTGGAGTTGCCCACGCCTGCTTTAAACAATAACCTGTCGCTGGCGACGGGTTAGGCTAACGAAATGAAGTCTAGATGAAGCAGATAGATTTTTTTTGTGTTTGTTTATTTTGTTTTTTTCTGAGCAATTAGATAAGTCTGTTCCTATTACATGAGAAAATGTTGAAACATAAGAGCAAGATATCCATCCATCCATTTTCTTCTGGTTCAGAATAAAAATGACTAGAATATAGTAAACACACAATGTACAACACAGAGTAAAAGCATGACTAAAAATACAAGACATAAATAAATATGAGTAAAACAATAAAATCAGAATAAACCAAGCAGGATTAGGTGGGTCTTAAGAGCAGTAACAAACTCCACTATTCGGAAGACTCAACAGCATAAAAGCCCAAAAGCCAGCCAGTGGGACTCAAACCCAAGCTCTCCACCACACCACTTTAACTACTTGAACAAATTATATTAACTATATTAACTCAGTGATTTAAAATTCAAGATGTGAGCAGGTGAATACATGTCCATTTGATCTAACTACCCGAAAGATATGTGTATAGCACCTCTCCTGTTACCTTTTTACTTTCTCACATGTTTGAACATGATGCACATTGACGTTTGTGTCGGCCTATATCTGTGTCACTTTCCAATGCTGAATGCTTGGTTTCAACCATAATGAAGCTTTTAAGTAGAAGCATGAGAAATGGACAGGGTGTTAAGGACAGGGACCGGCAGGGAAATCAACTGTCAGCGGCCAGATACTTCCGTTCTTCTCATTAATTACTTTTGGGGAAAGAGAGGTGGAGGCCAAATGAGTATTGATTGTGGTGGGCCAGTATAGGGCTGGTTTCACTGGCCTTTCCCACACGTCATTGCTTCTCCACATCCCCATTAAGTGGGAACAAGAGGGATCAGTGGCAAGCTGGGACCTTATTAAAGACGGGACCTCAGAGTGTCAGACAGGCTAGCTAGCACACAAACCTTCTCTATGTGACAGTGTGCAACGCTCCTTTTCACTTTGTATCTGTCTGTCTTTTCATCCCCCTTTCACTACTTTAGCGCAGATTGTCAATAAGAGAACAAAGGTTTAAATGTTGTTCGTTATTTGCAAGTTAGACGCCATCCAATGTCAAAGCTTATCACTCGAGATTTTGTTGATTTATTTCTTTGTTTTCCTTTTTCCTTTTCCTCTCTTCCCTTTTTTTTACTATACCTCCAAATCACTGCAAGAACATAAAAATGGCACAAAACTTACAGAAACGTCCCTTTCCTTTTTCCTTTTTTCATTGCCATCTTTTTAGTCCATTCTTTTGTTGCGTGACTGATGATTTTAATTACCTGTTAACTCCCTGTACTCAGCAGATACACATGATAAATTGTCCGGGTGGCCGTTATAGCCACCATCTGGATGGGGCAAAGGAGTCTAAGGAGCTTTTCTATGCTGTCATACTAAAGACAGCCACCACAGCGGGAGGGGGGGATTGCAGGTGTGCCGAGGGAGAACAAGAAACTGGCCCAGTTTAGATTCGGTTGACAGCTATTTAGTGTCGTAAGGGTCACTTCCATTTTTCCTTCCCAAGACTACAGGGAGTGACAGTATGCCTCTAGAAAAGGAAGCTGATATCGTCACAGTAGGAAGAGAGACTGTTTTAGGCGATTGGCTAGGAAATTGCAGGACTTTCTATTGAGACTGAAATGCAGGAGATGGAAGTAGAAATGTGAAGTTTCAGTGGATTCAAATGAGGCATTATGTATTCATAGACAGGGCCTATGTAATGTTCAACATCATCTTAAACACAAGTACTTAAATATCTGAAGAAATGCAGCTAGAAAAAAGTTGCTTGGTGGAATGGATAGAAACCCTACACCCAACCAAGGAAATGTTTTTCACACTTAATGCAACAACTGCTAATGTTATCAAGGAAACTACAACAACTTTATCTTGCTGAGGGATAGTGCCATCTGCTAAAGTTGGGTTTTTTTCTAATAACAGTGCCTTAAAGCGACTCTAGTTTGACTTGAATATTTGATGAACAAGATTTTCTATTGTATTTTTCCTTTCTTTTTCCTCTCCTTTTTTGGAGGTACAAGTGTATATAAGTGAATATGGTGAATCAATAGAGTGTTGAGCATGGAGTAGGGATTAATTATGTACATGCTTCTTCTTACTCAGTTTTGGAGTTGACAATGATGTCGAAGTTTTCAAGCAAGCATGAATGTAGCATCCTGAGACTTTGGCACATACCTCCACTTTTGCACATGTGCGAACACTGATTTAAGTGATGTTGGATAGCTTTGAGTAAAGTTAATGTTGTTTCTTGTATACAGTTCTTCTAAATACATCCAAGGTAGACCCTCAAAACACTAATTGCCTCCTGTATTTATCCTCATACATAAGACATAGGAGATAAGCTTCTTATCTCGTTTCAGTAAGAAAGTTGAAAAGGTAAACTTAAACATATACCACATACCGACAAATTGCTGGGAGATTGGACTCTCAGATGGAGTTCATTGCCAATTAGGCAGCAATTTTGACATATCACGCTTGCCTAGGCTGTCACTTATTTGAGTTGGATTTTATAGCAACTCTCAATAATTAGGTTTAAGCCAGTTTATGTGGGTGTTGTCAGATCTGTGTGATTTCTGTGTTTATGCTTGGAGTTCAGAACACTGTACAGATGACCTACAGTGCATTGACAAGGACCCTCAGCATTAAAGCAGCATAATAATGACACAAAACAAAACGCTACTTTAGTATTTTCTCGTCGTTTGTAAAAGCAGCACATATAAAACCACAGAACTTAGACATTCCCCAAATGTGACACTCCCTCTTTTGATTACTCAAAGTAACAGGAGACAGCTTCAATTCTTTCATTCATTCAATCCCTGAGTTCTGGAAAGCGTCTGTGGGGTGCTTCGGGGGCACTCAAAACATTTGACATTGGCAGCCAGTGTTGGGAATTAAGCTGGATGGTATTGAATTGAGCAAATTTAAATTCAAGTGGAATTCAAGCATATTGAATATTTGTTTTTCTAAAGTATGTGTACACATGAATGTGGTCGTGTAAATCTTTTCCCTCTATTTTCCCATGAAGATGTGCAGTGAAAAACCAATTTGGATGCAGCATGAGACAAACACATTCAGACGCCTAGAAAAGCGATGTATCAAAATAACGGCTGTAAACAACAGCACCCATATGTGTTTCTCTCGTGCAGTCTATCTCTCTATCAGGATTGAATCAGTGAAGTGTTAGGACATCGTTTAAGCTCTCGCTCAGCATCAATACTGGCACTATTGATTTTTTTTAAACAGTTAATGGAAGCCTTTAGGGCAGGAAAGCTAATTAAAATCATATGCAGGTCAAGCTCATTTAAAGACTCCCCATTAGTTTATGTTGAGCTTAACCACGCTTGACTGCAAAATCCATCCATCGGGCGTCGTAATTGACTGGTGTTTCTAATGGCTTTCCAGTGCTTCTTCATCTCAAAAAAGGATAGTGAGTTCCTCTGGCACATTTCATGCCGCCGGTGTAATAATCCACATACAAAATCATTAAAGACAATTGATGTGTGCCCTGTGTCCTCAAAGTATCTTGTCAGCACCGGGAGACATTGTTGTGTTTCAAAGGCAGCAGGCCTTTAGAGTAACGCATCTGCTGTTTACAGAGAAGCAAATATAATGTGTAAGTGAAATCTGGTGGCTGTGGAGGCCAAATTTAGTACAGCGAACTCAATGTAATATTGAAGAAAACCAGTTTCAGATTATTTGAACCTTGCAACATAAACAATGGGTACACTGTTGTCATAAAGGTATGGACATGGTCAGCAACAACACTCAAGTAGGCTGCAGCACTTCAACAATCCTGATTTGGTTGCAAGGCAGGATGGGTTCGTTCTTTCGAGTGTTCTTTCTGCCAGATATTGACCCTACTATTTAAACCTTGTAGCAGAAATCAAAGCTCATCAGACCAGGCAACGTTTTTCCTACTGTCTGTTGTTTGGTTAGCCTGTGTGAACTGTAGCCTCATTTTCCTACTCTTAGCTGACAGGAGTGGAAGCTGATGTGATCTTCTGCCTCTGTAGCTCATCTAATTCAAGGTTTCACACGTTGTGCTCTTCTGTAAATCTTTCTTGTATTTGTTACAGCTAAGCAAAAGTAATTTATTTCTGCCTTCCTTTCAGCTTGAAGCAGTTTGGCCATTGTCCTCAGAAATCTGGTATCAACAAGGCATTTTCTCCCAGAAAACTCCTGGTCATTCAATATTTTCTCTTTTTCAGATTAATCCCAGTAGATCAAGAGTTTCTAAAGCACTCAGACCAGCCTGTCTTGCACCTATGACCAAAGTCACTTAAATCACCTTTCTTCCCCATTTTAGTTTGTGGTTTGAACCTCAGCATAAAAATGCAATATTATACTGTTAACAAGCTAGATAGCTAATGCTTGTTTAATCAGTTACCACTGCCTTTGAGAGCTGGTGCTCCATGCATGCTCAATGTAAAACACTAAAAAGGTTAACATAGTACTGGATTGATGTTTTCAGGGCAGTCATTTACCTTCCTAAGGCTCCCCTTTTGATCTGCTAATTTTGTGGTTAATAAAAGGACTACATAATGGCATTTCATCAGAACTCAACAACTACCTCAAAACCTCACAAACCTTTATCATGAAATTCCTCTTTTTTTATTCAACTTTTTTTCAGAAAGAGCTGTAAGTTGTGGAACTTGTTTAAACAATATGTTTCCACATCTTGGCACATTAAAGAGTCCTTAGACATACATTCTCGACTACAGCAGCCTAGTACTGCATTGTTTCGTTTTTTTACACAAAGGAAAAATTGACTTAACAAGCTTGAAGTAGACATGTGTTTCACAAAGTTGATAAAGTTTGCTTAAAAACACTATACTCAGCATTTTTTAAGTTTGTCTAGTACTTTCATAATTCATTTTTGGTGGAAAGATCCCCAGCTATGGAATATAGCCAGTTTAAAAAATAAGAAGGACAGTCTCTCTCTGCCCCTGTCTTTTTCACTCACTGTGGCGTTCTAGTATTTAATGAACATGTGTGCTATTTGTATTATTCACTTTCCAGATTGCAAGAACATTTTTTGCCAAATTCTAATAGTAGCTTGCCACAAAACATAGTTTTGTTTTCCTGATAAAGCACATCATAGCTTTAACTTTTCATTCTCTTAGCCATTTTTTCCACTTCAGGGTAGCTGACGGGCTGTGTATGTGCATGTGCATCTGTGTGTGTCTTTTCTTTATTCACTAATCACACACTTTTTCAGTTTGATTTAATAGGTAATTAATCTATTATTAAATAGAAACAGGCAGTTTTGCATTTTGCAGCTCTGTTTCCTGCTCATTAGACAGAAACTACCACAGGTAATTGAGGGGTAATAATTACCATATTATTATGTTCTGTTTCTTTCTTGTTACCCTACTATTACCATTTTATTACGGAGTTGTATTTCCTGTATTTTCCCTTATTATCCAATTACATAAATTTCAGCATAATATTACTCAACTGTAACCACTGTTGCTTCCATGATTTACTTGCATATTAAGTGGTTATTACTTTGGTAATTGCTGGTAATAACTTAAAAATGACCACATCATTACATTCTTGTTTTTGGCTTATTACCTTACTATTACTCCTTTATTACCAAGCTGTAATAGAAAGTACTATCAAAAATCTGTGTGTGAATATATATTTGTTTGTGGATGGATGGATAGATAGATAGATAGATAGATAGATAGATAGATAGATAGATAGATAGATAAAATAATGCTCAGGGCCCTTGTTGTACAAATCCAAGCATAGCGAAAGGGAAAATCTGATGCAAGCAGACCTGTCATATTTATACTGGCAATTATTTTAAGCCAGATGGACAATGCCCTTGCTTCTGTGCTAAACATATTGTTCAGCTCTTCTGAGCACTTCATGTTCATGAGCTTCCATGAGTCAGAGGGGATTGTATTTACCCTGTGTTTATTGTTCCCTATCAGCGGCCAAAATGTTAACGTCAGATTCCCACAATCTCGTGTCTGAGTTTAATGCATCTACAACATAGCTGTGGCTGCAAACCACATTGGCCTGCCACTACTGTTGTACCCGGCTGGCATGAGAAGCAGAAGAAACCCTGCAACATCACAGCCTCAACAGAGTGGTTCATTACACAGAGTTAGATCAGATAAAGTCCTCCTGAGATGAATTTTCTCTGCCACCAAGGACAGACACGGAAAAGGATATGAGCACGCTCTGAGTAAAATGGTCATATGAGAGGTAATATAATGATAACACCTAATAAGATGTCAGCAGCTTCAGCTTATTGAAAAGCAAGGGTTTATTTTCTACTCCTGCTCCTTCATGCTTTCTTTTTAAGACAAAATGTGCATAGACGTACTTACACACACATTTATGCATATACACCCCTGCCCTTTGAGCTTTCTTGATTATGCTAATATTATTGGCTGTTTTCAGTCATGCATGACATTAGGTTGTTCTGGTTTGACTACCATTTCAAACTACCTACCAAATTTTACATGCCTATTAAATCTCCGGTTATTAAGAAGAAGCCAAGCATTAAAAAGCATTTAATGTAAAAGTGGCTGTTGCACGGCATTAAATGTTGTTCAGTATACATCACCCCTTATTTCATCAGTTTTGATTCTGTTAAAATTATTGATAGGAGTGTTTAGCTATTTTGTGTTTTAATCATTCGTATGGCATCATGTCAAGTCAACATCAGCTACTTTTTTTGTTTTGTGAGGCTGTTTGCATTTTATTAACCATTTACAAACAAATGCAAGAATTGCTTGTATTTCAATATGCAGTACAATCACAATGCCACCTGTAATGAGTTAGATATCATTTCCAACAAGAGCCATGACACTTTATGAGAAGTCCTTCTATATAAGCACTCATATGGTGATGTGCAAAAAGTCTAGAACCACCTCTTATTTCTTTGTTTTCTAATTAAGGATTCAGGTATTTTTTTGTAAAGCAGCATTGAGCAATAGTTCTCCAGGCTTTCTGAAACTCTTTCAGTTTTTTTTTTACCATCTTTACTCATTTTTAGTGCAGTCCTTGTATCTGAGCATTTTCAGAAGAATGGTCTTGTTGTTTTTTTAAAATACTTGATGAGTCAACCATAGAAAGAGGCATATAACTAACACAAGACCCGACAAGTGTTGCGTCTACACATAACAATTTAGGAAAGAACATGGAGCTTATCCCAGCTGCTACAGGGCGAAAGGCAAGGTGTACCCTGAACAGGTCGCTGCAAGCGATGGACGGATGAATGGACAGATGGTGAGATGGACTTTGTTGCTAGCATTGACAAAAACAAATAACTTATTCCTAATTCTTCATTTGCATCTATAAAAAATCTGGAAAAAAACACAGATTGGTGATTCTTGACTTGGCTGAAAAATAGGCATAACTCAGCATGTTATTCCTCAACAAAAACTGGGGACTTGGGTACTTACGAATCAAGATTTGAAATTTCTGGTTCAAATTCATGTACAGGAGGTCAGCAGAGTGAAAGCAGTGAGTGTCTAAAGCCATCTGTAAAACGCGGTCATGGTTTGAGGTTGCATTTCAGTCAGTGGCTTGTCAAAATTGATTAAAATTATGAAGGCAGAAATGTAACCTCATGATTTACCATACAATACCATCTGAACCGCAATAAAGAGAAGCAATAATAGAGGGCATGTGCCGTCAGACAGCTTTGGATAAGATCCGAAAACAGTCGAGGTAGGACTGTGAGCTGCACCTAAAGAGTTACACTAAATTAGTCATTGTTTAAGTTACACATATGCACACACCTACATAAACACACATCACAATATGGCGATAATAACTCAAGAAAGTCACAATGTTGCATTTCTCTCATACCACACTGTGCTTCTTTTATTCATTGATCCTTAATACTAATAATTTTGCATTGCAGCATAAGATGGAGTACAATACATATATAACAGACTTTTACTTATTCTATTTTTTCTGTAGGATTACACAACTTTGTAAATACAAAAGTACTTCTTTCATGTTTGAAAACACTAAAGCAATCTATTTCCTATTCCCTTTCAAATAACTTTAGAAAATTCTCATCTGTGGGTTCCTGCTCTCTAATATACTAGTAACGAGTTCCTTCCCATGTTGAATAAAGAAGGAAATTTAAAGATCATAAAAGGTAGAATTGGTGGGCAAAGAGTAGTGGTGACAACAACAGAGGTGTTCGCTTTCATTTTCTTCTAATAAAACAATGACAGTATGGTTTCCCAGCTCCTGGCTAACAAGCTCAAACCCCTACAGCCCAAAACTTTCATCTTATCTAACAGCCAACCCCTAACCCCAACATCCGCCTTCAGGATCTCTCGTCTGTTCCCTTAACCCAGTGCTTCCATCCGCTAATACCGGGCTTCTGTCAATGTGAGAACTGCAAACACCTTCCCCAGGCATAGTTTTGTAGAATAATTGATTTAAAAAAAACAAAAAACATATTGGTGTCATCATTTCACTTTGAATCCACATTTGAAAAGCAGGCCTACATTTTATAATCATATAATGAGTCAGCTCTGTAACATTAGATGATAATGTATAATAATGAATCTCAGGGCAGTTACATCTGCTGACCTCTCTTGGGAGCTCAGCACAATTATTTACACAGCAGAAATTCATAGACCAAAGTTAATGTAATTCAGTCTGAGAAAGGAAGATGTAGCTTATTCACTTATTTCCAATTAAAACTTGTGGGAAGGAGAAACAGCTATGTGGATTTGTTTTTTTTAACAACTTGAAAGAACTAGGACGTGTTTTGAAAAGTAACCACTGAATGTGTGAGTGTGGCAATTACAGTACAAGCGACAAGATGGGCAGGTGTGATCACTGTCAGCCAGTGATGTGCCTGTAGTAATATATCGAGTAGTAGTTGCTAAGATCCCCAAAGACTCCTCTTAGTTTAGCAGTCTCTCCACAGATTGTATATATAAAAAAAAGATGATTACTTTTAAAAATGACTATTTAAAAGCTTCAAGATTGTGAGGTTTGTTTTTCTTCAAACAAGCACGGTCACATTTGGACAGCTTTATGATTTTATGGGCACATTGCACACACACAGATGTTAGAATAACATTTCACTTATTTGACTTATTTTTAAAAAATTGAGTACAGACAAATGTGGGGGAGGTCACAGAGGCAGTCCTTGGTGGCAGAGCCCCTGGGGTGGGTGAGGTTCCTGAAGGCTCTGGATGTTGTAGGGCTGTCCTGATTGATACGCCTCTACAATGTTGCATGGAGATCAGAGGGGGATTCCTCTGGACTGGCAGACCAGGGTGGTGGTCTGGAGCTGCACTGGCCTGTTAAGCTGGAGGAGGTGGGGAGAGGGAGGCCTGGGCTTCAGTGCCCCTGCAACGCGGCCCCGCAGTACAGACTTGTCGGATGGTCATTTTGTATAATTAATCACACAGTAATATATTATTATTGTCAGATAACGTGATTTCAAAATTCAGGAAAGCTGCAAAACCAAAAACAAACTCAAATGTCTGAATTCATTTTATTTGATTTAGCTGATGTTATCTGAGAGGACTGCAGGAACCAGGAATCACTTAACCATGCATCTTTCATGAATAACATTAAGCCTTACTACAATATAAAGGGATAGTTATAGAATCTTTTACACCAGTAGGGGTTGTCACCAGGGCTGGACTGGCCATCGGGCATACTGGGCATTTGCCCGGTGGGCTGCTCATGATTCTTCATTTTTATGGGCCGATGGGGTTTCATTTCTTTACTTTTTTTTTAAAGCTATAAATGAATAGTGGTGAATTGGCCAGTTGGTCATGATCGACTCTGGGCTGGACCAATTACAGCCGAGGAGGTCAAACTTTAAAGTTGAGGTGAAAAAAGGAACGCGATTTGTCCCGTACGACTTCAGCTAGAAAGTTGCTTATTCAATCGTGAAACTGATCAGTGATCAGCTGATCGGCTTTTCTCTCTGCGCCAGAAAGAGGAAACCGATGGAGGTCACGCTAAACAACAGCAGCAACAGCACGTTTAAGCTTGATCAGCTGATCCTTTTTTTTACGTAGCTGACAGCTGGGTCTAGCAAACTTTTGCCAGGGGAGCAGGTAGGGCATTAACAGGGAAAGGGGGACACAAAGAAATACTTTTCTTTTTTTATTCTCATTTAAAATGTCTGACTTAATAAATAATTATCTGAATCTTACAACCAAAGTTTTCATCTGATGTAAAATGTATAGAAATCCATTATTGTATTCAGTAAATATTAAGTCTAGTGTATACCCTAGTAAGTTATAGTATTCTTTCCTTTGGGAAGGTACCATCTGTGCAGTCTGCAATTCTGTTGAAGAAAGATGTTGAATCTATTTAATTACTGGAGAAAAATAATAGATTTCTGTGCATTTGTTTTATACATGCATTAAATTAAAATCAGTTTTGTCAATTAACCCTTTAAGACCTACCATAGAACCAAGTCCGCCAGAGCTTACTTTAAATGGCCTGGTAAATGGCCTGCATTTGTATAGCGCTTTACTCAGTCCCTAAGGACCCCAAAGCGCTTTACACTACATTCTTTCATTCACCCATTCACACACAGGCAAGCTACATTGTAGCCACAGCTGCCCTGGGGCGCACTGACAGAGGCGAGGCTGCCAAACACTGGCGCCACCGGGCCCTATGACCACCACCAGTAGGCAAACATGGGGTTAGTATCTTGCCCAAGGATATTTGGCATGCAGCCAGGAGGTAGCCTGGGATCGAACCACCGACCTTCTGATCTGTGGCTGACCTGCTCTGCCACCTGAGCTACAGCCACCCCAAAAACTGTAAACTTTACTTTATATTTTTACATGCTGTAGTGCCATTTGTGGGAGCATTTCAAGTTGCTATACATCAATACAACTGTTATAGCCCAAATTTTAATAATATGTATGCATTAAGTCCATAGTAACTACATAAATTGCAAAAAAAAGTGCAATAAACTACAAAAAAATTGAAAATCGTTTTTGTTTTTGTTTTTTTACATATATTTCTACTTAGAGAAATTTAAGAGGTTTATCCCTCAAAACTTTAAATACAAAAAAGTTGCAAAAATAGTTTACAACAACAGGAAATTTATCTTGAGTGTCTAGTTTTATTTTTGAGATACACCAATTTTTATATACTGCAGAAAAAACGAAAATAAATCCTATAATGCAAATTTGCAAAGAAAACAGCATGTGCATCAAAATAAACTTTTTAAAGCAGTGCAATTTGAGTTCTAAGCATCCCAGCAACTATTCAGACAAGCATGAAGTCAAACATGACTTTTAAAAACACCAGGATAGGTTTATAAAGCCCCAAAAATAAAAACCTAGTTTCCGCGAAATGACGTCACTTCCGGTTTTGGGCAAGTAATGGCGGACATGCGATAGTTCGCGCTGACGTCAATGTAGGAAGTGTTATGAACAGCTGCAAAGCTTGTTTCTGGAATATTATGTTTTTGTTGCTGCAAGTGCTTTTTATGCAATTTTTGCAAAGCTATATGTGGAAGGAAACCGTGACCTAGGACAAGCTGATGGCATAAGATGTAAGTTCAACTCCTCCAGTTTCATTTGCAAAATAAAAATTATGCTAACTTACGTGGTTCCGGTGACCGGTTCTACAGGGATTTTACCTCCTAGGACCTGGTCCACATATGTGTACATGGCATTTTTGGTTATTTAGACCAAAATACTCAATTTTGCTCTATAAGGGCCTGATATCCACTTACGAGGACATTATACTGCTATTTTTTTGTATTGAAATTTTATATGAATATCCTCATATCTGGCTCTCATTTTTCTTAGAAACAAAAATGAGGTGGGGAAAAAAAATCTGGTAATTCTTTGTGTTTACATTCATCAGGTTCCAATATGCCCAAATATCAAAGAGAGATTAAAAATGCATGCCATGAAATTTCTTTTCTTTTTTTGCTGGGAGTTGGCAACCCTATTAGTTAGGTATATGTAATTATAAATTAGGTTGTTTTATATTTTTGCTAAGTACTATTTAGAATACCAGAATAGGGAATATGGTGTAGGTTTAAGTTTATTATAAAGGCTTTATGTCTTTTCCTATAATACCATGGTGGGCTGGTGACAAGTTGTTGGTTTGTTTGTTTTTTGGGGGGGGGGGGGGGGGATTTTTTTGTTGCCAGCCCATAAACGTTTATTTCTGCTCTCTCAGTGTTATGAGATGGGAGCAGACCCTTTGGTGGCCATTCAAGGAACTGTAGTGTTTATCACCTCTGATGGTTGCTGAGTCTGTGAGTGTGTTTTGTTCTCGTCCTTGCCTTAGGTACTGCCCTGTTCAGCTGACTCCATTCAGTAATTAGGCCTAGGAGTAGTTAAGGTCAGGATGTGAGCACCTGAGTGTCAGAGTGTTACTCTCTTTACTGTCTGAGCTGTGTGCTTGTGATTGTTTACTGCTCAGTGGAGCAGAGAGTGTTTTGATCATTTAACATTTTTGACCTATTATTCTTTTGACTAACTTCTAGGTTTTTGTAGTATTTCTTCCTTTAAGGCAGCTAAAGTGCCTTATACACTTAATTATTAATTAAAGAAATTAAACTCTTTTTCAGTTTTTGCCTTGTTGTTTACTTTTTCACTCCGGATGTGTTCACTGTTACTTCCCCACTTCCCCAAGATTTTCTAGGGAATGTGACAGTTCTTTGATGTTTCAGCGAGATTCTTGTTTACTGGAATAAACTACAGCTGTTGCTGATGTGAATCAGTACTTTTAAAAGTATGGGCTCCCGAAAAACAAAACTTTGTGTACTTACTCTGTGCATTACTTACTTATTTCTGGTGTAGTCCATTATGATTTCAGTCATTAGTGCGGTGTATGAATAAACAATCCAGGTGAGAACAAAAACACAGTAAAGACATCAAGAATACCTCAATGGTCTACTTAATTCTATTGTTTGTTTAGCTGATTCTTTAATTCTTTAATGTGATTTTATGGCTATAGATAATACAGTCTATAAAATCGTATGTAATTATGGCTAAATAGCTCTCAAATATACCACACAAAGAGACCGCACAGAAAACAAAATTCTAGATTGGACTGTTAGAAATACAGACTTATTGGAGGGGAATGGTGATTCATGTGAAAGAGTAAGCTTGCTAATTAAATTATTTTCTGCTGCTGAGTCTTGGCACATTGCATTTCATAGTTACACACTCTTTGTGCACTTTGTGTACAATAGCATGTAGTGTCTTCAGCAGCAGTTTCTCAACAATGCCAAGAGGGTAAACATACTGAAAATGATACCTGTCTGTGTGTTTGCAAACCAGGTCCGTCTCTGGTCGGGGCTTTAAAGAAGGACTGGGCTTCTCCAAACAGCATCGCACTCTCCTGGCAGCAACCTGAACAGACAGCACTCCCGATCATTGATTACGAGGTCAAATATTATGAGAAGGTACTAAAATACTCAGCATATGATTCAAAGGGCAGATATATCACTTCTCAAGTGGAATATGTCATGTTTCCGGTGAATTATTAAGCTCACAACATTAATTTAACAAGAAAACGCAACTTTGTAGAACATCTCAGCAGTACAAATGTGTCATACGAATGATTTACTGCCTCTAATATTTGTTCCTAAAAGTGATCAAAAGAGCTTACAAGCTCTCCATCACTACAATGTGGCTGGAAGGTAGTATTTGTCACTGCTTGAAAAAATATCGATGACAAATGTATCTTTTAAAACTTGGTCAAAATATTCTCCGCAATGCTGAGACTTTTGATCATCCCTCTGTTCTGCCCCACAGGAACACGAGCTGCTGAGCTACTCATCGACACGCACCAAAGCCCCCAGTGTGATTGTCTCGGGTTTAAAACCAGCAACTTGGTACGTCTTCAGCGTGCGCACCCGAACAGCTGCCGGATACAGCTCCTACTCTCCTAAATATGAATACGAAACTACAGGAGACTGTAAGTACCTCAGACAGTCTACAGTACTTATTTGTTGTACTGCAGTAAGGCCAAAAAATAGGGGTTTTTGCATGACAATAATAATTTGTCATTCAGTCTGAGAAAATCAGGTTTAATATTGCAAAATATATTTTCAACTCTAAATAATGTGTTGTTTTTGCTCATCTTCAAGACGGTAAGTCGGCGATTGAAGATGCTAGTTGCAACCAGCAGCTCAGGTTCAAGTGTAGTTCATGTAGCCTCAAGCAGCACCTAAGGCAGCCTACATCAGAGGCGCCACAGCAAATAATAAACCTGGATGTGAAACCACCTTCAAGTTTCCACACATAACACCACCACTTTCATATCTCACAGCTACTAATTAGAAGTCGCCTGGTTCCCAATTAGGCACAGTTATATACATCGGAAATGTTGGTGTCAGAAGTACAGTTTTTATTTGTCAGTTCAGTACAACAACATGAGCATTTTTTGTTGTTGCTTTATAAATATATTATATTCTTTTCCCCTCCAATCAGCCTGTAGTTACAGTTATTATAGTTCCAGGTCAAGTTTGATTTTTGTGTTTAAACATGGAATAACAGCAGCAAAATCTCTTTACAATACTCCATCTTTAAATGCCTTCTTATTTCCTATGTATATACAGTGCGGTGCAAAAGTCTTGAGTCTTGAGAGGTGTTTCCCTAAGAGCTACTAGCTAAAAACTTGGCATATCTCAGCATGCTGTGCAACATCTCCTTGATCCATCTATTGATCACTAAAGCCTCATCAAAAATGGTCTCAGTAAAAGGCTGGCTCTCAAGAAGCCATTCTTAAGGAAAAGAAACTGAGGAGAATAGCTAAGGTATGCTAACTTACACAAGGGGACTGAAAATCATCATCATTATGCACAGAGGAGGTCATCAGAGAGATAACAGTGAATGTCTACAGCCATCTATAAAACACAGAGAAGGCTCTGTTGTGATTTTGTTAAATTGTTCAAATTGATGGAATAATAAGCACAGAAAAATAAAGTGAATCAAATTTTGATCCACCGTGGAATACCATCTGGAAACCATCTGATTGGCAGTGGCTTCATTTTTCAAAATGACAGTGATCCCAAACACAGGGCCACTACACCTGGATAGAAAACACACGATGGTATAGTCATGGATTTAACTACAATGTGAACATTTGGCATCTCTGCAGTGTGAATTTCATATAGGTTGAAACCACAACCCCTGAACGCCTAAAAGGTCAGAATATCACTTGCAACGGCAATCGAAAAACTGAATACAATCAACAGGGGAGTCTGACAATACAGCCTTGATGTTTGGTGTACTCTGAATCAATGTTTTCTCCCAGTGTGTATGTGTCAGTAGGTGCTTTATTGCAAGTCTACTCATAAAATACAAAGGTCCAGATGCCCTTTTATGTTGGGTCAGGTATTGTTGAGGGCTGATTTGGCTTCATAGTGGCCCTCTCCCTTCCAAAGCTGCAGAGCTTTGCTTTATCTGTGGATCAGAGAGTGCTTGGCCAAGCCTTTGTACTGCCTGGCCTTTTATCTGAAAGAAAAAAAAAGCAGTTTTGGCCCCTGTCGCTTTCTCCTTCTGTGTCAGTCTGTCTGTCTGCCTGTCAGTTACTGTCACCGCAATAGGTTTTCCATCCGTCTGTGTATCTGTCTGTCACTTCTGTCATCCCTTTCCTCACCTTGCATTTTTCATCCCCTCCTCTTGCCACCTCTCTCTCCCTGTGCACACCTCATTACAGCAGCATCAGTCCAACACATCTGTTTAGTTAGTGATGTGAAGCTTAGGACTAGGAAAATTGCCTTGTGTCATGTGACCGCCGCCAGTTTCACTCTCCCATCCCCTAAATAGACTGTAATTATTTTTATCAACCAAAACACACATATTCTCGACAACCTCCGTTCACATATGTGCTCTTGGCTCTATTCACACACGCACTTAATGTATTAACCCACATGAGGCTCGCTCTTTGGGCTAGCGACCACGCACCCAGATCTCCAATTCATATTCATTAAGCATGAAATATTATAGAAATAAGTTTGGTAATAGCAATCATCTTTCAATTATCTGGGATTCGTTAGCCTTGTGACAAGACACAGAAAAGGGAAAATCATGAATATCAAATGGGTCCAATTTAACCAAATGTTCATGGACTAAATCACAATTTCATGAATGAATAATATTAATTAAACAGCAGCAGGCAAATGAATCATTCCCGTGTGAAAGTTAACTGAGGGTTTTCTTGCATTATGAAGAGCAGATCAAACATGTCTCCTAATATCTACCTATCAAGAGAGCTTACATGGTCTATGCATACTACACTGATGATAAGAAATAATGAAGATGATGTTGAATGATTGTTTTGCTGAAATCCTCTCACTTCCCTCTGATTTATCCATGTTTGTTTTTATCTTTTTTTAAGCGCTCTTACTCCGCTTTCCATGTTTCTAACATAATGATGTTATTTTACTTTTCCCCACATAATGTCTCTGCCCAGCTACATATTTTCCTTCTCATCTCATTTTCTTTCCTACTGTTTCTTTTACCTTCAGCCTCCAACATGGCTTCTGATCAAGGCCAGGTGTTAGTGATCGTCACAGCAGCGGTTGGTGGCTTTACTCTTCTTGTCATCCTCACTCTCTTCCTCCTCATCACTGGAAGGTAAGGTGGATATACTTATCCTGGTTTTACTCAGAGTGAATATTTCACTGCATGGTTAGTTTCAACTGACATCCACTCTTGTCTGTGCATTAAGTGGAAATATCACTTTAAAAGTCAGTTGGGTGGTGTTGTCTGTGCTTCAAAGGTAGATATGGTAATCACTTAGTCCTATTGGTTAGATTATTTGGTTTCATTGTGCAGATATCAGTGCAGTGTAGAAGCCCCAAAAGACGTTCGTGTAAAGTTTTGTAGCCACAATGTCCACGGTGGCAAGTGGGTAGTTTTGATAAGTGTGCTGACCAAAGTCATGGTTTGTGCCCTATTTATCCGTCATATATATTTAATAGACTCCAGTTTGTTCATGTAAATAGAGAGTCCTCTTTACACACTAAGGTTAATTATGGAGTTCCACAGGGTTCTGTGCTAGGACCAATTCTGTTTGTCTAATATTCAAATTTGTTAAATGATTTGAAACATTTATGTGCAAAAACATTTTCACATCTTTGATATTTTTATATGTTGATGCGCAGAGCCCTAAGTGATCTGAACATTTACAAAATGTCATCTCAGGCTTCAGGCTACAGGATTCAGCCTACAAATAGTTAAGGAGGAGGAATATTTCACTTGTTACCGTTAGTGAAGTATGTCGAAAGGTAACCAGGCGTCTTTAACAGCAGACAATTTGGCTTGTCATGACAGGAAAAGTACAAGTGCAGCTAATACTGTTAGGGACGGCTCTGATCCATTTAAGTATGACTGTAATGATTCATTTAAGTATGACTGTAATGATCCATTTAAGTATAACTGTAAGCTTCAAAATTCCTTACAGTAATGTATGTGCTCAATATTTCCACAGGGCATTGGCACAGCCTTTCACTACATTTGCTTCAGCAATTACCTTTGGACACAGAATACCACTAAAACCCAGGGAAGGGAAGGACATATCAACGAATTATAGGGTTATATATCGTTTGTGCGCACTTATTTTAAGAACAAAATGTGAATTTGTGTAGAAGGTTTTGCCTTTATAGTGATTTAAATAATTAAGCAATTTTTAGTTTCAATTATGTATTAAATTGCTAATGAGGAGTTTTTGAACAAACTAAATTTCTAATCAGTTTTGCCAATTTATCACATTACATTAAATAACCTAATAATTCAATCAAAGCACCAAATATATTTGAGGAAAAAGAAACACAGACAGACACATGCAAAGGAAGAAGGAAAAAAGGTAAATCATTAGTCTGCACTAACGTTAAAGATGCACATTCAAGTATACTATGTGGGCAGATGCACAGGTGTGTAACTCTGCAAGACGGAAAAGAAAAGCAACAACACTTTCAAGACTCTATTTCAGAAGCTAGATTTGGAAGCTAAATAATTTTCAGTTTCACTGTGAAGATACTGATCAAAAAAATAAGTAGAATTGCTCACAAAAAGTGAAATATTCAACATCACAAATTAATCTTCTGTTTGCAATATATTTAATATTGATGTTGATTTCGCAAACATTTATGGAGACCATTTTTAAAAAGGAGTTTTGCATCTTTTGATAATATTTATAGTAATCCAACAATACGAACCTGTGGTTCCATTCACATGCAAATGACAACAATATAATAGCTCCTGGTAGTAAAACAATGGATTGATCTCCATTGATACAAATTAATTAAATCAAATAAATAACAGATCAAGACAGCTATTATTTTTCTAAGAAATAATCTTTGGTAACACACAGAGTCTGGATAATTTACAACACCCACAGAGTTCTAAAGACAAATACCAAAATTTGAATTTGGATTTAAAACATCTACAACATTGATGACCTGTTTTGTCCAAAATAGGAGGTGGAAATGAAGCAAGATAAGCAAGAGTGCATTATTAAGATTCGGACACCTTGACAACAAAATAACTGTTTAAAAAATGTATTTTTGTATTTTAGTTTTAAAGGTGGTGAAGATTTTCTCAGTCACATTTGCTGGTAGCAGTGATATAGGCTCCCAGATTGAATTATTAAGACACGCTGTCCGATCAGATTGGAAATCAAAAGTGTTCACAGTCAGACTGAATTGAAGTAAAAGGCGGACTGTCATAGAGGGAGGAAGATGAGATATCATTTAAAATATGCCGAACAACACACATCGTCAGAATATCTCTGCAGAGAGACATTGATACTGTTCCAGTGGGTTATCTGTGTGAAAAATCACAGAAATAGCAAATGCAAAAATACAGGTATAAAGAGAAGTACAATGTTTCTAAGGCTGCAAATCTCATCTTTTGCACCTTGTTTTTTTTATGCATTTGTCACCAATTGCCTGATAAACTGATTATCTTTCACACAATTACACAGTTTTTAATATGTAAAGATGCATTTGACTGTTTCTCTTAAGTAGACTGATACTTGTTATATAACACCTTTCTACTCTAGCTGAATAAACAAAGTACTTCTAACTAAAAGTCTCATTCACAAGTGCTGTATTCAATGCCTTAAGCACTTCCCTACTATGACAGGCACAAAGTGGATGCAATATCTTGGCCAATGATCCTTCATTACATAAATTAGAAAACCCGAGGATCGAACCACCAACATTTCCATTTGTAGACAACCAACCAGCTTGGTGGGCTGTGGTTCACAACTCAGACACTCCTGAGCCAAAGCACCCCAAGCCTACAGGGACTGGTATTGATGGGCACTTTTCCATTCAAGTAATATAACATGAGCCACACCTATACTTAGCTTTCTAGATCAGCAGAGATCTGGTGTGCTGAGGGTGTGAGCCATAACACCCTGAGCATATGTAGTGTAAATGTATACTACAATATACCTCTAACATTACTGCAGCTGACTAGTGTCCCACCAAGAAGGCATTTGACATTAGGAAGGATTTGGGTTCAGTGGACAAAAATGTCTGTTCCATATAAAGTGTTTGATGTCTTTGGACGCGAGCTCAATCAAAATACTCCAAGTTAATGATTTTCATCAAAGATTTCCCGCAATTCCTTTTAATGGGGCTGACAATGAATTAGATACCTGGCGATATTGGTCTCCGGATATCCAAGTGATTTATTTATTTTTTAAAAATAAATAACACGTGTGGGTATAGCGGTGGTGTGCAGGGTCTTTATGTTTGAGATTAAGTAACCCCTCAGGACCCAATAGTATGTGACCCAATAGTTTATGAAGATTTAACAAATTGCAAAGACAAAACAAAACACACACCATAATTGCTTAATTCACTCAGCACTGACTCAGAAGTCAATGTGAGCGGATTTAACATGCAGGTGGTGTTTTTAGTTTCCTTAACATTATTGTCCTTAGCTTCTACCCAGCTTTAGAAGCACATGCTTTAAATGCCTTTAAAGCCTCTGGATGGAATGTGTGGACCCAGGACGTTTTTATTATCTAAACCTGACCTTTGACCTGATATTTCTAATGCATTTCTCAATCTCTTACACTCATAGTTTCATCAGAAAGCTTTAATTCAGATCCAAGACATGGACGTGTTTCCGCTGTGCTTCAAATTCATTTTGACTGGGAAAAATTATTGGAACTTTTAGAAATTGCAACTTGTACTTGAACTCTTCATCCCGGTTGCCAGAGGACTGCAACCATGAACTTCACAGATATTATTTTATATTTTCTTTTTTTTATGTTAGATGTGCAGTGAACACCTTTATTGTTGGTTTCATTTAAATGCAAAAGTCCGCAAAGTCCAAGTTTAACAGCTGACATTTAAAGCATATTTTGGATTTTGGTAGTTCTATGTGATCTATGTTTGTAGGAGGGTACTTTGTTTAAGATGGCACGCACAAACTAGGTGCAAGAGTTTTTGAATTGTAGTACAAGAAGACTTTTTTTTGCCTGAATTTGTCTAATAGCAGTCACAACAGCAGTTGGAGTGTTTTTTGACTCCATCACAAGCTATCATATCTGCGGTCCCGCTGCCCTGTGTAGGAGGAACTTTCACTCTCTTTCAGTTTCAAAAAAGCTCCAAACGTACTTGAGCTGCCTGGAAAAGATGGGAGCTTTCAGTCATACGCCTCTCATAGATGTAAGGTTGTAGAGGACTTGCTGTATGATGAGTGTTTAACACCTGGCTGGCCTAAAAGCTTACTAAATTTACATCTATGTTTGCTTTCTGCTTATGCTAGATTTGAAGAGTGGGAGCTTCTATGAGAATGAAGGTGTCATGATTACACAGATGTAGCCTAGCTGAAGAGTTTTGCACTACACTGCTGCAATGTTTTTTAATCATTTTCTTCATATTTTCTTTAATCCATCCTTCCTTTTGTGCCCTTTGTAGCCTCTGCAGCAGAGCGGTGCACTGCAGTGAGGTGACTGTGAGGGATGTTAGGGTAAGAGAGGAGTGGTTTGAATTACACTGATGCTTTGATTAGGGCTCTAAGCAAGGTTGTTTTACTGAGGTGTGTGGGTGGGTAAAGTGCTTTTGAATATGCGTGTGTGAATATGTACTCTAACAATGTTCGACAGGGCAGAGAACAGTGGAAGAAGCCAAGGTCTTTGTGTGTGATAGCCGGTATTGTGTGTATGTGTGTGTGGCCTCCTTACAACATGAAAGCCGGTGAGACAGAAGGATAGGCGGATAAAGGGGATCAGAGGACAGGACTGGAAAAGACTGATAAAGGCACATGCCACGATTTCTTTAATGAACAGCTTGACCTCATCAGCAGAGGTCAACAGTAGCTTTCCAAATCCCCTTCTTGTCCTCTCTGCCGCTGTTACCCGCCATGTTATCTGCTCTGTCTATCAGTGTCCAGGATCCCACAGACTTCACTTAGCCGAAGCCCAGTCTGGCAACCTGTGGCTCACAGCCCTCTGACACCTGCTCTAATCTGGCAACCCGGATTATGTTAAGTCTTCAAAGAGAAGAAGGCTCATATGTGATCACATGAACCCACACACACTTGCGGAAGCAAGCGCCAACACTTTCTCCTCTACTGCACTGTCTGCGTTTTCACCCCAAACTTATTCAGTCACAGCCTGCATTATCCTTTCAGTTAGCCTGGCCTCTCTGTCATTCTGGGGAGGTTGTTTTTGTTGATTAGAATAGTTACTGAGGCAGCACCTCTACCTCACATCACATTTCAGACAGAAAAAATGTATTATTAAAAAAAGAAGAAGAAGAAGTCTCCTGCATAATTCATGTGGCTGCTGATCCAGCTGAAGCTGTGGAGGAAAAAAAAAAGCCAGCCATGAGGAAGACATCAACTTCTCCTGTTTCTTAAAACTGCAATAATCAATAATGTTATTCAAACAATTTATCATGTCTGTCTGCTACAAATTGGTGTCACGTGGAATCAACATAGGCCTACAGAATATCTGACTGCAGCTCCTGTCTGCTAGCCAAATAAAGTTTTTTTTGTTCTTGATGTTTCCTCAGTTTAATACGTAGCAGTGTGAACTTGATTTGTATTTCATATGGCTGTATATACATACAGTAATACTGGATAGGAGCAAGTATAGGATAAGTGTGACCACCTCTGTTAAAGCAGTCGATTTGACAGTTTGCAGGTCTGGAGCATTCAGGTGTGTAGTAACACAATGCCCCAGTCTTCCCAAGAGTTGACATCTCAGCACATTCAACCCAAGGTCAGATCAGACCGTGTAATGCTCAAAGTAACTGCAAAAAAGCTAAGAGCTACATCTGTCAGATTGCAGAAATATTTGACAGTACAATTAGAAAAAGACTGAATAAGTTTGACGTGGTTGGAAGCGTCGCTAGGAGAAAGCATCTTTTCTTTAAATTGAGCGTGGTGACACTGCAGCTTAGGTTTAAAAAGTTGCATCTGAACAACTACAGATGAGACCAAAGTGGAAATGTCTGCCATCCAGTGCCACAACTGGTGGAAACACATCATGTAAGGACAAACGTTTCATACCAGTTATTAAGCACGGTGTTGGAGAGGTGATGGTTTGGGCTTGTTTTGCAGCCACAGTATATGAGCACCTTGCAGTCAACCATGAACTTTCTCTCTGTACCAAATATTCTAGAGCCAAATATGACATAATCTCTTCAACAGCTAAATCAAATCTACAACAGTGTGGCTGAGAAAAAATGATTTACAGTGTTACAAAGTTGAAATGCTGTGGTGGAGCTGTGCATCCACAAATGGGCCCACAAACCTCAATGAAGTGATGCAACTAAATAAGAGTGGGTCAAAATTCCATCGCAATGATGTGTGAGACTGATAAAATCATACACAAAACCCTTATATAAGTTATTCCTGCTAAAGGTGGTTGGTTCTACAAACCATTGAATCATGGAGTGTACTAAGTTTTTTTGTTTTTTTGTAGCATAAAATCTTGTGAAAACATCAAAGACAGCTACCATATACTGTATATACCAAAATGTTTCTGGTCAATTGAAAGATATCAGATATTATTTCTATTTATTTAGTTATTAATTTATTTTGCAGCTTTTACTGGCCCCTGCAAAAATGTATTGGTAGTTTGATTCTATAGCACATGATTTTTGCATTCAGTATGAATGTTATTCTTAAAGATTTATCAGGACAACAAGGATAGTATATATAAAGTCAAACAAATGAGCCAAAAGAGGATTAAAGCTGTAGAGACTATTCTTTCTTTATGACTTGGGTGTAAATTAAAATACTATTTTGGTATCTCAGGCAGATAACCTAAGCAAGAAGTATGCTTACATGATGTACATACTGTGAATGCCTGTTTTTGAAACCTTAATAAAGAAATATAAATCAAAAAAAAAAAATAAAGGTAGAGACAGTAAAGAAATTCCTTAGAGGTGATCTTTTAAAGAAGTTCATCTGATTTAATGTTGCAGGTTTAAATGTTAGAGTCGTTTTTTACAGCCTTAATAGACTTTCGCAAATTTCTAGCGATAACTAATTTTTTTTTTCCCCCTGAGTTTTACCTCGGTATTTTTGGCAATTATTTTTATTATTTATTATTATATATAAGCGTTTGTTTAATTGATCTGTGTCACTTAAAATTCCTAAAAGCAGGATTTACTTTGTTCTCATTCCTGATGAATTTAAGTAGTCAAGAAGTATTGTATATTTTTAATTTATCAGTAGTCAATTTAGACAAGAAATATAGTATACTGTTGAGGACTGGGGCATGAATATCCAATGTGGCTCACCTTGGAAGGCTAAAATATACAAAGATACATTAAATATAGTAGCCTTTACTCAACATAGGCCTAAGTTTTAAATTCTTTGCTTTTATTTTGGTGCATTTTTACTCAGGCAAAATTACCCAGTACTCCTTCCATCTCTCCCTTGATGTCTGTGTGGAACTAAATGGCTGCAGCTGTTTGTAATTACTGTCTTTCTATGACTTATTTATCAAACTCTTTGGTATATTAAGATTTTTGCCGCCTTTTGTTGTCTTGGGCATAATGGGGAAGTGATGACTATACTGCATAATAATAAGAATAGTACACAAACTCGAAGGAAAGCCAGCTTATGAATCTGTTTATTCTTGTTATGTTAATAGTAGCATGTGATTTTAGTTGTGTTGCATATATTTAAGCTCGAACAAGTCCCAGAGCAGCAGAAAAAAACCAAAAACATGCAGTTCCATCACGTCCCGCTGGAATCAGGACAAGCTGCAGACCTCTGTCACTCACCACCACCAACTTCATCCCTCGTGGACCACAGTGGTGTGGAGGAGCAGGGCTGAGAGAGGCAGACAAGTCTACAGCAGTGACAGTGAAGCGAGGACTCTCCTCCGAAGTGACAGTGTGACTGTGAGAGCTCTCTGTTCCTGCTTCTGTTCTGTCTCTGTTGGGGGTTTGGGTCAAGTCTCTGGGCTCTGCTCTTCTACTTTGCTGCTTCTCATTTAAAGGATAACTATGGTGAATTTTCTGCCTCGCTCCGCAGAGGTATTCTTGCAGCACTGTTTGTCTCTTTGTTTGCTTTTCAGCGAGATTTTGCAAAAGCTACCAGGATAAATTTACTGGAAGAAAAAAAGGATGAAAGTTGCATTTTGATGGTGATTTGAATTAGTATTAAAAAGAAGCAAAGAAAAAGGCAGAAAAATAAGGAAGATGAGCTTTCACAGTAGCCTTTTAGATTTGTAGATTTTTCTTATTGTTAGCAAATCCTTTGAAAAGACCGAACCCAACAATGAACTGATCTAACTAGCAAATGTCTTTGTAACAAAAGCCTGATGAAGCTCATTCATCATTTTCTTCATTTCAAAAATATACGGGGAAATATAAAAAATAAACAAATTCAGCTTTTCAAACATGCTCTTTGCTAATAAATAAAACATCTGAATAAACACCAACCTTTTAATAAGCATGAGACTCTAGTTTTGTCACTTTTACTCTTCTTGCATGCTGCGTGACTGTAAGAAACAGGCAATAGAGTTCTATATTCTAATAAATGATGAAATATGAGAAAATTTATTAGGGGATACACCAGCGGGACCAAGAGCCCCTCATGCACATGGCTATTAATTAAGCCCTCTACTGCAAGAGGTGTTTTAAAATTCATCAGTGATACATCCTCTGAGAGAACTCCAAGCACCTTTTAATTTTTTATATAACTATTTTTTACCTCACTGCTCCCCTCACACTGTGCCACCTCTCACGCAACCACGTGCTTCACAGGTAGCAGTGCCATGTTTAAATGAATCCATTAATCCGTTTTTAAATAACAGTGAGCCGTTTTAATGGCCGACGGTGCTTCGGCATAAGATGCTTCAGAAAAGGGATGATTTTACCCAAATTATTATATTCTCCCTTGGATATTTTTAAATTATAACTTTACAGATAGTTTTATGTAACTATTTAAATGTTAAAAAGTCAGTACTTTGACAGTTTGGATGCTGTTTTAATGGCTGTTGTAATGCTTTACTGCAGCCAACTTCAGTTGCTGCTTGTTTGTAGGTCTCTCTCCCTTCAGTTTTGTCTCGAGTAATTAAAAAGGATTCACTGTTTTACTGGGATGAAGTGACTGACTTGCCCGTTGAACGTGTTCTCCTCCATGCCATGCCTCCACTGCACTGTGAAATCCTGTCCAACCAGTTGAATCTGCCGTTAGTTGAATCTGAGCAGAGAGTATAGCCATGTACCCTTCAGATTTCATCCTGCTATTTCTATAAGCACCCAAATTATCAGTAACCACTAGGAACCTGGTTACACTGGTAGCCATGGACATGCCCATGGCATAGCATTGATGTTTTAATCTAATCTTGGCTGTAACCAGCTCTTTGGATCTTGTTCTAAACCCTCTGTATTTCCATTCATGAAGGTACCGCTTGACTGCGGACTAGTCATCTTATGTGGTCTTTCAGGGCCTTTGGTTTTCAGTGCATTCTTTCTGAGAACGTTTCTGATGGTTCAGCACTAACTTCAGATCTTTTATCTGCCATGAAATATAAGTAAATGGGCCTCATTTGGCCATCAAACTGAGCTACTAATAACTGAGGGCTGTGTATTAAAATTATTTCCTAAAAAGTTAATGCAGTTGTTTTATTACCCCACATTGAAAGTCTGCCCTGCAATCATCTCTTGATTGTATGATTTCGAATCTGCTTTGGTGGTGTAAAGAGGCGAAAAATATTAAAAATCATGTCATTGTGCAAAGTCTTACAGAACTAACTCTAACCCCTTAATGACATTTTCATGCATTACATTGTTTTACTGGCAAGCCAAAGACATAACTCCCTCAGCAGCCATCTTTCAGTGCACCACAAAACTATTTTCTCTCAAGCATAGCTTTATAGCAAACCTTCTTTGTTACCAATTCATCATTTCACTCTCAGTGCCTCAATACCATGCAGTTTTTTTTTCAGACCTGTCCATATGCAGCACTTTGCCATAAATATAACTCGGAAAAAGTTCCTTTGTGTTTTTTTTGGATTTTTGATTTCAGAGTAACATCCAAGTATCTGTTTGGATAAAGTCATCTGTGGTCTTTTGCAGATGCTGTCATCTAATCTCTCAGCTTTTCAGACTTTCTTGGCAGCAGCTCTTTATCTGTTGTTGGCTGTCTCTCAGTCTGTCAGTGCCCAGATAAACTCTCCCACAAACACACTCACACACACAGGAGGACGAGAGAGATTTTACGTAGTTTTTTTATTTCCAACAGTCGAATGTAGAGAAAACTTTAAATTTTCTTTGTTCCTTTTGGTTAAGAGTCATCGCGTGTAGTTCTCACTGAACCAGATGTCACTTTTCTTTCCATTTTCTCACAAATTGTGAATTGCATTTGTGTCTCTTGCATTATATTTTTTAGCTGCAGAGCCAGTCCCCTGAATGAGATGAAACCACCTCCATCTTTATTTTATCAGCAGACAATCTAACCTAACTCAGAGCCAGACTACGTATGTCGCTGAACATTTATTTCAAATGATAAGCTGCAATGATGAAACAATCTGGTGCTGTGGGGTTATTTTAGTTGTCAGCTGTATAAGCTAGAATTTTGCCTCATTGTGCTGGTGTTTGACCCCGCTCACTGCAGTGTTTTTAAACAGAAATGTTGAGGAGAGAGTCTAAAACTGATCATCTTTCAATCTGCGCATATGTTTGAGTATGTAGAGAGACAGGAACGATCATTTTAAGTTGTCAGTAATTGTTTGGGAATTTTTTGTTGTTTTTCGCTGCTTGAAAAAGTTGCACATAAGAACTCAAAACACCAACATTACGCACGGAGCTCCGTGACTTGTGTTGTTTATATCAAGCTGTTTTTGCAGACGCTTAACTGTGAATAAGGGCCAGACTGTGCAGCACATAACTTGATGGTGATTGTGACAAGTAGATAGGGATGTGTAATTCAGCATGATCCAGAGAACACTATAAAATGATAACAATACCACAATCTATTTTGGGAGTAGCCTAAAGACATGGGAATTGGTTAGAGCAAGATTATGTAACCGCTGAAAGAAGCAAGCATCCCTTACTTAAACAAATGAAAAGTAATTGTGTTAGAGTAGCATGATCCTTTATCATCCTCGGAGAAGCATTTTAATGGTTTTATCAAAAAAGTAACACAAAACACAAATCCACACTTTTTGGTTTTCTACCTGTTGTCCAGTCATGATTTGTCAGGAACCCCATCTGATTAGATGTAATGTAATGCAAGGGATACCTCTTTGGCTTTATTTTCCCCACACAATGATAGCCTTATAACTTGGATTCCCAACATGAAGATATAAAAGGCCTACAAACAAAAGGAAGCAACTCATCTTGTTGTTTCCTTTTATTCTCGTTTATTTTTACTTTATTTTTTTTGATGCCATCTCTTCTGTTGCTGTTTACTTCTTAATATTCTTTAAATCAAACGATTGGTTAAAGCGTTAAGCCCAAAATCACGGTTTAGGTTCACATACAGCTTTCAGTACGTAAGGCACGTTTAAAATGCAAATTTCTCTCCGTGGTTACCACGGTTACGGGTCATTGGTTATCAGGGTCAACCAATTGTGATGACACCAGCAGAGCGCTTTGTCAGACTTTGAGGGAAAATTAAGGCAAAGAGGTACTCAAGCGTTACAGTGTAAAGACGCCATCGGTATGTGATAACATGGGAGAGAGAGATGGCCGCCAGTACTTCCACTGACTAGTGTATTTACAAAGCACTCTGCAGCCATCTTGAAATGCATTCTGGGTATTTATCCAGGCTTCTTTTTTTTTTTTTTTACTTTCATTTCAATGATCACCAGAACATGAAAACTGCATGTACAAATAAAACCTTTTTACCCTGAAGGCTAGACTTCTGCCTTCATCTTTATTTTTGTGGAATTCACCCATAGGGATCAATTCAGGATTTATTTAATGACATGCCTCAAATGTCTCTGTATTTAGTCCCAATACCCCCCACTATCCCAATAAAAGTCACATTATTGCTCATCTGATAAAGTTTTTACTCAATCAGTCATTCTCTGTGTTTTCCAGGTGTCAGTGGTACTTCAAGGCCAAGATGACCTCGGAGGATAAAAGAAGGGCAAATTATCAGAATGGGCACGGTAAATCAATCAAGCTGCCTCTCTCCTTTTCCTTTGTTTTCTATGCCTATTGCCTGACTTTGCAATATCTGCTAAATAAGTTCTAAGTAAGTA
Source organism: Simochromis diagramma (assembly GCF_900408965.1). NCBI lineage: Eukaryota > Metazoa > Chordata > Actinopteri > Cichliformes > Cichlidae > Simochromis > Simochromis diagramma. The sequence continues at coordinate 10,167,170 of NW_024386831.1, read as the reverse complement.
ACAAACTCTTTTTGAAGCTGGTTTTAACACTACTTGTGTCTGAATGACCAAATATTTGTCTAGAAAGTGACATGTTTAATTTAACGTGGTGCCAGTAAACAGGGAATAAATCTGAAGCGAGTCTGAGAGCCATAGTAGGGAGCTAAGAGCCACCTCTCTTCACTTTGCATTCAACATGCACCATGTACTTCTGTATGGATCATTTCCCATTTGTTCTTGTTCCTTTGCATATTGAATTTTGCACCGACTTCACCATGAGCTTTTACAGAATACAAAAATGCCTACCCGCTATTGTCACGTGTATTTATTTAATAGAGCCACTAGCATGCTCCTTCATCTCTCTGTTTCTTCTTCTTTCCTTCATCTGTTGTCTTCCTTCTTATGTCCACTTAAGTTTCAATTAATATGAGCATGAGCTTTATGAGCTTTTTTATTATTTCATATTATTTTTTTCTTAATCTGGTTACACATGACAACTGCATCTCTGAGCTGTCAGCTTTTGCACTCCAGTACTTTTCTGTTGCTTTATATCTTTTATGCCCAACTTTTCATTCCTGACATGAAAATCACAAATTGAATTGAGAGCTGTGAAGTGAAAACTGGAGAGAGAGAGAGAGATATTTGAAAGGGAGTTGAGCAGTAAAATGAAGACGATGGTGACAAGGTGAGGGAAATTTGCTAGAGGATAAACAAAAAAGGGAGACTCAAATGAAGATGAGGGTTGAAAGGTACAGAAAGAGAAGAGAAGACAAAGAGAAATGAGGACTGTTCAAAGAGGACGGTTGGATCGAGGCCACAGAGCTACAATCGGCTGTGAAATACAGTGCATATCTCCTGTGTCCTGTTTCAGCGGCACAGTGTGAGATGCTGAGCAGAAGCTGTGAAAGGGGAACCGGGTCCTTGGCATTTTGCTTGTGTCGATTCGTGCCTCTGAGACAACTCGTTGTTGTTTTTTTGTTTTGTGATACTCTATCGATCCCTGAAGGAGAAGCACAGCTTCTGTCTGGGAGCTCTCCGCTGGGAGGCGAGGGTCAGCGCCAGACCAGCAGCAGCTTGTTAAAGACTCGCTGACTTGCTCAAGGACACTTCGGCAGGGTGAAGGGTCGCTTTAAATAATGGCTAAAAGCCTGACCGTGGTTAAAAGGAGGGTTCAGTGCTCAGTGTGCTGCCCTGCGGGGATTTAGCTAAAGATTTGTGCTCGTTGTCTCATAGCTCGTAATAAATGGAAGTGGGAGGATGTGTTTGAAGCCATTTGTCTCGAGAGAGTTGAATTTGTTTATATAACATCCTATGATCCAGTGCTGATGGAATAATATAAAAAATAAAAACAATTTAGAGCTTTCTCCTATCAATTTATCTAAGATATGTAGACTGTGTGAATGTGGGTTTGTCTGCTTTTTTACTATGTTTTTGTCGGCACCTGGATATTTCAATCATTTCTTTCATTTTCTCTTTAGCGTATCTGTGTGTTTGCAAACTGTTTTCCATGCTTTCAGCGATAACACAAGGATGTTGGGTCCTATGCAGTCAGCTTATTATAGTGGTTGGTTTTTGCCACACTTAACTAAAGATCAGTAATCCCATGAGTGTGTTTATTTTCATCCTTTCCACATTCCCTCAGTGAATGTAAAACTACCTTGTGGGGTACAAGTACCACTGATTGTGTAGTATTTGAAGCATGCATAATGAAGTTGCAGCCGTACCATCAGTAAACTCCACAAAAAACAAACTGCATGTACGCCACTTCACTGTATTGATTACTCGCTGTGTTTGTCCACAGTCCCTTTCCCAGGAATAAAGACTTACGTGGATCCTGATACATACGAAGATCCCACGCAGGCTGTCCACGAATTCACCAAGGAGATCGACCCCTCCAGGATCCGCATTGAGAGGGTGATCGGAGCCGGTATGCTCACGCAGACGTGCACACACTCTTATACGCTTGCTCACTGACACAATGTTCTCCTGTGATCACAAGAGTATCATTTCATGTTGTTTTGGATAACAATAGTTTTAAATGTGTATATAAGATTATCAGTTTTTACCACTCTAAACGCCTCTCTCTTTCTCCTTTGTATATACTAAAGAGGATGCCTTTTTCATCTGCCAGCTTCTCCCTGTCATTTTCTTGACACATGCTGTTGGAATATTAAAACTTTAACAGGTTTAGAGAACAAAAGGCAATGTAAGAATAGACTTGAGGCTTTTTTTAGAAGGTGAAAGAGAGAATGTTATGAAGTTAACCTAATCAGAGCAAAGCTAATAAGGCTGGAGTTTAAATGGGAACTCCAACACTGCCCCCAGGTGGTATGCTGCATTACCTGCTGATGCCGCGATGCTTTCTGATATACATCGTATCGTGTTTATGTGTGTGTCTATGCGTATTTATATACTCATATGGCATTAAAAAAGTAAGTCTGCATTGCATAAATCATTAAATCTGGATAGACTTCATTTAAAGTTAGGTTTAGGCAAGTAGTCAGGAAGTGAAGATGCAAGTGAGTTTATTGAGCTCCGTGTGTGTGTGTGTGTGTGTGTGTGTGTGTGTGTGTGTGTGTGTGTGTGTGTGTGTGTGTGTGTGTTCTCCAGGTGAATTTGGAGAAGTGTGCAGCGGTCGTCTGAGAACACCAGGGAAGAAGGAGATTGCCGTGGCGATAAAGACACTAAAGGGAGGCTATGTTGAGCGTCAGAGGTGGGACTTCCTGCGTGAGGCATCTATCATGGGCCAGTTTGACCACCCTAACATCATCAGGCTGGAGGGCGTGGTCACAAAAAGTAAGGAGGATTGTGAGAGAGGTTGCTTACTTGAGGCAAATTCAAATCGTTCCAATGTACATGCAGTGTCACCTCTTCAGTACGTTCTTCTAATATAGTCTGAAACATAGTTGGCAGTGATTTATGGAGGAGCCTGTACACAACTGATGCCGCTGATGAAAAACTGTATTTTTAAGCTACGAGATAAATCTTTTCTTCATAACTCGGTTCGCTCCCCCATACTGCTGCTGCTTTGCTGTATTCACTGCCAACACACAAACTCAAACCCAGTCTACTGCTTCTTCTGCACATTCGAGCCTAATGAGTTTGGCGTTTTTTCATGTAGAATTAAAGAAAAGAACATTGCATCATATAAACATTTGAAACTCTGCTGCTATATTTTTATCAAAACGAAAGAAGACCCCTCCCCCCCAACAGTTTGGCTGTCTGTTGTAGTCTGCGCTAAATCCTGAATTAACATTAAGCATTTTGCTTATAAAGCAATAAAGTTCCACCTTTGGGTTTTTGGTTGGTTTTGTTTTTTTTCTTTGTTTGTTTTTAGAGCAACCATAAAAAAAAACAATCTTTAGGGCTGGAACAGACTATTTTTTCATACTGAGTAATTAGTCACCATGTGAAATGACTTTGCTCTGTTTATACGTGGCTCAATGTCACTATTTCTGCTTACTTATTGTGTAAATTTGTGTATATGTGTGCATTTTGTTTGCAAGTGGCCGGGGCTGCATGGCTGTGTAAGTCTCCTGTTTTTGTGAAGAAACACATTTTTTCTACAAAACTCGTGTGCGTGAGTGTTTGAGTGTGGACATGTTAACGAGCTCTGTTTTACTGGGCTCACCCTGTGCAACATATGGTTGTTTTTACAGGGGTTGTATAAACTGAGACATCGCTGTGAATATAAATGTGTCCCCTGAAGACTTTCAATCCCTCTGTGAATGCAAATAGAGGACACTCCTCAGCTCTGACCCCCAAGTGATAAAAACCCAGGCGATAAGGGTTTTTTGTTTGTTTGTTTCTAAGCCAATACTGTCATTATTACATTTAAGGCAATGATGGCTGGTTTTTGCAGCCACGTATTTAAGCGTTTTCATGCACTAACATCTCTGAAGAGAGTGAGTGGGAAAAAAGTCCTCCCAACAGCACAGAGCTGACTTGTGCAGTAAGACTCTTAAAAACATTTTCAGTGACTGTGACTGAGAAACCTTTCATCACATCAGAGGTCAACAACTGTGTCTGCCTGCGCTGAATAGACATCTTTTATCAATAGCACCTCTTTCAAAGCAATTGAGATCACTCTCTAGTCATAATATTGCATCTGGTCCATTTGTACGTTTCATATGTTCTTAAGGTTTTAAATAATGTCAACTTTTAAATTATATATATAAGTATATATCTTATATCTGAATAAACCTGTTTCCATGACTGCGAATTCAAAAGTGAACATATGCATACAGCACCCTATACATATTAAAAGTCATTTGTGTTTGCAGTGGGGCATCAGACTGTATGTAGAGGCTGTATGTATCCTATCTGTGTTCACCTGTCTGTCTTTGTCTTTTTCTCTCACTCTCTCCATCTTTCACTCCTTCCATCTGTTGTTGTTCTTCGGAGACTAATTATGGAGAGTATTGTGCTGTGACTGACTGCTATACCTGCTCTGAAATAACAGGTGACACATTAGATTCTGGCAAGCAGGTGCGTTTGTTTTTGTTCAGGCGCTGCACTGCATAACTATATATTGTTTCCAGACCTTGCTAATTAGCTCGGGAAAGCCAAGCTTGATCAAATAATTTCTTGTCTATCCCTGCTGGATTTGTGTAAGGAGGGATGATATTTAAAAGTGATAGGCTTTTGCAGATTTAAACAAAAACATGTGCTCATTTGGTCTCAGGTGATAGAGTTCAGCAAAAACAAGGCTTTACTTATCTAGCCATATGCCTGTATATATATACTCCATGTCTTCCATTTTTGTGACTGGATTATACATTATGAAGCTCAACACATATTATTCCTGAATGTGTGTTTATTTTAAGTTCTTTGGCTTGCCGATTTGAATACCACAGTAGACTTTCAGAGATTATTTCATCACACAACACCATTGACAACAGGTGCTCGGTCTTCCAGTGGAAATGCTCCAAGCACATTCTGTTTAACAGAAATGTTTTAAGCCTGCAGCGTTTACAATTTCTGTTTAAACCAAAGTGGAAGATGCTTCATTAGCAATCCATAGGAACAATGAAATGCTGGTGCTCAAGTGACCATAACTCGCACCATCTGTTATTTTTATAATTATCCCATACTTCAGACAGTTTTGCATACTTCTTTTGGAAAAGTTGCTGTTCAAAGCCGTTATAAAAGTTAACCCAGCATTCATTCACCAAATCAACCTGTCATTTAGCATCTTTAATCTTTTCTTTTGTAAAAAGTGCAAAAGCAATTTACGTTTACAGTCACGTCCTGTGGAAAACTAAGTACACCCTTACAGCTCCCGTGGGAATTAGGAGGATAAGTAGATAAGTAGTAGCCATATACTGCTAATCAAATATTGACCACCATCAAATTCAACTAGATCTATAAAAGCAGATGTTTGGGCAGTTTGCTGGTCTGGAGCATTCAGGTGAGTATTAATACAACGGCATCTTCCCAGTCCTTGAGAGATTACCCCAAGGTCGGATCATGCAATGCTCAGACAAACTTTAAAAAACTCAAGAGCTACATCTCAGAATCTGCGAGCCTCAGTTACCATTTTAAATGTTCATGATTGCTCATGATTGTGCAATAAGAAAAATATTAAAAGTTGGGAAGCTCACAAAAAAAACATCCATAGTTCAAATTTACAAAGCTGCATCTGAGCAAACCACTGCTGGAACAGTGTCTTTTAGCTCGACTAGACCAAAGTGGAGATGTTTGGCCATAATGCACAACATCAAGTTTGGCCAAAGTCAAACAGAACACATCAGCATGAACTACCAAGCACAGTAGTGGAGGAGTGATGGTTTGGACTGGTTCTGCAGCCACATGACCTTGGCCTCTTGCAGTCAATGAGTCCATCATGAACTGTTCAACCAAAGCAACCGAGACTCATATGTACCATCGCCCGACTGCTAAAGATTGACTGAAGCTGGGTCATGCAACAGGACAATGATCCCAAGTATATTAGAAAATCTACACCATAATGGCTGAAAAAGAAAAGAATCAAGTTGTTGCAAAGTCAAAGTCCAGGACTCAACTTAACTGAGGTGCTAAGGGGAAACCTTAAAAGAGCTATCCATGAATTCATGTTTGCCAACCGCAGTAAACTGAATCAGTTTTGTAAATAAAATTTTTAAAAAAAGAGTGGGCCAGGCCAAAATTCCTCCGCAGTGATGTGAGAGACTGTGAATGCAATAAAGGAATTATTACAAGCTATTGAATCATGCGGAGTAGTTTTTTCAAAGGACTGCAGAGTCCTGTGAAAACTTTCTGTTTTGACTGAATGATTTTTTCATTTGAAGGAATGATGGTCTAATTACTCCTCTAAACTTTTCACTTTCAGCAGCTGCACATGATACAATACAAGAAACGTGTCTTGGCTCAGTATGCCTTACTAATAATATGTTGTAGTCACTCAAACAATAACAAATATTGTCATTGAGATTATAGCCCAAAGCTGGCAGACTTCCTTATGCTGTCTGTCTTTTTTTTAACAATTTAGCTTTTTTCTGTCAAAATCCAGCAGAGTTGCACTATCCAGATGCACAAAAACTCAATTATGTCAGTGCCTGTAAACACGCTGCTATATTGTCCAAATTATAGTCCAACTTGTAAATGAGAAGTCATTTAAATTCAAATTAGATTTGACATTTAAATAGGTTTAAGTCACATTATTGTGTCAACCTAATCAAACTATTACTGTCTCTACTGAGCTAAAACACTGACCCCAAAACTGAAGTTTTAGGTTTGTCCTTCAGCTTGTTACGCACTATTATTCATCAGTTCAGATGAAAAAATACGTAACAATGTGCATCATTTTGTAAGCATTTCAAGTATTATATGCATATATCAGAAGTGTCCAAACCTTGTGGTTTGTTCATATATTGCTGTCTCCCTTCTCGTAAAAAAATGATCTATAAATATCCTTGAAACAGAAAAAAAATGTGGAAAACTAGGAATATTGGATAGACATTAAAAGTAAGACGGCAGTCGTCTGTTGAATTATGAAACGGCAAATACTCACCTGAAACCGTGTTGAGAGACCCCATTATATAAATGTCTGTAAAATATTCCATCTTCCGTCATGTCATTTTCATATTCCTGTGTGAGTTTTAAAAATTACATGAACTGAAAGTGTAATAACACGGTGTCTCTTCACCAATCAAATACTTGTCTTTCTCTTCCCAGCAGTTCAGGAGGGTTTACAGCTCACCAGAAAACAGGCCTTAGACAGTTGGTTTCTAGCTGTAAACCAGTCAATCAGTAACTCTGTAGGGATCCTCGGTGGGGAAACAAAAACATTTGGAAAGAGAAACTGGGCTTACATTTTTTCTAACTAATGTTTCGTGTCATACATGAACTGAATACTGAATACGGTCCCAACTGACCGGCTGGGTATTTTGAAACGGACAGAATTTATCAATTGAGCAGCTTGACTTGATGCATCAATAAACTGCTCATGTTCTGTGAGGTTGTTTTTTTTAAAGTTGTTTTCCCTCCTGGATTTCCTGAAATAGTAACTAAATTTAAAACAATTGAAATACTTTGTAATTTTGTCAGCCGCTCTTTATAAGCATAATGCGTTTTCTACATTAATTCAATTATAATGTTTTAGATGATCAGTGGATCATGTAGGATGGCATGAGAGATAGCATGCAATATTCTTCTTTTATCAGAAAATTCATAATTAATCTGTTTAATCTAATTCTTTAACTGCTTTAGACTACTAGCGGTCTTCTCCATAAATAAAAGATCATTCTCATTGTATGTTTAATGCACGCTTCACTTTGAAGTCTGCTTTACAGTCTGGCCGAGTTTAGATGGTTGTTTCAGAACCAAACATAATCAAATTTTATTTCAAAAACATGCAAACTGAATTAATGCTACAGATTGAATATACAATTAGTATTTACTGCAAAGAAGGCCGTGTTTACCTTATGAATAGCAAGTAGCTATGGTAGGAGCAAGCAGCATACTCAGTTTCTCAGGCAGGACTCCTTCACTTCACTTCTTTGACTTAAGAGGCCAACTGGTGACATTTGGGTGGCTAGATCCAGCCTTTATAAACAGTATGTGCTTTGGACCACAGACATTGTGAGTCTCACTCCATTTCTGCCACGCTCCTTCGATCTTATCCTCCACCCTACACTGTAAACAGGCCACAATGCCACAGAAATATTCTGAAATAAACACGGTGTATGTGCTGTCTTTGTGTGTTTTTGCAGGCAGGCCTGTTATGATCGTGGTGGAGTACATGGAAAATGGATCACTGGACTCATTTTTGAGAGTAAGTGTTGGAGTGTCGCAGAACTCGGGCATTATTATTTCCTCAGTCTCAAAATCTCTGCTGTACATATTTTTACTGCCTCTGCATGCCTTTGCACTTAAGGCTTTGCGAGATCACTTCTAGTAACATTTGTGACTCATCACTTATATGAATTATGTAATGTATTTACTGTAGCAGACTCTCCTCTCAGTTTGCTGTTCAGCTTAATTCTGAACAAACTAGTTTCTTCTTCTTTTTTGTCAGTAAATTTTCTTTGTCTTGCTCTCTTTATCCATCCTTACCCTCCTTTTTCTGCCTTCTCTTTCTCTGACCCCATACTTTCCTCAATATCCTATTCTTCCTGTTAGCAACATGATGGTCACTTCACCGTCATCCAGTTGGTTGGCATGCTGCGTGGCATCGCTTCGGGCATGAAGTATCTGTCAGATATGGGCTACGTTCACCGAGACCTGGCAGCTCGAAACATTCTGGTCAACAGCAATCTGGTGTGTAAAGTGTCAGACTTCGGCTTGTCCCGAGTCTTGGAGGACGACCCGGAGGCAGCTTACACCACAACGGTACACCTGACACCCTCCAATAACTCAGCCCTCATAAACCAAGCAGCTGCTGCTAATTTATTACAGCTTTTCACAAAGCTGAAATCATTTTGTTCTATGTCACAACTGGGAAAAATGTTACTGTTAGCGCCCGCACTGAGGTTGCATCGATCCATTATTTTCCTGGGATTTTAATGTTGAACCATTTTAGGAAACTAAGGCTGTAATGCGTAAAAAGCTTCTGTTTTTTTAAGTTGTTTCTTCATCGTTGCATTTTATCGCCTCGAAAATTGCTAGATGTGAAATATTGACAGGTAAAGCCAAGAGAAATCTAAACAAAAGATGAAAAACAAGGAGCAAATTCAGAGGGGATATCACTGAAACATGAAGAGATGAGCAGGCAAAGAAAGTAAGCAGGAAGTGTAATCGATTGCAGAACAGACAGACTGACGACTAACAAGGGAGACGCTGAACAATATATACACATGAGGAGCGAATAGGGATCAGGCACGGGTGGACAATAAGTGCAAAGCAGACAATCATAGAGGCAGGAAAACAAAGGAAACAAAACCAAAGAGGCACATAGAAAGTGATTACCAAAATAAAACAGAGACACTGAAAACACAAGGAGAGACAAAGGAAACACAGGGGATAGTGAGGAAAGGTAATCAGAAGTTAGTGAGGAGATCTGAGCCTCGACAATAGCTACAGCAGCACAGTAATATCCATGATAAAAGTTTACCCTCACTCCAGTCTTATTCACAGCCAGCTGGTGTAAATCTGGCTTTGGTAGCGAATCTCATTAGAAGCAGAGACTGAAAGTTTTAAACCGCAAAAGGCACGGAAGTCCAACCTAGCAGCTGTTCCCTAACTGTTAGGTTGGACTAGTATGGCAGTATCAAAAAAGAAAAACGGATTTCCAAAGTAGCTTCTACACATAGTCTGAAAACTTTGCATCTCCAGAAACCTAGTTTTCAAAAACACATCAATACTGAAGCGAGGAGACGAGAGTCTTGTGGATCTTTTTTCTTTCAGCACCTGTTGCTTCTTATCATTGTTTCACGCAAACAAATCCCCAGATGTCAGTGTGGAAAAGTAAAATGAAAATCAAAAATGAAATATGACACTAAAAGTTTTGAATTTTCAATTAAACGGTTCTATTTACCGTGTATGCTGATGCTATCTGTATAAGAAACCCGATGCATTGCTCCAACTAGATTAGGCTGATTTAATTTAGATTTTCCTGCTTTACCGGCCGAGGCAAGCAAAAGATGGACTAGCCTTAAATTGCAAAAGTGAAACTTTCATTGCTCATGTGCTAAATCTGTCTGAGCCCACAGTGACCTCCATTTCCTGGTTTGTATTGAGGTTTTTGTGTGAGGGAAATGCTGTGTTTACGGCTCCAAGTTGAACTTTCTGCCTCACAACGCTGTGGTTGAAATCCACAAAAGGGAAGTGAAAGGTGAGGTGAGCTGAAAGGAGAAAGGGGAGAAAAGAGGCAAAAAAACCAGAATATTTAGCACAGTGACAGCAGCATTATTGAAGACTACTTTCTGTTGTTATATCATACAGGATGAGAGAGTCCAGGCATATTTACCATACCTATTTGGACAATTGCACATTAAGCACATTCAGTTTGAAATTATGACTCGAATGCAAAAATGTGCAGAGCTAAAAAATCCAGATCTTTAATCTGAAAACAGGAAATGGTCGTACACTTGGAGGCAGTCAGTGAGGGCAAAAAGAACAAGCAGACAAAAGACAAGATCCCAAAACTGCAAAAGGTCATAAATGGAAGAATAACAATGAACACTAAGAAAAAAAACACCCAAAACAAAAGCTAGAAGCACTGAAACCTTTACTGCAAATAATACAAGAGGACCTGGCACTTAGGCACCATATGCCATGCACTCCCTAATTTATTAATTAGGCGGTGCAATTGATAATTATTCACTTATTAAATTTAAATAAACTCCACCTTGGAAAGTCAGAGCACCCACACCGACCCTGATTCTGCAATCCAAAAGGCAGCAGCACATGTAAACAGCAGTAAAACTATAGAATTTGTAATCTGTACTGTCACCGCTGTGCATTTGTGAATTACTACATAAGCCATACACAAAGCACCGACCAGGCTATATCTGTGAACGTCCTGCTGTGGCGTTTAAGCACATAAAAGAGGTATGGCATTGTACCTCAGATATTACCAACCTTAAACCTTTATATTACCGGCTGAACGTCTCCACGCTGCCCGTTTCTGTGATTACTACTGCTCAAATGTGACGTTGCTCTTTTACTCTGACATCAGACTTTCGAGATGAAAGGAACACAGCATATCTCACAAAAAGGGTGTGAAACAGAGAGGACAGATGTACTGGATGCTACAATAAAGTACATCTTACTTTATATTTGTACAAGGAGTCCAAGTTGCATCAAACGCAGTAGAAAAACCTCAGTGGAAGGTACAGCCTGTTTTACACATTATAACTGAAGTTTAGTGACTTTCCAAGTATTTTTAGTCTGAACTAAATGGTTTCAACAGTGGATATGACTTTGGGGACTTTAATAAACTTGAGGAATGCATTTACTATATGCTGGCATTTTGCTCATATGTGTGCTTGCATTATTTATGTGTGGCTTTGTTTTACCTTTTATTTTTCATGAGCAGGGTGGTAAGATCCCAATTCGATGGACAGCTCCTGAGGCCATCTCATACAGAAAATTCTCCTCGGCCAGTGATGCATGGAGCTACGGCATTGTCATGTGGGAAGTGATGTCTTATGGAGAACGACCATACTGGGAGATGTCCAATCAGGATGTGAGTATTCCTGTCATATGAGGAGAAAAACTATTAAAACTAGCAGGACTTCATGATAAAAAATATAGAGCTTGTCTTTTTAATATAATGTACTTCAAGATACATGATGTAAGATTTTCTGAAATTGGATTTTGATGCTGTGAAGCAAATAAATTGCACATTCAGTCTATTACTTCAGCATTTCATTTTTTTTATTTTATTTTAATTTCACTCTTTATCCTGTAAAATTAACTTTACATGTGTAAAAGATAAGCATATTTTACACGAGGTATACCAAGAGAACGTGTAACACCTATTCCAGCATGTGGTATTACAGGTCATGGTTACCTGAACTGGAATTGTAGCTGGAGGCTACTTGCAGAATAAAGATATCTCTACTCTTAAAAATTATATTTTGTGAGGAGTGGAGAGGCCAGACAGTTTTTAAGTAGGTGGTCAGGCCAAAACTGTTATTTTGGGGGTTGTTTCGTTTTGTAATGTTTGTTTCTGTATTTAATCAGTGTTTTCGAGATTGCTGTTGTTTGCTTTTGGAGCAGATGTCACTGTGTACACCATCAGGATTCATATAAAATAATCTTTTTTATAGTTTTCAGTTAAATTAAAAATAAAATTTGGAAATACTGCTTGATTTATTGATTTTAATTGTTGCTACATACAGTAGTAATTTGTTGACATAGCTCATAAGTTGGATGCACCATTAAAATGTGTCCATGTGGGACCAACAGCTACTGACTGAATGGATAACCTGACCTAACAGGTTTCATCATTTGTTGTGAGTGGCAAGAAGCCAAAAGTTGGTCTTGTTTTGTCTCTAACATGATTTTGCACAGCAATAGTAGCAACACCCTGTGGTAGCAGCTAGAGGATACTTTGCTGCTATTTTCGTCTTTATTCTGTTGTATGGCTGGTGGCAACCAGTGTTAACATGCAATACCACCACCTGTTTTATTGAAAAAACATCCAGGTAATTGCTTTCATTTTTAAATGTTCTCATCAATGCAGTATGTCGAGCATATAAAACACCTGTAGAGTGTGATTGCTGTATACTATTTGCTTTTGAATCACTGTTTCCTTCATGTGTTCTGCTCAGAGTTATATTGATGAGACGTTTTTCTCTCACAAACCTCTCCTTTAACCTCAATCCACAATAATATTGACTTTTCAGATCCTCCGTTCCTGCTTCACTGTGTAAATTTTAAGTTTGTTTTCCATTATATCTCTTAAAGTCGATGCCCTTTCACCTGCTCTATGACTATTTGCTCACATCAAAAACCTACCTCTGAGAGAATCGAGGTTAGGAACAAAGATACTGGTGATATCCACCCAAAGGATAAAAAAGATGAGTAAGAGGGAATGGAAAGAGCAGTAAAGGTCAGAGGTTCAGAGGACTGCGGGCCAATCAAGGGAGAGTTTATAGCTGTGGATTCAGTGCAGCTGAGCAACCCGCTGATCCCTGGGCTGTGGTCAGGGATTGGAAGGACCTTGGTGGAAGCATATCCATCCCTCTCTCCGCTGAGTGTGAAAGCTCGACTGTAATCCCCTCAACCCTTTACAGACAGACTCACACACATACATACACAGACGACCCGGCACACACATTCACTAAGGTCCCCAGGTTTGGGGAGGATTTGTGCTGTTTGGGAATTGCTTAGAAGTGCTTTCTAAGTCAAAAGGCCAGCCAAGCCACAAAAATCTGCCAAAGACTGTCTCATCCTGGTCAGCCACTTACCACTGCTCGCTACAAAGATACTTGTAGATACGCCGCTTTCCTTGAGGGGATCTGAGGAGATAACGTATGGATGTTAAGACACACTGTCAGCTAAACTCATGATAATTTGAAGAACAAGTGAAAAGTGACTGATAATGTGGCATAAATACAATAATAACATAACAAAACTCTAAACCAGTATGTGAAAGGAAACGAAACAGAGATCACACTGAAGGTTTAGCCTAAATGTGGCCCAAATCTGCATTTTTTTTTTTTTTTTGTTTTATGTGCCGCATTTGGCTTTGACTGATGGTGTTGAAGGAGAATGAGTCTGGCTGCCTTTATTCTGCCACAGCTCCACCTTTTATGAGCCAGATGTCAGGTGTGTTCTGGCATTTGTGCCACCTCTAGCCACAAAACACTTGGCGTAATCCATGTCAAGCCAAGCTAATGACTTTTGTGCAACATCTGGCGCACACAGCATTTGCCAGTGCTCTAATTGAGCTGCTGTAAGTAGCCAAGAGGCCAAAACTGGTCTGCTATCTGGGAACGTTGTCATGTGTATAACTGATATAAATCACAAAGAAATCTCTAACTTTTAACCAGACTGGTGTAATGGCAGTCTTCAGCCAGATTTAGACCATTTACCACGTCCAACTCTTTCTCCAGGTGATTCTGTCCATCGAAGAGGGCTATCGGCTCCCTGCACCAATGGGCTGCCCAGTAGCCCTGCACCAGCTAATGCTGCACTGTTGGCAGAAGGAGAGGAATCATCGACCAAAGTTTACAGATATAGTTTCTTTCTTGGATAAACTAATCCGTAACCCAAGCAGCCTGCTGCCGCTGGTAGAGGACATTCAGAGGTACAGTACTGAAAAACTTTTTGTGCCATGAAATGAATTAAAGGAAATGCACTCTGGCTAAAAATGACCAGTGAACCAGTGAATGTGTTTTTCTGTGGGAGTATTCTTACTCCAGGACAGAGTATGAGTTATTTTCCTTAAACACTGACAAACGTTTTCACTCCTACACCTAAAATAAGTGACACACTAAGAGCTTTTTGATGCTTTCACTAGTTTTTCAATTTTGAGATGACTGAATATGGACATACTATGACATTAACCTTTATTTCTTTTCTTTTTTCTTTTTGCATTAGTCTACCAGAATCTCCGGGGGAGGAAATGGACTACCCAATGTTCATCTCTGTCGGCGACTGGCTGGACTCCATCAAGATGAGTCAGTACAAGAGCAATTTCATGGCAGCAGGCTACAACACATTGGATTCAGTGGCGAGGATGAGTATTGAGTGAGTAGAACAGCTCAAATATAACCGTTTTTTTTAAATGTCACGAAAGCATGTCAAGTTTGCATGTTACAAGAAGTGCAGTTCAGTCTGTGGAGCTGTTCTATAACTCCCAGAGAAAACTTTGTATAGATAGGTAGAAATCACAAGGATAGGCAATGATGTAAAGTAAGATAATTCTATAGTAATGTAATGTTTTAATGTTACGCTACTTTTCACATTTATTTCACTATATTCAAGACAAATATTGCCTTTTTTTATTCGTCTGTATAAAATATATAGGGCAGCGCGGTGGTTAGCACGGTTGCCGCACAGCAAGTAGGTCCTGAGTTCAATTCCACCATCAGGCCAGGGTCTTTCTGTGTGGAGTTTGCATGTTCTCCCTGTGTTTGCGTGGGTTCCCTCCGGGTACTCTGGCTTCCTCCTCCTTAACATCAGAATAAAATCTGTGCACCGGAAGCTATATGGCATCAGTTTCCATGTCTGAGCAATTTCTGTAGTTTAATGTCTCTGTATCATGGTAGTTTTGCCCAAAAATTGAAGCTGTATCCAAATTTCACTGCAGTGTTTCTCTACAGACTGTGGTGGTCTTACTCAGCATGACTATAATTTACTCATTTTCCTTGAAGGTCTTGCAGGCAGCTGGTTGCGTAACTGAAAATGGATTTTAGCCATGACATAAGAGCCACTCATCCAAACAACTCCACACTGCACTTACTTCGATGCTCAGCCATGCACTCTCCAAGTTTTAAAGTAGATTGGATGAACACTCATGGAGAAAAGAACAGACACTTATGCAGATACATGCTGCTTGCATATTAATGTGCTATTAATATCAAGTCAATCTGATATCAATCTAGCACAGTAACATACACTGACAGCACCCATTTTGTTGTATCATGAATACTTTTATACCTCAGGTTCATTTTGCTAATATTTACATACATAAATAAGACTTGAAGGGCCTGTGAGTATGTTTAAATTACTGTAATAAATACAACAGTATTGCTAATTTTACTTGAATAATGTCAGTAGTCAGTGAAACAGGATGTATTAAGTTCTGCTGTTTCATGCTTTTTTGTGTCTTCTATGCTTCAAACGTTTGTAGAAGTGCAGCAGTAAAATGCTGTAGTACCTCTTTAATTATATAGGAATCATCTTATTGGTGGTTAACCCTGTAAAGCCAAGTGTATCATATTTGATACATGAGTTTTGTGAGTTTTTGAGACCCCTAAATCATTAGTATGACTTAGAGTGGGGTCACATATTCAAATTATAATCAATTCATTTTTTTAATTATCAGGAAATATATTCATCTCAGTGACTGCAAACGTTGGTCGTTCTTTTGTCTAGTTGTATAATTTAAGATTATAGCACATCTAATTGGTGACACGTGATCAAATAATTACCTTCAATGAGAAGTCCTAACACAGTTAAAGTGTTTTCTGCATGTGTCCTTGTGTGCTTGTGTTTCCCCTCTCGGCCTAGAGATGTGAGGCGTATTGGTGTGGAGCTGATCGGCCACCAGAGGCGAATCATCAGCAGCATACAGACCCTTCACCTTCAGCTACTGCACGAACACGAGAAGGGTTTCCATGTATAAGGACGCCCTTTATTATAACCTGGGATGGACAGATAGATGGACCAGATGGAAGTGAGGTCTAGACCATGTGACAGACAGTCTACAGCCTGTGCCTGGGTCTTAACCCCTCATACAGGAGGTCATTGGACAGACTACTCCAGCAGACTCTCCCCTGGTCTCATTCACGTCCTATAGTAACAAACTTTTTCTACTATACACCCCTTACACAGTATGCCTGGTTCTTCCAGACTATTTCAGCCTGATAGACTGTTCAGGCTCTCCCAGGCCTTCACTTAGGGGAATGTAATGCCTTGTTGCAACAACAGTACTTTGTGTGTGGCGCAACAATATCTAGAGGTGTAGATTTGCAAATGTAATCTACTGATTCTTTTTCTTTGTATGTTCCTTTTTTTTCTTTCTGCTCTGAGTTATGTGCTCATGTAGCTGCTATCGGGTGTGCAATGGAAACATTTTGTCCTTTGAAAAAATATATATATATATCCTCAATATTTTTTATTTTGGAGTTTGATATTTTATCATAAAGGTTTATTTGGATTGCTTTAGTTACCCTCTCTCCAGAGAATCTGGTACACTAATACTTGAAGAAAGAAGCGAGAAGTTTATGAATGTTTAAAAGTGTATAGACAAGTAATAATAATTATTATAACCTAATATGAATATATGTGCAGTCCTGTATGTGAAAGCCCTAGTAAATCTGGATCTTATTTAGATATTTGATTTTACAGAAAATTGGTTTGTTTGTTTGTTTTTTAATCAAAAACAGCAATACAGTATTATGCAGTCACCTCAGTATCTCAGAGAAAGATGAAGAATTGTGCAATGAGAGAACTCTTGTTGACATACAAACATGAGGCTCACATAACACCATCCGCCAGTTTTAGTGTCATACCCAAAGCTTGCAAAACTGGATCTGTTGCTTTTAGATGAACCAGTGTACACCCAATTGTGCGATCAGCCTGTTTTGTTTTGGATTCTTTATTTATTTACTTGGATTGTGAATGTCATACATTGCCTGAAAGTACACGAATCTCCACTGTCTTAATATACGAATGTTCACAGAGCTTAGCTATAGAGGAGAGACGTTTGGTTGGAAACTTAACAGGGACTTATATGATGAAATTCTTCCATGCCGTTATTGTTTTTTTTTTTCTTGCACACACTCACTCACACAGACAGTACTGACAGAGGTTTGCACTTCAGAGACAAAGCTGATCCATGATGTCAGAGAATAGCTCATCTGGGGCGCAAGATCACCAGATGGAGTAATTGTGGTGGTGTAAAGATTGTGATATGGGAAAACTGTGTACATAAACATAGCCTAATTTCAAACTGGCAGTAGATGTCATGTTGTTGGATGTTTGCCATTGAGATGAACATTTTCTTCATACTCTTAAGTCAGCTGGGAATATGCAGTGGTGAAGAATAAAAGTACTTAGAGCTGGAGGCAGCAGAAGTAGCTAAAAGCTGGTTAATGGAAATCGGTGTGAAAAACGTCAGTAGTCTTAGTTACGTGAGGTTAGGACAGATGTGTTCGCCAGAGAGGGAGAACCAACATAAACAGCAGCATCATAACTCATCATGTGTCATTGTAACATCGACAGTAACAAACACAAATGCTCAAAAACACACAAACAGACACAGAATGCCTTACAGTCTGCGGACCATGCAAGCCGTTTATAAGTTTCAGTGCAGTCACAGGACCTAGCCATTAGTCTGAATTGTATGAGAATAACCTCCCATCTACAGCTGTGGGTTTTAATAAGAATTGGAGCTCAATGATTAATGTCAAGGGCAAACTGGATACAAAGATCTGTGCCTTTCGGTCACGGCGCAGTCATGCATCCAGGCCTTCAGGAGCAGGAAAGGTGCACGCACAGCACACATTCAAACGCGCACACATTTGCACACACACACACACACGCGCTCGCAGTCACCGCCGCTCTACAGAATATGGGGAATATCAGATGCTGTTTGTTTAGCATGTTCTACTGCTGAGCAATGTTAGAACGTTCTTTTGTACAAAGTACAAGTATACTTATAATTCTTGTATTTTATTTTTCTATGATTTCCAAAGAGATGTTGTAGATCTTGCACACTGTAAGAGGCAGTTACAGCGAATATTTATTTGCAAATAAACATGAACAGTTCTGGCGGTTGACTGCTCATTTTATTTGGTTCGTTTTCATTCACTATCACTTGAATGAGACGCAGAGCGGCTCGAGGAAAGGAAAATGTCTCTTCGGTCAGACAGGACAGGCTGTCCTCTCAGTGACGATAACGTGATTTAACAAAGCTCAAGGACTAAGCTCCATCTCTCTAATCTGCATTTAAGTTATTGTCAAATGTATGTGACTTTTCTCTTTAAACTAGGCAATTATCCTGACATTTTACAAGGTACTGATAACCAAAAGATGGAGCTGTTGGACCACTCAGCAGCTTCAAAACTGTTATATGAGAAGATTAAAATATTAACTACTTAGATAATAATAAAAAATAAAGACTACGTGCATAATTTTCAGATTGGGTACGCTATATACTTTCTGCTGAGAGGAGTGCTCATTTCTGAATTGTTCCATTGAATGTTAATTTAATTAAAATTTACATTTCAGGTCTTAGAATATGCTTCTATATGAGAATAATGTGGCCAAATAATGTGAAATTTTAGATATCCTATTTTCTGTATTTTTTTTCAACTACAGTATTCTCTAACAGATGGATTTAATTAGATTGTAAAGCATGACAGAGTTTGGCTGCCGTCATTAAGTGAGCAGAGGATGCTGATGATAAACTGCTGTTGTTTGCATTTGTTTTTGCACCTTCAAGGGGGGCCCAGATCTGAGGCGGGTGGGGGGCCTCCAGAGAGGTAAAGCGTTTGAGTAATAAATCAAATGCATCAGGCCGGGGGGCCTGGGAAGCTCCATACTCCTCATGATCAGGTCGCCGGGTGGTTCACCGAGCTTAATTCGTCCTAATAGGATTACCTTGCACAAGCTGGGATGCCCAGGGAGCATCTCAGCTTGCGGCTCTATTCATGGCATGTACTAGGAACATTCACGGCTATGTTTATCATTATTTTTTGCTAGTCTGAACACATTTAATTCCCAGTAATCAGACCATCTATGGGGTGATGTGTTGAAAAATTAATTGGCATAGCATCAGCTGAGTGTAATGGGGTTGTTGGATAAACTGACGGGTTGGCTCGGCCTGAAGAAGAAAGAGGTCAACGTTTTGTGTCTTGGACTAGACAACAGCGGCAAAACTACCATCATCAACCAGCTCAAACCACCTAATGTAAGTTCATAACTGAGCTTCACGAGTGAGGTATTTTGATATCTTTTTTTAAAGTGGAACTGAGAGGCATTTGTGTTTATAGTCCTGTAGGTAGAGAGGCTTTTAAGACATGTAAATCTTTTCTAAACACCTGCTAATTTGGTAAACACGCTGTACGAAGGCCTGTCACAATCTATATTTCGCTGCAGTCCTTCACTGGTTGCTTGTTTTCAGCATTCGAATCATTTAGGCCCATTGTCAGAAGAGTGGAAACATGTTAGTCAGGTAAAGCCCGTATTACACTTTAATTATGCTATTTTGTTGTTGACATACTTTTGCCGTTACTTGTCTGTTTTTGTGTGTTTGTGCTCGGGGATGAATGCAGACACAGGCACAAGAAATCGTCCCAACAATTGGTTTCAACATTGAAAAGTTCAAGAGTTCAAGGTAGAATGCAATTCCGCAATTTTACAGCATATTTAAAATGACTAATCCAGCAGTTTTTTATGATGTTAAGCTGTCTTTTTCCTCCTTCCTCTCTCCTCCTTTCTGCACGCAGCCTGTCCTTCACAGTCTTTGATATGTCTGGGCAGAGCAGATACAGGAACCTGTGGGAGCATTATTACAAGTAGGGCACACAAACATGAACAACAAGCCTTTTGCTGGTCAGATATTCAAACTTTCAAAACTGACACTGTACATCTCCTTCTCCTATCTTCTGTAGAGAGAGCCATGCCATCATATTTGTCATTGACAGCAGTGACAAGCTGAGAATGGTTGTTGCTAAAGAGGAGCTAGACACTCTTCTCAACCATGAAGGTACACAATCTTTGTTTTTAGACACATTTTCTACACAATTTAGTTTGTCTGGGTATAAAAACCAAAAGAAACAGTATATAACTGATGCAGATTGTGTGTACAACTTGTTTAAAATGCCTGAATTATGAGGCCAGTTATCTAAACCCTAGTTAAGTAATATTTGCACCATTCATTATAAGCTTGAACTGATACATTTTAGTGGCTTTAATCTAGGTAGCATCAAGTAGAGTGATCATATTTGAAGATATCCTGTCCAACATCTAACACTATCTGTAGTGGAATAAAAAACAAAAAAATCCCTCCTAAAAGCTTTTTTTCCCTCTGGCTCTTAGATCACGATAAACTGGTCTTGACATTTTTTCTTCTATGCAGATATCCGCAGCAAAAGGATACCAGTATTATTTTTTGCTAACAAGATAGATCTGCAGGATGCAATGTCTTCTGTCAAGGTCTCACAGATGTTGTGTTTGGAGAACATCAAAGACAAGCCCTGGCACATCTGGTAATTTATCTGCCACCCTGAGTTTACCCTGCTGAGAAGTAGCACACAATAAAAACACCTCCAGAGACACTGTTGAGTAATTTGTTACCAAAGTCATTCAGGTGTTTGTAGTCTTCGAGGAAGTGCCCTTACTGAACAGAGCCAAGTCTCGTCACACCCCTATCTACTCCATTTTATTCTCCCCAAGTTACAGCTTGAAATCTTAAATAAAGATAACGTGTACCGTTTCCTCCCCGGCCACTTCCTGTTTATTTGATTTGTCTATGGTTCATGGGTTAAACATTACCGAGGGGCACGGCAACATGCCATCAGTGCGTATGTGTGTGTTCCACCTGGTTACTCATTAGACAGATGGTAGAGTGATGGATTAAAAGCTTGACAGCTTTAAATGTCCAGGATCCAAGAAAAGTCATGAGAAAGTGAATGTGTGTCACAAGCAGATTAACTCCTGGACATCTTATTTTTCAGTGCCAGCAATGCTATCAAAGGAGAGGGCCTTCAGGAAGGGCTGGACTGGCTACAAGGTAAACTTAATGATGTCATACTGGGCTGAAAGAGAAAGAGGGTCGGAAAATTTAAATGTCAATACTTTCTGCATCTTGTATTAAGTGCTGTTGTTTTGTTCATACCCTTAGATCAAATTGCACAGTAAGTATAATTATGCTTTATTGTTGTGACGGTGTTATAAAACTGTGATTGTGATTGTAGAATGTATTTCTAATGTATTTAAAACACTCTCTGGGAAGTAAATCCTGTCTAAATCAGACCTTTCCTCCACTATGTGTTGTATTCTGTGTCCTGTTTCCATCCATAGTCCTCTGTAAATACCACAATTAGCTGATTTTCTGTTTAATAAAAGTGACTTTTTGTTTCCACACCCCTAGACAAAAAAGCCCAATCACAATTCTGTTTTCCTTTTGTCAGATCACTTGAAAACAATGAACACATGAATGACTGAAATGGCCGTGACTACGGACAAAGGGGACGTGGTAACTGGATCTCATTCATCATCTGGAGTATTCATTACACTTGATGTTGTAGGCCTTAAACTTACATGTTAAATAACCTACAAATTCCTGAGCACGCAATAACTCTTAAGATCTACTTACCTTTGGGGAAAAAAAGAAAAATATCAAATATATTCTGATTATTTAAAGCACTCCCTGATAGATTTCCTTGTTATATACCATTATGAGTACACTCTGTAAACTAAAAATAATCATTTATACTGTTTCTGTATACAGTACTTTTTTTTTTATTGAAGCTGCTTTTTTTATTGACACAATGCTTTCTTAATTACATCCTTTTTTTGAAAACGTTGTCAATGCTGAATATTGCACTGTCTAATAAAAGCTTATTTGCTGAGTGTATGCTGTGTTTGTAGCAGACGTGATACATGCCGGAGAAACTGAGACAAAATCAAAGTAAAAATTCCACTTTAATAAATTAGAAGCACAACGAACCATTTAGTCAGTACCACACTTACATGTTGTGCGAATAAATAAACTGTCAAATAAATAGTCTAAATAGTTAAAGTTAAATAACCCTACTGTAATGAATAAATATTAAATAGTATAATAAAAGTCAACTTCAAAGCTGTCTTAAGAACAAGATTATAAAACTTTGATACAAATATTTGTATAAATAGTGATACGATTTGAACAGCTATTCAAACAGATGTGTGTTCAATCTACAGGTGAAGGTTCAAATCCACCCCCAGCTTTCTGAGCGCCATGGCAACATCCTTTTGTTCAAGTCTGTCTAAATCTGAACTGATTTTACAAAAACCCGTCACTCTCTATCATTCAGTTCATTCATTAAGCCCTTTCATTATTGACATTTATCTCTTCCCATGTCTTCCCTCGCTCCTCTGCATCTTGTCACTTTTAATATGCATGATTCCTATCTGAGGAACATGTGAAGAAATTTAGTGTGGAAGTGAGCACAGGAGTCCAGAAGGATACACAAGGTCTGGAAAGTCTCTCTGTCATCAAAGTGGTTCCCTGGAAAGAGATAAAAGCATTACTGACTTTCTATATCAGTCTAAATATGCTTCAGAGGTTCCTCTGTGGGGTCGTAAAGTGGCTGCGTTAAAAATAAATAATGTGGGAAGGGAACTACTGGTGTAAGGGATACAATTATATTAAATACACGTTCAGTATGCTGCTGAGTCTAGAAATGTCACTCCACGGCCTTTATTTAAAGCTACTGCCCGATCTTTTCAGTCCAGTCCATTCATTTCATAGCAGGGATTAATCCACACTTTCGTAGAGTAACAAGCGGGTCCCTCCAGATGTATTAGAAGCCATTAACACTGGTGGAGCAGAATTTAAAGGTTCACACAAGGATTTGCTGTAGGAGGGGAAAAAAGGAGGTGGAAACACATCCATCCCAATGTTTTCACTAAAATAAGGAAAAATAATAAGTTCCCTGTAAATGCCATCTGTCTGAGCTGTCACAAGTACACAGTCACACACACACTTTCAAAACAAGCTGCTCCACCTGCAGACAAAATCATTTTCTCATCTACACCTTAACCATGCTTACACACACCCTTACTGCAAATGTGTTTCCTCTTTTTATGTGAATATATTAACTTTCTTGTTGTACATCTGAACATTTTTAAATGAGCACATTAACTTCCCAGTCTATTTGAACACAGCATGGGTGGTACAGGGTTCATGGATGCTTGTTACTGTAGTTTTCCCAGTGCTGCAGTTTTCTGCTGTTCCTTCATTCGATAAAGTTAAAATGACCACATCACATCATGGAAATGTTTTTAATTTTTTCTTGAGAGATTAAAATAATAAGGCAACTGAACTTTAGGTCACCTCTCATCCAAAAGGCTTCTTCTGTACTAAAATCAAATGGTGAAGAGCCCCACGAAGTATTTAAAGTGAGGATTTTCCCCTTTTCAGGTGGTCCTGAGGGTTGTTGACCCACTATTGATCGTGTGAGTCGTCAAATGAGCCGAGGTGTGGAAGAAATGTGTGAATTATTACCATCACTGGGAAGCCATTGTCAGACTTTGCCCGACCCCATCATGTGATCTACTGGGGTCACCTGAAGCAAGGTGTGAATGGGGGTTGAGACGCCTGAGAATGGATCTTAAGGCTGCATTGTTGCTGGCTTATAGCACAGAGGTGGTGTCCTAAACCACCACCTCTGTTCAATTAGTCATTCACAGTGGACATGGTCTCCTTTACTCCTTTCCGAAACCATCTGTCTTCTGATGTTCAAAATGTAAACATTAGCATCTTCGAAAGTCTCCTTTGTCCTTTAAGTGCAGGTGTACTGCTGAGTCCTTTGTCCGGTTGAGGTGGCTAGCCTATGTCTGTGGAGCGTGTTTGGGAGTTTTATCCTTGGAACAAACCCGTGGGGTTTTTTTTAACTTGGACAATATAAAGTCTTTAGTTCACTGTAGTTGTGAACTGCCCCTAAATAAATAAAATAAATAGAAATGGAACCTCGCATGACCACAAGCCTTCACTGTGGGATCTATGGTTTTTGTCTACCCATTAAGGTTTCCTTCAATCCATCCATTTCTTCTGCTTAACAGAAATGTGGTCATCCTAAGCGGACATCCTTTTCCTCTGCAATGTTTAGTGATTCTTGCTGGAGAGCCAGAGACATATAAAGGCATATATAATGTCTCCAACAAGTTCAGAGTCAACCCTTGGGCCTCTTCCTAGTGGAGTTTACCCAGAACACCTCCAACATTAAGAAACTGTATTGCAACGGGCTATAGAAACAAAAAATAGTTTGCATGCAAAATTACAAAAGGATCAGGGCGACAGCTGGAGCGATGCTGTCCGCCGTGGTGGACAGAAAGCTAAGCTACGCAACCTCACCTGCTACAGAAAACTCAAAGAATTCCCGGGTGACTTCTGAAAATGTGTTTTCCAGTTGCTGGATGAAGTAGAACTTTTCCGGGGGCGTATTGAAGACCTTGCAGATCTCCTGCACCAGCTTCACCGCCCAACTCATGTGATAGCCGTCCTTTTCACACACCTAATGTGAAGGCACAAGAAGAACACATTGAGCCAGTCTTGAATGATATAATGTTTCTGCTCTTCCTGTAATGATAAGTCAAAATAAGCAAAGGTAAGATATTTTCAGTGCTGGGAATAAAACATAAAATTCAGTTGAGACACTGTTAATAGGGACAACACTAATGAGCTCAAACACATATATATTAAAGTTGCTACTATTCCCCTACGGGGAAGATACAAAATAGCCAATCAATATTAGGACCATGGACAGAGCAAGTGATTCCTTTTGCTGTTTTTTTTTTCAAGAAAGAAAAGACAATAATACATAAGAATATTGTCTTTATATATTTTCTGTTTTTACATTTTGGGTGAATTTGGAGACAATTTTTAGTTAAATTACATAGGGGGAAAATGATCAGGGAGTGGAGATCACTAACTCAGCACCCCAAAGCAGAAAGGTCTTACATTTGAACCTCGGCTCTTGTTATTTTTACACACAGATTTCCTTCTAATGTGGCTTTTGCAAAAATGGCAAGCTCGTCCAAAACTCACTATACCTTTAGTCTTACACATGCTGGTTCTGGCTCAAGCAACTGCTCATTCTCAGTTACAAGGCAATAATTTTCTAATATACCAAACTTAACTATAAACAAAGTATAAATACCTTAGGATAAAAGCAGGAAGTTATTTCTCTCACCAGTATGATGTAGACGATGATTCTTGAGATCTCAAGGAGTCGTCCATTGAGAGCCTTGCTGGCCAGAACAGTGTAGCAGAGATTGCTGCCACAAAGCACCAAAAGACGAGCTACATTCTCCACATGCCACGGATGAGGAATGACTGGCGACAGCAAGGAAACAAATAGCCAGCATCTACAATCACTTGAGGGAGTCTATATGAGATTTTTCTACTTACAATCATTAAACTGAAATGTTTTACATAGATTTGAAACAGATCCTTTATTCATCTTATTGCTTGGGAATCTGTAACTCACGGTGTGCATCTCTCTCTTATTCATCAAACGTACCAATGAGCTCCTCCATGATTGTGATCATCGAGTCAGTGCTCCAGCCTTTGACTTGTAGGTTGCCAAAGAGCAAGAGGATGGCCTTGGCTAAGTGCCACAGAGCGGTGTGAGGAAGCCCCCTCTCCACCAGATCTTGCCAGCCGAGTGTACCTGCATGAAGAAGTACACCTCAGTTATTTATCATTAAATGCTGCACACTACTTTATAGTGGTGCAACGGGTCACAGTTGATCCGTAATCCGAACCGATCCCACTCCACGGTTCGGCACGCACGTGATCCGAAGATTCGAAAAAGAAGAAAAAAAAGTATGTGTATGGTGGGCGTGGTGGGTCTGTCAAGCGATAGTTATGGCCAGCGCTAGCGGTCCAAGTGGAGGAGCAGAGGAAATTGCGGTATTTAAGCAGCCCTTTGCTGCCCAGTCCGACCGGGCTAAAGCTATTACAAAAGCTATTGCGGTGTTTAGCTGCAGATGGGTATTCTGTTGTGCAAAACAAGGGGTTTAAACTATGATGAACGTGCTTGAGCCACGCTATGATATCCCGTTGCACGTCCACTTTAGTGGCAAGATCGTTCCAAGCATGTATGAGCAGGAAAAGTTTAAAGTTATGGCTGAACTGTCCCAGGCATCTTCTGTTGCCCTAACTACTACAAATGGGTGGACCTCCAGGGCAACGGAAAGCTACGTGACCGTGACAGCTCATTATATCACAGCGGAGTGCGATATAATGAGCGGTATGTATTATTGTAGGGTCTACCTTCCAATATAAAGCGCCTTGAGGCGACTGTTTTTGTGATTTGGCGCTTTATAAATAAAATTGAATTGAATTGAGTGATAGATACAAAGGCCTATACAGCCCTATATTGAACCATAATTTTTTTTTTAATAATTGCGTGGAATGAGTCTTGAGTTGAATGTTTTTAACAGGCAAAAAAGACTTCAATAAGTGAATAAGTAAATGTTAATTTTTTGTCTTTTTTCTTTTTTTGCTGATCCGAAAATTGATCCAATCCGTGACTTAAAACTGTGATCCGATCTGAACCGTGAGATTTTTGATCCGTTGCACCACTACTACTTTAACAAACAAAAATGATTGTGTTAAATGTCAAAAATTGTACTACACCAGCATAACCTACTCAGGTCTCCTGTGCCACCTCACAACACTGAAAGTGGTTTTCTGGTTCTCTAATTTTTATGCTTTGTTTAAAAAATTCATTGCTGACACTTTCTCTGGAGCAATAAGCCCTTTTTCAGGTTAAAACATGCTAGAATTTACAAAGCTGCACTGAAAATAACAGGATGTAGTTATGACTTTAATATGTTTCCATAATGTCGATACTATCCATCTGCATTAATATTTCAGTAATACGTTATCTCACCCTCAGGCAACAGAGGACCATAGAGGATGAACAGTAAGTGGGCCTGGCTGACCAAGGGCCAAGGCTTCAGGAGTTGCATCAGCCAGAAATGACACTCCGGCTGGTTCGGCCACGGGTCCAAAAGAACCTGACGGCAAAATAGCCGCAGCTGCAGCTCCTGATACCACTTCACACCTGGTAATGGACATACAAATTTATCCATAACTCCCGAAGACCATCACAAAAGACACAGGCTCAGCAAGAGGCTGTAACTGAAGCTTTAGCCATGGATTGTTCTCAGCATCATATTTCTGCTTTGTTCTCTGGATAACTCTGGAACACACACACCTGGTTTTGCAGTGATGACTCCTTCAGTTTTTTGCTGCAGGTTTGTTAGATCACAGAGGAAGTTGAATACTCTATGGCACTCCAGCTCATCCCACCCTGCAATCAGAGTCTGTAAAAGAATCAATAAAACCTCAATATTTCTATTTCTTTTTTACAGATATTTTTTTAACACCAAGCTGAAAAACTAAAGACAAAAATTAATCACACCAAGCTAAAGATTTCCTTACGTAAAGTACTGTGTTTTTCTCTTACTGTTTATGCTATTATTACTACCTGAGCAAGACTGCCTATTGTACAGTAACTTTAGGGTGAGATCTCTGTAACATATTTATAGTCTTTGTTGCTAAAAAGTTTATCTTTTGCATGTTATCACATTTTGGGGCTCTGGTTGGTTATTTCCTTTTATTAGATTCAGGTTTCATAAACATGAGAGTCGTTACATGAGGGTCTTCACCTGGAGGAAGACTCCAAAGCTGGTGAAAGCAAAGCAGTCTGGTGCTACACATTTCTCCAACAGGAAGCAGGGAATCTGAAACACATCAAGACAACAATAAGAGAGGCTTTTTTTCCAACGATATAAAGTGGGATTGCAAATATTCAGTTCTTGCAATAGCAACATTTCATATATGTTTAATACATGTAGACAAATTAGGACCATCATGCTAAATTATATGCAATATTTAATTGCCTGACATCATACATATAATTATTATTAATAAACCTGTTAAAATGCCACCATATTGTGCTGCATAAAACAGCAATGCAATCAAAGTTTAATTTTTTTAAAACTTTTGCAACACATTACAAAAACCAGATGTATTGTTGCCTTCACTCATGAAAATTAAAAATAAATGTAACTCATTAAAAAAGTTACAGTATTCTGTTCTAGCCTGACATCTCACCTGCCCCTTTCTTACCTGTGAAATCTTGCTAAAGATAAACTTTAACCTGTCCTTTGTGGGTAGCAACAGGGTACACCTCTTGAACAACACACCTAAGACATCAAACACGAGGTCACATTACCATTCGATGGTATGTTAAATAGTAGCTGAGGCTGTCAGAAATACATGTGGTACCTTAAAAAGCAGCAAGAAGAGCTATACTAAACAAAACACTGAAATACCGAGGTCTCTGTAGTGTCCAATGGTGGATTTCTGTTCAATGCAGCTGGAGTGGTGAAAGCTTTGGAGGATCATTTTATTCTTCCAGGCCACAGTGGAGATGTAGTCTGCAATATATCTAGTAATTTCCTTTGATACCATGCTGAACACACTGATCTCCAGCACTGTAAAAAACACAAACACATTTTCATCCATCAAAAATGCAATTACATCAGGACATTCCAGAATGGAGCTATTATTGCAGAAAGTGTTGTAAAAGTAGTGCTTAAAATTACACATAGTTACACATGTATGTTGGTAATAGCTTTTGCACCTCATATAAGTTATACAAACAAAAGGTCTGAGCTGTACCCAAAAGCCCCTTACAAAATAACAGAGCTCCTATTATATATTAATTGGGGAACAGTGTTACAGGTACAAAATAATAGGTGAAACTCACCAGACAGTTTGTCTAGGATCATGTCAAACACCTCTGCAGGGATCCTGCTGAAGAAGCTGGTGCAGCTAGTGGAGCACTGGCTGCGGGTCATAATGGTCCTAGAAGGTGTGGGCCCATTACGGTTCTTCTTGTAAGGCGTATGTGTCTGTGAATACTTACCACCATTTCTCAATGGCTTCCCTCTGACCATTGTCATCGCTGGCTAAGTGACTGTCAAAAAGATAAGCAAATATGACTGGGAAACACTCGGCTAACACAAAGTCAGCTAACATAGTTAGGTAAAAGTAACTCATAAAACTACATTTTCATTAACTTTGAGCCTCACAAGAGTCACAAATTCAGACACAGAGTTAACAGATCTACAAGCTGGCATTACAAAATCTTACCTGTGCAAATAAAACCGTGAATAGCAAATCCTGGAAGTAAAGGTATTGGGAGCTAACCTAGCTGCTTTCTTTAATGACACATTAGCAGACAACGGCGCGAAACTGCCCCCTCTCTCTCTTTCCTTTCATCTGTGCAGTAGGGATGGGAAAATATTTATATCCTTAAGTTACAACACCTTTATATATATGTTACTAAATTAAGGCTAAAAAGAAAGCAAATGTCAGCACAGACTGTAAGTAAATCAAACGAAAAAAGAAAAAAATAATAAAATTGCTCATTGAAAAACAGTAGCAGATAGCTAGTTGTAGCTAATAGCTGGGTTAGCTGTTAGCTGTTATCCCAGAAAGCCATAGAGACTTTTCCTCTATGGTATTATTAAATAATGAAATAAGGTATTATTAATGTTTAATACATAATAGTAAGATAGTTGTTAAATGATACAGTCAGTTCTTTTATATAGCCTTTAAATAGCCTACATTCAGTTCCAGATTTTATGTATGTTGTGTGGCATTGTTCCATTACCCGATTATCAAGCCAATAGACCCTGGGTGTCAAATATAAGGCCTGGGGACTGGAATTGGCAAAGTATTGTGGCAAAAAGTAATTTGTGATGTCTCTATGTGTTTTGTTTTGTTTTGCTTTGTTTTGCTTTTTGTCTTTGTTTTTTTGGTGGGGGGGGGGGGGGGGGGGGGGTAGTATGTTTACTTGTATTAGTAAATTGACTTTCGAAGACTAAATATATACATATATATAATAAATACATTATCTCACTATATACTAGTGAGTTTTTCAAAATGCGTCCAAGGTAAAAATGAAAATAAAAAAATGTTGATTTGCATTTTCTGTGAATTAACAGAAACAGTTTGGGATACCAGTACTGTTTCTGTAATTTTACACATTTCTAAAAATTTAAGCCCAACAAGTCATGGTGACAAATTAATTTTTTTCTCATATTAAGATATCTCAAGGATTACATATGTAGATAAACCTCTTTGCACTGACAGAAGGGTGAGTTTCACTGGTCCATCACACTTAAGATCAAAGTGGGAGGTATGTGGGCCACAATGTAAAATAGGTTAATATCCCTGATATAGACCATATTCACAACAGACATTTTGACATGTCAGGAAAGCAAAGTGGTTTTATGTTAGTTTAGGTGTGGCCCAGTGCTAAATGGAGTTATCATTTTCGTGATAACTAATTGTAATGCTTTGAGAAGCCACAATGTGTGCAGTAAATACAGATCTGTGACCTGAAAGACCCTGTATGACATCCACACCAGTGCTTTTTTCCCATTATGGTTTGCTGATAGAATTTATTGACCTCACTTAACTCCCATTATTGGTCCAACCAACCTCAACCCCCATATCAGAGGTCTAATCAGCCAAATGGCCAAAACACCTGTGTCTATGTGTGTGTTTTGTGCGTAAGCAGGGGCTTTTAGATATGTGACTTTGTAGGCTGTTTCGTCGTTAATCCACATAAAGTGTGTTGACAAAATATGTGTGGCACAGGCAAGACCAGTTTAAAAAGAATGCCCTGTACTACACACATTACCCTCTAGCACTTTGTCCAACAAACCACCCGTGCTCAGCTGCTAATCACAGGATTATTCTGCTTAACTAAGATTATTAAGTGTTCCACATTCAAATGGCGTCTCCCACAGGCAGACCTTGGAGAGGATCATCTCTTCACTATAGAGCTGTCACAGAGAGTTGTATGAAGGGCCCAGGGGACAGACTGGGAAAATGCTCTTGTATACCAAGAGGATGTCACGCCAGGTTAAACTTGGGACACAGAATGAGGAAAAGCACGGAGAGAGAAGCTCAAACTTCGATGAATTCACCAGCATTTCCTGGATTGCCCTACAGTATGTACAAGTGGAGTTATTGTCCACTAGTTTCATTATTATTCATGTTTTGTTTTCAGATAAGTTTTTTTTCTTTGTTTGTTTCAGACAAAGTTAAATCTTCATTACTTTCTTTTATTAGTTTTATATAGGCTGCAATACACAGATTTATATAAGCCAAAGCCTTCTCATGCTGGTAGTGTTGACTAAATCTAAATAAATTTGCTGTATTTTTTTGTTTATTTAAGGTAGCTAAATTACATCTACACATCGTTTTAATTTTAGTTAACTAAAATTACCTAATGTGCAAGTCACGTAGTTAAAAACAGTCTTAATTGGCTGCAGCTTTGTTTTGTCTCTTTAAATTGCTTATAATAGCAGTTAATAAACATTAACCATTCCTCTACAAGTTTGTTGTTGGATTTAATTCTGTATTCATTTATTCTTGTTTTTATTATTATTATCAACAGATCTGTAGGTGCAGAACTGATTTACTGAGACAAAAACAGCACAGCCAGCGAAGACAATGTCTGTTTTGTCTGCCTCAGCTTAGCAGCGCTGCCCTGCCTCCAGGTCCACATTTGACATTGGCCCTGTTTATCTGTCAGGAGCAAGAAGCCAGCAGCGGGACTGTCTCTCATGTCATCTCTGACATGATGCTGCCGACACTGACAGGGATAATGCCGATGATGATGATGATGAAGATGATATCTAAAACAGGCCAGTCACGCAGCTGACAGTCCTGCAGCGCACAAACACACATCCACAGATTGTTTGTCCAGACAAGAGCAGAAACAGAAGGAGCTGGTCAATGTGGAGTCAAAGGCCCTGTTTATCTGGAAGTACATCTCTGCATCTCAGGACGAGTATACCATCTGGACACCTGTGATGATGGTCCTGTAGTCCTCTTATTGGTGAGTATTTAAATGTGGAGACTGTTAAGTAAATGTTAGAAGTACAGGTAAGGCTACGCAGCAGTCATTGAGTGTTTTATATTGTAAGTATTGCAGTGTGGTTTGCAGAGTAGTCAAAGACTAAACTGGACTAATTTCAGGGCAAGCAAATTTTAAACAAGACACTTGTCACAGCTTTGCCTTTGTTCGTATTGCTTAATTGTTATGCCTTCAGCATAGTCAATCATTAAATAAGGACAAGGAAGCTTGTGTGTATGTGATATTTTAAGAGGCTCCGGCAGTGCCAGGTCTAACACTGCACAATAATCAGGCTTCATAAACAGCTTCTGTTCTCTGAGGAATTCAAAACAATGGGTCTGTATAAGCACAGTTTGGTCTTTGGTGTGAAACTTAAAGTCAGTTTTATTCATGCGGGAGCAAAAAGGCACCCTTAATAGTATTGTTGGTCCGTTTATTTACCACATTGTATTATTCAGAGACATAAAGTCTAGGGAACAAAAGTAAATGATTAAGCATGGATGTTTTTTACCTTTTCACACTTTTCACGTAGGGGATCTGTAGTTGTAGCCTACAGCTGAATGTTATGGTGTTTTTAGGGCTCAGCATGCATTTGCAAATGTAAAACTAAATGCCAAAGGATGTCAGGTCAGAAATTTTCATTGAAAAATAACATAATTTGGCCAATTAGTACAACAGCAGTCACTGCTATCCTCTCTTGTCACAGTTTGGGGCCCAGCGGCTGGAGGCTCTGTCAGCAAGTCGTTCAGTCCTTCGCTTTCAAATACCCTGCAGAGCTG
The DNA here is from genome assembly GCF_900408965.1 of Simochromis diagramma. NCBI lineage: Eukaryota > Metazoa > Chordata > Actinopteri > Cichliformes > Cichlidae > Simochromis > Simochromis diagramma. The sequence goes on along the minus strand of NW_024386831.1, from coordinate 10,134,130 downwards.
TGAAAAATTTCAAAGTTAGTGGCTTATAGCGGTGCTTCTCAGGTTGGGTGGTTTCTGTAAATGTTTAATTTCCTCTCTCTCTGCCTTCTTGAGGGGCGGCGAAGAGCTTAACAAATAGACTTCTGTGGTTTGCCCTCCAGAGGAGAGCGTTAAACAGGTGAAGCTGAACACCGCACTCATTAGTTACACATGCAGTCACCTGCCACTCACCAGAGACGGATGCCAGAATACTGAAAGTTTCCACAGCTATTTGTGCCCACACTCGGGAGAGACACTTGAGGAATGACTCAGACTCTGTGACTGGATGTGAGCTCAGTGGAATTACTGTACTGCTGGGAACCGTTGCGATAAGAGGAGTAATCCAGCCACATTTCAGCCTGCGGGACAGTCAGTAGTTTTGTTCTGAAAGTTTTCTTTTTAAGTGGCATGTATTTAAATTGGTTTATGTTTGCTGATTTTTATGAAACATCTGAATCCAATGTAGCTGTCATCGTGTTTTAAGGGACATTGAAATGCTGCTAACTGCCTTTTACTAGAGTTTATATATTTTTACTGACGGTAATTTCATACTTTGCCGTTTCAGGATCTCTCTGAAAGGAGCCGATCATGGCCAGCATGGCGCTTCAGCTCCTTGGCTTCTTCTTAGGATTGCTGGGGTTTACAGGAACTATAGTTGCAACCCTGCTCCCTCACTGGCGCAGCAGAGCTCATGTGGATGGTAACATTATCACAGCCACCGGGTACATGAAGGGCCTGTGGATGGAGTGTGTCTGGCGCAGCACTGGTATTTACCAGTGCGAGCTGTACAGGTCTCTGCTGGCGTTGCCACCCGACCTGCAGGTACTACACGAACACCAACATGTAGAGAAATGAGAAGAGCAGAAATCTCAAAACACATATAGGGTGGTTATTTTATTTATTTTTTATTTTTTTCATAATAAGTTATCTGAAAACCTGCTGAAAACCTTATTAGTTTAGTCGATCATTATGAAGTAAGCATCTTTTTAAAAATCCTTTTTGGAATTCTGACATCTCATAAACAAAACCAGTTACTAACCTATCATATAATAATATAAAATCATTAACTTAAATTCATTTGATAGCAATACACAGTTTCAATTAGCATGCTGCACAGAAACTTTATAGCTATATGGTTATTTTCCACCTTTACACCCAGTTAGAGTTTATGTGCACAATGAACAATTTAAATATGAAGTTTTCAATTTTCATTAATTATCAGATTAAATACTAATGAAAATAATACTTATAGCCCAACTCATTAGTACATATTCACTTTTAGAATAAAGTTTTAGGATGGGCAGGTAGGTGGAAGGTCAAGAAGCCTGTTCTTTTAAGGACTCTTGAATATTAAATTTATGTTGCTTTAATCACTTTACACTCCTGGATTTTATTAATATAATAAATAGATTATACTACCTATCTATCTATCTATCTATCTATCTATAGATATCTAATATTATTATATATTAATATCTATGAATATATTTTCTTATGTGAGTTTTTAGTCATCCTGCTGTTATTATTAAACTCAACAGACTCACTATTCAGAAAAACATACATAGTCTCAATTTAGTGTAACGTGTTGGATATTTATTAATAGGGACGGACAATAACTCTTAATATAGGCTAGAATATGAGTGTTTGCACTTATTAAAAAGCAGTATGTTAATTGACAGGTTCATTGCCCAGACCTGTTAAAGTAAGAGTTCATTTATAGTCCAAAGTTTAATAGTCGTCTACTGTTTCCCTCTCCACATCAGGCTGCCCGGGCGCTCATGGTAATCTCCTGTCTCACCTCAGTCCTGGCATCTCTGGTCTCTGTAACTGGGATGAAATGTACCCGCTTTGCCCGGGGTTCGTTGATTAAATCTCCCTTGGTCCTGAGCGGTGGGATTTGTTTTCTTTGTGCTGGGCTTCTTTGCCTGGTCACCGTGTCCTGGACCACCAACGAGGTCATCAAGAATTTCTACAACCCATTAATTCACAGTGGAATGAAGTATGAGATCGGACTGGCTGTGTATCTCGGATACGCCTCGGCCTGTCTCAGTCTGGCCGGGGGAATGGTGCTTTGTTGGAGCAGCAGTGGCGACAGGTCACGGCAGAGTCCCCCCCATATGCAGAGGGGTCAGTCATCACATCTTCCCCCTGTCTTCAACAACTTATATCCGCCTGCTCCACCCTACAGGCCCCCCGAGGCCCTGAAAGGCAACCATGCTCCCTCGCTTTGCTCCGCTTCCAGCAGTGGCTATAGGCTCAATAACTATGTCTAAGACTAAGAGGAATACTGAAACAATAACTGTGAGACGACATGGATCCTTTTTTGTCCTGCATACCCATAAGAGGATATCAGCTGGAAAAGAGAAGGCCCCCATAATGCAAAACACCAAAGTCAGATTTGAACAGATATTTGCCTCTGTCTTTCCTCTAACATAAACAACCAAGAGCCTTGGCTAGTCTTATGAAGCTTTAACCCTGTAAGGCTTTTCCTATGAAGGACCAGAAGGTGGCAGTGTTTTACAGGAAATCATCACAGAAAAGACGATATAAATGATATTCCATGTTCTTTGCTGTGACTCTCATGTTATTGGATCATTTATCTGGCCTTCTTCCTAGATGGGATTTAACTCTTTCTGAAAGGCAGTTCCCTTTAAAGAAAAAGATTTTATGTCAGTACTCAGTGTTTTAAATGATTTTCATGACACTGAAAATAAAACCTGACACTATAAGTATTATTACTAGTGTAAGCATCCTCTGATGAAAGGGGCTGGAAAAGGCCGTTGCAAATTTATGATCACAAGTGACATTTATACCTTAAAACCATGTTTGTAAAATAATAGATTGTTAGACGTTTAACACCCAGAAAACCTTTTTTGTATGTGTTAATGTCTGTGAAGCTCCATTAAAATATAATCTCAATGTTTTTTTGCCAACTTATTCTCAGATTTGCGTAAATCTTGACGAAGCCACTGGATGGCGACAAAGGTCTTTTGAAAAGGCATCCCAAACCATTTTTGAAGAGCTGCTTGTATTTATTTAGTCTGCCTTGTTTGGTGTACTGCATAGGACACCAGTTGCATCGCTACATCTGAGCACTTTTTTTTTTTGTTTGAATGGCTCTGACATATTGTGAGTCATTAGCCATATATGTGGAGTTATTACCACCTTGCGGAGCTTTTCTGGCTGTCTGCCTACTGACATGTAACACTGTGGACATCTTTCTGAGGCTTATTAGTTGGAAAACCCTCCAATTAGAGCTGCCCTCTTTCTGGCAGGCTGTCAGACCAATGACTGTATAAAAGAGCCACACAGGCACTAAATGAGAGGACGTGTCACGATTCAAGGAAGTGACTTATCTTATTTCAGCAATCAGACTAGTCGTTGTCATCATTTACATCAATTAGATAAATTACATTATGAGTCAACGGGAAAAAATCTATTTAATGCCATAAAACTATAAGATTATTTACATTAAACCTTGTTGAACTGCTCCAGAAGAAGGGATAAATTGTATATCTATAGGAATTATTTTCTTTGAAATCACAGGTTAAAACATGAACTGTACATTGAGTTGAGATTTGTTGCCAAAGATTTCAATGAGCAAAACTGTATGGTAATATTAGGATCCTGGGCATGTGCAAGATATATAAAAACTCTGTTTTGAATTTATATCAGATCAAACTTATTTTATTTTGTTAAACAGGTAACTTTATTTCCTCCCTCATTAAAAAATTACAAATTTAAGGCACTTCTTGCATCAGTGAAAGCCTTTCTTGATGGATGTGCAATACAGGCTTTCCCTGCTGTACTGCTGCTTTCACGTGCACATGTTGAGCTCAGCTTCAACAACATCATTTTTTTGAAATTAAACATCTCAGAGAAGTACTCACCAAAGCAAATACTTTTTTCAAAGGGGGGCGGTTTAAATATGATTTAAACCACCTAGAAATACGAAATGTTAGTTCAGCACCATGGACAGCGGAACTGGGTTCCTTCATAGATCTTTAACAGTAATAGATAGTAGTGCAGGAAGGCGATATAATAAAATACTGTAACTGTGCTGCTTCCAAATGTCTAAAAGTTTACTTCAACATCATATTGATCAAACGCACGAACTTGCGAGTAGATTGATGTTTTTGGACGAAAAGGCGTCAGAGTTGAATGTGTAATGCGGACTTATAAAGTGGAAATTAATCCTGTGTGCGTGGCTCACATTCTCAACATCACCGCCATACAGCAAGCCTTTGCAGTAAAGGCGCCTCGCCTTAATCATCAGCGAGCGAGGACCTGCGCAAGATCATAAATCAGGCCTGAAATGTAACCTGGCAAAGTAAAGGTTTCATCTATTGCCAATATGATATTATGATATTGGAAAGCTTTTCCGCAGAGGTTGTGCGTCATGCCATTCTCTATTAGGTGCTATTTTCGTCCTGCCCTGGAAGACATTTATCCACCATCTACCCACCCTGACAGCACCCAATAAACCCACCACTCCCATTCATCTCCACCCCTCCACCCACCTCCAGCCTCTCCCCCTCCCTCGCTTGGTCCGTCTCCCTCTCTGCTGCCGACCAGCATTTGTGATTTAAAAAACAACATAGTTGAATGGTGTTTGGTCGTCCAGGAGGATTACAGACTGGCAGCGCAATATATCACAAATATAATTTGTCTCTTACACTTTTTGAATCTACTTTTGGAGTCCCAGCTGTTGTGATCTATTTAGACCCGTTTTTCCAAAGCAAAGGTAAGAAAATTATATTTTGTAATGACTTTACTAAAATGATATGTGGTTGCCGAATGTAATTGCATTTTACTGCATTGACAATCGATTTAAAGAGAGCTCAATAATTCAACACCGGCCTCTTGGCGCCATGGTGTCAGCGCAACGGGGAACCTCAGGTTTGAGTTTGAGCACGAACCTCATCAATGCAGCTGTTTTTATGAATCTGTTGGAAAACGGACCGGATTTTTTTCCCAATGCATCGCCATTACAAAGGAGTGCCCGACTTTTGCGCACAATAGAGTTACCAGAAACATGCAAATGTGGGTGCAAATCTTTGAAAGCGTAAAGTTGTAAATACGTTGTTTTTTCTACTTACTTAAGTCAAGTGACCGAAAGGAATATCTGTAAATGAGGGCGGATAACGCGTTTAAAACACGTTCAGCTGTTGTAAAGAACTAACTAAAGTAACACTAATAATGTGCGCACTCTTGGACTGATACCACTGGATCGAGTTTGCGTCGTTTCTGATTCCGATCTGTTGATTTAGTGAAACAAGCTGAAGTCCCTGCTGGATACGGTAAGATTCATGGTCGCAGTATTTCCGAGCAGGAATTTGCAAATCGGTCATTTTATCTAAAATATAGTTTAACGCGAGGAGTTTAAACTATAATTGGCGAGTATATATAAATGTATTACTTGTTACACTTTCACGTTTACTAATTTTAACTTTGACATTTGCTAAAAAAAAAAAAATATATATATATATATATATATATTATTATTATTATTATTATTATTGGGGAAAATAATTAGTTGTTCAGGCTAATATAACTTCGGTTAACAAGGAGCATTAAAACTGTAACAGCTGAATATTTGCAGTAAGCGTGCATGTGCGCAGAAAACCTGAAAAATAAATTTGAAATACTTTGTAATTTCTAACGGCGTTGGAAGCGCCTGGCATCACTTGGACTTAGCCAGTGTTACATCCGACACACTGGTGATAAAATGCTTCTGTTTTGTTTCTTTTAAGAAATGTATTTGTCACACATTATTGTTTTCAGGTTGATTAAATTGATAGCTTTTGAAATGAAGTTCCATGTAGTTGCAGTTACAGTTTGTCTGCACTCCTTAAAATGTGTTTCTGCGGGTTGGGATTGTGTGTTTTTATTATTTCTGACAAACCACAAATGTATCATTAAAGGGTTTTTTCCTTTGTTTCTTCCAAGTTTTCTCCATGAGTATCCAGTCCGCGCGCAGCAGCACTTGATCTCGGCGGGGAAGCGGAGAAAAGGAAGATGACCATTCACGTCGAGGGTCTCGTGGCTATCGTGCTCTTCTATGTCCTGATTCTGTTTGTGGGGATCTGGGCTGCGTGGAAGAATAAGAACTCTGGAGTTGGCGATGGCTTAGATCGGAGCGAGAATATCATGGTTGGGGGAAGGGACATCGGCTTGTTCGTTGGTGGATTTACGATGACCGGTGAGTCTTTAAATCTGTATTTCTTGGTGTCTGTTCGACGGCAGCCACGTGCGCATTTTGTCCAATTTTCATACCATGTAAGGTCCAAAAGGACAAAAAATTAATAAACTTTCCATTGACTAGGGTCTTCCGCTCCGTCTTTTACGCACAGATTGCGCAGCGGGCAGAAGTAGAAATTCCCATCACAGTTTACACCATTATACTCATGCAGTTCGGAAAACTTGAAATGTATATTTTCTTTTGATTTGTTAATTTACAAATAAGTTTTCTTCTTCTTTTTCAGCCACTTGGGTGGGAGGGGGCTACATTAATGGAACAGCAGAATATGTCTACCTCCCAGGCTTCGGCCTGGCCTGGGCACAGGCACCCTTTGGTTATGCTCTCAGCCTTGTACTAGGTAGGAAACCTAGAAAAACTTGGATAAATATATCTGCTTATAGCGAGATTAAAAAGGGAAAGAGTTGCATCACCTAATGTAGGTAATGTAATGTAGTTTTAATGTAGTAATGTACTTTTTGCCTATAAATTAATATGCTTTCCGAACTTTTAAGACAGAAATTCCTTTACATTAAATTCATATTGATATGATATTTAGGTGTAGGAAGACTGATATTTGTGCTATTAGACTGATATTAAAGTAAATGTAAATTTAAGCTGTGTTGCTGAAGCATATAGAATTTGGTCTATTCATTAAGGTTATTATACAGCATCAGCACACTTTACGTTAAGTTAGTAGTACTGTACAACTTTCTAAAATGCTTCTCTCGTGCTTTTTGTCTGCATTACCTCAACATCTGACATCACTCAGGGGGGCTTTTCTTTGCCAAACCCATGCGATCACGTGGATATGTGACCATGCTAGATCCCTTCCAGCAGCTATATGGAAAAAGGATGGGTGGTCTGCTGTTCATCCCTGCACTCATGGGAGAAATCTTCTGGTCTGCAGCCATTTTGTCCGCTTTGGGTAGGCATCCCAATGGATGAGATCATGAATCTCACCACTTTAAATCTAATCTATGCTTTACAGTATACTGCATTGTATGCCCAAACTCATTGTGAGTGAAACATCAGGTTACCCAGATTTTAGTGAATATTTTTTTTCTTCTTCACTCTGGTTATGTTTCCATGCAGGTGCGACTCTCAGTGTGATAGTGGATATAAATATCAACATGTCTGTGGTGATCTCAGCACTGATAGCCATCTTCTACACACTTGTTGGAGGACTTTACTCTGTTGCATACACAGATGTGGTCCAGCTCTTCTGTATCTTTCTGGGTTTGGTGAGTTTGGGAGCTACTCAACCAGCAGCTCTAACGATTTTAGCCAATATTTAAACCAAATCTTCTATCAGTTCTAGAAGATTTTTAAGTAACTTTTTAAGTAACATAACTTTAAAAAAAGATCGAAATTTATACACACAGAATCATATCAAAACATGAAATTGATAAAAGCACCTTTTCTATCAACAACACAGGGTAGAGTAGAACTTGATTTCAACAGCCAGATTTTGAAATGGTATAAAAATACAATAATTCCACATTTACGTTTTATTGTATTAATGTTGCATTATGATTTTCTTCTCCTTTCAGTGGATCAGTGTGCCTTTTGCTCTGTCCAATCCTGCCGTGTCAGACATCGGTGTTACAGCCAAGAAAACAATCTATCAATCTCCTTGGCTCGGGAAGATTGAGCCTGAAGACAATTGGCTCTGGGCGGACAACTTCTTTTTGCTTGTAAGCCATAATTTTTATCTGAAGTTTCACCGAGAGACAGTATACAACTCTAAAGTCAATTGCAGACACACTTTCACTGAAGTCAAAATGAAAGCATCGTGTTTAAGAGACCCATTTGTGGCACATAGCATTTAATGGTTTCTTAGTACTGAAATGGATATCTTTACTAGAAACAAAGAGATTCACAGTATTCTTTTCAGACTGCTGATTGTAATGCATTGGTTTGGTGTTTCTGTTTCTAGATGTTGGGGGGGATTCCCTGGCAGGTCTATTTTCAACGGGTTCTTTCTGCTTCTTCAGCTACCTACGCCCAGGTCCTTTCATTCCTTGCTGCCTTCGGTTGCTTGGTCATGGCTGTCCCCTCTGTCCTCATAGGAGCTATAGGGGCTTCCACTGGTAATAATACACACAGAGACACAAACACAAATATGCACCCACAGGTGCATCAGACATTATTATTCTTAAAGCTAAAATGGGGTCCCATAATATTTTAATAAACTGAATTAGATGAGCGTGCAGAAACAGTTCTTTTTAAACAGTGTACCCAAGCGTAGTATATATAATCCTTTCTTTAAGCAGTAATGAAGCTAGCTGTCATTTGCATCCAGATTTACAAGGACAACAAAGACAGGTAGAAGTATGAATCACTATACAGTGCCACTGGTGCTTTATATGCACACACGCTGTTATGTCTGGATTGCAGCTGTTAAATCAGACTTTTTAAGCAAACACACGCTAATCAGAGACTAATCCAAGACGGATGTGCACACGCACAGACATGCACAGTGATTAAGCAGTAAATGAAACATCACAAGACAATCGAAACATCCAAGAACCTTATCCTTTATTCAAACGGGAAAGTGTGATCAAAGAGAGCACCCTGGCTTCATGGGGTTGTTTACACCCCAGCAGCCCTTTTCTTTTTTCAGATGTGTAAATGCAGATGTATACAGTGTCTGGAGGGTAAACAGCAGACGGATGCTGTCACGACGTGCAGAGGAGAGAGAGCCATCAGACCATGGCAATTTAGTGAATATTACATCTGAAAAGGAGCTAATTAATCTGGTCCATCTGAAGCCGTTACTTGTAGAACTGGCATTAATCAACCACTGCCTATGAATATCTGGGGATGGGTAGAGAAAGACATATATATATAAACCATAGTCGTCTGAATGTTGGCTTAACAAAGATGAGGGTATCAGTACAGCCAGCGTCCATGCATACTTTTGCATCTAATAAGTTCAACATAGCCTGTCAGAACTATTGGCTCCCTTATGATGTTAACCATTATCAATGATTAATCGACAACAGTTAAATGCAGTTAATCTACATAATGTCCATAATTATTTAATACTGACTCATATGCTTCCACGGATCATTAACAAACCAGTATATTACCCTCATCTATGTTGAACTGGGGTCTAGTTTTCAGTCAGTATCCAGTTTAATTCGTACTATTATTACTGTGGCTTGGTTTATTGTGTTTTGACCAACAGCAGATTGAATCTGTGCTGCTATTAAGGCACCTAGGCACATTAAGGCCTTTTGTTTCTCAGCTTTAAAGCATGTGTATCCACTGAGAGCATTAACTTTTTTTGTCTGAAAAGCTAAGGGATCAAAAATTGTAATAAAGAAATCCGTACACTTAATTTTCTGCAGGGTGGCTGGAAAAGTAATGCTATTAATCTTAAAATGCGAATGTGTGCCAGGTTTGTTCAGCTTTAGTTACGTTGTGTTACTACCTCATGCAAGGCACTTTCTTTCTGTTTTTTGTTCTAACCAATAATTAAGACAAATGCTAATGACTGTTTTTCTAATTTAACACATAGATAATCTTGACAGTTGAGTGCAAAGATTGACTGGTTGGCTAAATGTTTCATAAGAGCCGTAATAATAAGCTGTGAAATTTGCATTGTTTACAATTATCAGTTTTTATCTGTTTCTCATGTCCTGATTCAGACTGGAACCAAACTACATATGGTTCCCTCCCTCCAAAGGATAAGGATGAGTCTGACATGATCCTTCCTATAGTGCTTCAGCACCTCTGCCCACCGTACATCTCCTTCTTTGGTCTGGGGGCTGTGTCAGCTGCGGTCATGTCATCAGCAGACTCATCCATACTCTCAGCCAGCTCCATGTTTGCCAGGAACATTTATCAGCTGGCGTTTCGGCAGTCGGTAAGAGCAATATTCCTAGCATACATGTACGTCTGCACAATTTCAGCAAGTGGTTCCAAACATCAGTCAGCCTATCGATAAATCAACTTTATTTTCATACGAAAAATACAACCAAACAAGAGCCTACAGCAGAAATTAAATGTGCACTTTATCGAATTTGCTTAATACCCGAAACCTCGAGATGGAAATCTTTGTAAGTTGTTTGTGTTATAATTATTTGTTACATAATGTTAGATGGTTAGACAATCTGCTAAATTGGTCCCACTGAGATTTCCTGCTATTCATTCCCATCACATTTATAACAGACATTAATTTTCAGAATTGTGAAAATTACTGTGCATGCTAATACTGTGCAAAAGTCTTAAGTCAACCTGCTTTTCTTTATATTTTGGTAGGAAAAAATATATTTAGGCATCCTTTTATTGCACTAACTGTGTATTTGGGAGCATTGTCATTCTAAAAAATGAAAAATGAAACAATTGCTAATCATATGCTTGCTTTTTTTCCAAGATCCCCCACACCACTGGTTGAAATGCAAACCCTAACCTCGGTTGTGTTGTAAAAGTGGCTGCAGACACATATTTATACCTCTCTTCTGGTTTCCATAATTAATATGTTCCTTTGAACATATTAATTATGATTGGAGGGAAAAAATAAATACAATTGGATTAATCACTCGATAAGACCTGTTTTTTTAAGACCAAATAGTGCCCTACAGTGTTGTTTTGTTGTACCACTGAGCTCACCTTTTCTCAACATCCAGTTTCCCTGAATAATAAGAGTATGGAGAAGAAAACGAGTGAATAATTTCAAACAGAACCTACATCTCCAAGCGCTTTCGTATCTAAGTGCAACTCACACAGACACTACTTTAGCTGTAGGCTCTAATCTTTTATCTGAACTGACTTTCATTTAAGTTAACACCCTATTCCCCTCCAGTTGTTATGTTTCTGTCTTTACTCTTTTATCCCTTTCATCTCCCTTACAGGCCTCAGATTGGGAGATTGTTTGGGTGATGCGCCTCACCATCTTTGTGTTCGGAGCTCTGGCCACTGCCATGGCATTGTTAACAGGATCAGTATACGGCCTGTGGTACCTGAGCTCTGATCTGGTCTATGTCATCATATTCCCCCAACTTCTCAGTGTACTGTTCGTTAAGGGCACCAACACCTATGGTTCTGTGGCTGGTTATATCTTTGGTCTTCTGCTGCGCATTGGTGGAGGGGAGCCCTACCTCAAACTACCTCCATTCATCTATTACCCCGGCTGGGTGACCCAGGAGAAGGTCCATCACCTCACTGGAGATGTAGAGCACTTTGTCCAGCAGAGGTTCCCCTTCAAGTCTGTGTCCATGGCGGCATCCTTCTTGGCCAATGTGTTTTTTTCTTACCTGACAAAGTATCTATTTGAAAGTGGTATGCTGTCACATAAGTACGACTTCCTGGATGCTGTTGTTTCCAAGCACAGCAAGGAGATAATGGACAAGGCAACACTGGTAAGCAACCATGATAACATAATTCTTTCAGAGATGGCTCCTGTCAGGCAGGTCTTGGGTGCCTCACTTGCTGGGACCTTTACCAACACGGAGGTCCTCAGTGATGATGGGGCATCTAGTCCAGAGGCTTTTCACAATGAAGATTAGACATTTAAGGCACAAAGTAAACTAGAACCAAGGAATGTAAAGAAGAAGGAACAGTCAAAAGAGGCATCAATATTCTTCAGGAAAATTACTACTGCCACACTGGGAGCCAAATCAACAGAGCATCTGCTGTGGCTTTCAAGTGACTCCAAAAGTTTCTGACGGCAATATGGTGCCTCCTTCTTTTTGAGATTCCTTGCCTAGAAACAGCAAACGGACTCAATCACCTGTGCGAATCATGCCACACTCATTCTTGTGTTTTCTTATCACGACTCTGTGAAACTTCAACCATTTTCATTTAAGTGCTGCTATAGTGATCGGAGGAACTTTGGATGGATGTACAGCAGGCCTATATGAGCAAGTCTACAAGGATTTATTGTGGATCATGAAAATAGTGCAATATCTAACCAAGAAACTGTGTCCACATCTACAAGTCATTATTTAAAGCATAATATACGTAAGTTCGTTTACATGTACCTGACAACTAAGCTTTTATCATACTTTGAGTTTCATGTAGAACAACGTTATTGATAGAGCAATAATATTTTTAGGACCCACGTTGTACAGCTAGATACATTTTACTGAATTTGATTTTTACCATGTCTTGTTTAAACCTGAAGACCAGTAGATGTTTGCAAGTTTTATGTTCTGTTTTCAGCTCGATTTAATCTTCTTGCTGAAGTCCATAATTATATGACCAAACCCTGACTTTACCAAATAGAAGATACTGACTAAATCAGCAAAATCCCAAACAGCGTTCCATAAAAACATTTTTTTCATTCACTGCCAACACTTAGCAAGCTAACTACCATCTTTGTTGTATTGACAAGATTACACTAAACAAAAGAGATCAATGAGTGACAGCATAAGAAGAATTCATTGTGGGGGTGTTTTATAGATACAGGGCAAAATTATCATTCATTTGAATGCAATGGGTGGCCCAGTGGTGTTGTGGTTAACACGCTCGCCTTACACCCGAAAGATCACCAGTTCATAACTGGGAGGAGACACAAAGCCAGCCTCAGGAGGTCACAAGCTAGTGTACTCCCACTATTTTGACCCAAGTCAAAATGGCAGGGTGTCGTCAGGAAGGGTGTCCACTGTAAAAATCCATGCCAAATAAAATATGCGGATACATCCTCTGTGGTGGAACTAAGGGAGCCACCGAAAGTACCTATCCATCAGATTAATGAAGCTTCTGCTCAGCTCTGTTTTGATCTTTGCTATTCTTGTCAGTACTGACGAGTCCCTAAAGTTACAACTTTATTGTAATTTTAACCCAATCTCTTTAATGTGAGCTGATGAGATGGTGATCGTGAAATCAGAAAACTAAAACAGTGAGTAAAACGACAACAATAGTCTGGAGCACAAAAGAGGGGTTTTGAGCTCGGTGATGTAGTCATTTGATCCAGTATTTATTCTAAAATAAAGTTTGATGGTCACAGGGAGACATAAAGAATGATCATAAGCTTCCTGCTACTGACACTAAAGTTCTGCACTGAACCTAAATTGTGTGCTGCTGAATCATCATGAATCAGAGTAATTAGACAGGAGCTCTGACTTTATTACACGCCACCCCGTGACCTTTCTTTCCCCTTGTACTTTCCAGGCAGCCATTGTCTTCCCTTCATTTCAATGCATTATGAAAATCAATTTGCTATTGTTGTTTTTGTCAAACATACAATGGGAATACATTTTTAAACTACCATTCATTTACAGCTGGAATGGTAACACTGACACCAGTAAAAGCACATGATGTTCATTTTGCAAACAGATTTTATAAATGACTGGAACCTAATAGCAGCCTGGAAATAAATCTCAATGCAAGACGCGACAGTGAACTTTGAAAGTAATCAAGAACACTTCAGTGATTTTTATTTTTAACATGAACTCACAGAAGCCATTTTGAAATATATGTGTGTGTGTGTGTGTGTGCGTGCGCGCGCGCCTATGATAGTTTGTTTTCTCATCCTAAAGCTGTATTGACTGGCCAGCCACAGCAGGTTAGTGGGGACAGGAAATGATTGTTCCTCCAGGATGGTGTTAGTAGCACCAGTCATCATCGATCCGGCCCCAAGTCGATCAGCCCTCAGGACATTTGATTAATGCTGCACAGAGGTTCAAAAATTATGGTTTGTAAGGAGTTGTGTTACAGTGCGATATTAGCAGTGATGAACGTTGAAGTGTTACTTGATTGAGCACCCTCATACATTGTTCAGTTTAAGTCCTTACATTGTCACGGGCCTGGCAGTTTTAAACTACCAGACACACTGCTGCCCTGTGTGGAAAAAAGAACAAAAGAAACAAAAAAATCTGTCAAGTTAAGAAGATTTTTGGCATTGTTATGTGTTACTGTTGTCCAGTTGACTTCACTGTGTTTATCTCCTCTTAGCATCGTTGTGGTTCGTTGGTGTCTTTTTGAATCTTATGGACTTGCCTTAATTCAAACGTCAGTGGTAAAAAATGAGTGATTTAGGAACATGTTGAAAAGGTGACATGTATGAAATATTTTTCCATTGAAGGATAAGGCTGGTAATATTCTAGATGTTTTTGTCAACAATTATTACCAAGTGAGACCGAAATCAACAATGTGTTAGTTGGTCTTTTGGTCCTCTCTGACCTCAAAAAGTTCAGCGAGCTATACCTGGTTTACATTTTTCCCTCAAGATCACCTTCTCAGATAGCTTCTTGTGCTGCTGCTATTTTTGCATTGCTTTCTGATAGTCCTGCTATGACCACTTGCTCTGTGAGATTTTATCACAGACCTCAAAATTGTGCACAAACCTCAACATCTGCTTCAAACTGATCGAGGTTTGTAGGTTCAAACCATGAAGGAGCAACATCAGCTCATGAGTACGACAAGAAGGGTGAGACTACCATTATGGAGTCCTACTGCTCTACTGGCATCTGAAAAAACATGACCTCAAACGATGTGAGCACTTGCCAAAAATATAAATGGAGTTGAAGCTTTACTGTGTTGGCACACCGGAGGAGATCAAGCATAACTGGCAGAGGTACAAGTGAATGTGACTGCTACTGAGTGTCAAAAAATAGCAGATGTGCTGGAAGCTGTCTGGACTTGCACCAGTAGGTGATCTTGAACAGGCGTTTTAATCTGGAAAGTTTAAGGATTTTAACTGGCTGTTTCCCAAATTTTTTCAACCTTTTACATAATCCTTATTGATCCCAGAAGTATGGTGTTTTGTTTTGGGGGTAGGAAAGCTAAGGTTTCGTCTTCAGTGGCAAAACTTGTTACAATCATATTATTTATGATTTTTGCCTTTTTAGGCAATTAGGTCGCAATGTAAAAGATCTAGAATAACACCATCCTTCATCCTTTAAGATGGCAGAATGGCCTTGAAGTTAGTCTACAGAGAGCAAAGGGGACTTGATCCCCATGTGCAGCCATATCAGCTGAGGTATAGTAGGACCTACTAGATCCTGATCTGACCTGAACCAGTTTTGGGATCGATGATAAATCAGCTTCAGCTTCAAACAGGGCGGTCTGGTCTGATGCTATGCAAAGTGTCAGGCAATCTCATTGGACTTAAATGTGAATGTAAATGTTCTCCTCAACAGATGAGTGTGTAGTTTCCAGGGTTCATCCACAAACCCGAACGCACACGCAGAAAAGAATCAACGTCAGCTGGTGGACTGACACGTTTTTGGCTCTATGTCGTAAATAACAATGACGCTGTATTTTTGTGTGATAAATGTATATACCAGGAAAAAAAAGAAAGAAAAAAGCATAGGAACAAATTAGTTTACCTTTAAATGCAGCACTGAAAATGATGTTTGTTGACAGTGAAATTACAGCTATTTATTTATTTATTCATGCAGTGTCTATAAAAGTATAGTTGTAATTGTGAGGTCACTTGAATAAATTATATTCATTTAGCAAAGTACTGAGTTGGTCTTCTTTCATCTATGCGTACCCACACATTTGTTCTATAGTGTATTAAATGTAGAGATGAGACAGTAACGGCAGAACGGCATTACGGTAAGACAGTGAATGATAGTTATGGCTTACAGTATGCCTCCAAGTAATAAATGTGAGTCGACTGTGTGTGTGTGTGTGTGTGTGTGTGTGCGCGTGTGTGTGTGTGTGCATATGTGTGTGTGTGTGCATATGTGTGTGTGTGTGTTGTCTACTAGAGGTTTTAATCTACAGGCTGCCACCCACTTGGAATCATCAATCAAAATGCTCACCTCCGAATCTTATAACTGCCAAAACTGTCAAGGCTGTCAATCAGTCTAACGCACACGCGCGCGCACACACACACACACAAATAAACAGTCTGGACCCCAGCATGACCCCTGGCTGGTGGAAGACATCTTCAAATTGCATTGTTTCCTCCTCACAGTATTACGTTCAGTAAAAGGTGAGTCATGTCCAATACTGCACCAGATTTGTTATACAGGGTGGGCCATTTATATGGATACACCGAAATAACATGGGAATGGTTGGTGATATTAAAGTCCTGTTTGTGGCACATTAGTATATGTGAGGGGGCAAACTCCTCAAGATGGGTGGTGACCATGGTGGCCATTTAGAAGTCGGCCATCTTGGATACAACTTTTGTTTTTTTCAATAGGAAGAGGGCCATGTGACACATCAAACTTATTGGTAATGTCACAAGAAAAACAATGGTGTGCTTGGTTTCAACGTAACTTTATTCTTTCATGACTTATTTACAAGTTTCTCTTTGTTCACAGCCATTGACATGTCGAAGAGGTTAACACGTGAGGAGCGGATCGAAATTGTGTTGATATCTGGTGAATGCAGTAACCGGGTCATTGCAGCAGATTTCAATGCAAGACACCCTACGAGACCACCCATCTCCCATGCTACAGTTAGCAAACTGCTTGCTAAGTTTCGTGAAACTGGTTCAGTGTTGGATTTGCCAAAATGTGGATGCATGAAAACTGTCACTAATGAAGAAACATCAGTGGCTGTCCTAGCTTCATTCAGCAAGAGCCCACAGCGTAGCACTCGCCGCATGTCACTGGAGAGTGGCATTAGTTGAACATCCCTTCGGCGGATATTAGCTACTCACAAATGGCACCCTTACAAACTCCAGCTACTGCAGCATCTCAACGAGGATGACCCAGATCGGCGCACAGAATTTGCTAAATGGGCAAAACAAAAATTGGAACAGGACCCTCAGTTCACGCAGAAGATTTTGTTCAGTGATGAGGCAAACTTTTATGTGAATGGTGAAGTTAACAAACAAAACCACCGCTATTGGTCTGACACTAACCCACATTGGATGGATCCCTCCAAGACTGTTGGAACAACAAAAGTGATGGTTTGGTGTGGTATATGGGGTACAACGATAGTGGGTCCATTCTTCATCAATGGAAACCTCAAGGCCACTGGATATTTGAAATTGCTACATGATGATGTGTTTCCCTCTTTATGCACTGAAGCTGGCACGTTCCCTGAGTTTTTCCAGCAAGAAAAACCTCTTCGACATGTCAATGGCTGTGAACAAAGAGAAACTTGTAAATAAGTCATGAAAGAATAAAGTTAGGTTGAAACCAAGCACACCATTGTTTTTCTTGTGACATTACCAATAAGTTTGATGTGTCACATGGCCCTCTTCCTATTGAAAAAACAAAAGTTGTATCCAAGATGGCCGACTTCTAAATGGTCACCATGGTCACCACCCATCTTGAGGAGTTTGCCCCCTCACATATACTAATGTGCCACAAACAGGACTTTAATATCACCAACCATTCCCATTTTATTACAGTGTATCCATATAAATGGCCCACCCTGTATATTATGGCCACTAGGCATGGCTTTAGTATGCTGGAATACTGTAGATAGTGAAAAAATGGTGGAAATGACGAAGACCTCAGAGAGAATTCATGGATGTATAGAAGAAGGAGAGGGTAGATGAAAAGCTGGAAAGTGTAACAAGTAATGTAGATGTTTTCTTCCTTAGCAGAGTCCTTTGTGTTCCACGTGCAACCCTGTGATGTTCATCGTGTGTTTATCATCATAAACCTCTGACTGAACTCCCAGCTGATGTCTTTGTGTCTCCATGCATCCATATATGTACTCCCCTTTTAACCCTGCAGGCTAGCCTCAGGCATCATAATGCAAACTTTGTCCTCACTGAAGCTTTCTCTGTGTTTAACACAACAAAGAATTCCCTGAACATTCCCTGAACTAGCACGCACTTCACACACATATTTCAGCCCTGCAGCACAACTCATGACTTATTCTCTCTAAAATGACAAAAAGTCAGGAAAGCCAGCTGAAAATGCTGATGAAGAAACAACAAATTATAGACTTGGACTCATATCTTTTATTTATTGATTATTTTACATTTTAAATGCTTTTGAGACTGAGAGTTTAATAAGTGATTGGCTCAGTGCTTAAGTGCAGCTGTTTTTGTGCTTCCAGACACACTGACAGAACTTCAAGTAGCTCAGGGGTGTCAAACTCAAATGCACAGTGGGCCAAAATTCAAAACTGGAACAAAGTCGCGGGCTAACGTTAATATTTATTGAAATATATTTATTCCTCCAGATATAAGAATGAATCTTTTCTTATGGACTCAAACATGTTTTGCTAAAAAACTGAATATGGAACAAGCAAAGCTTAATACTAAACAATATATATATTAGCTGTATAATACCAGTAGGCCAGCTCTAATAGTAATTTGGTATGGCTTCGCGGGCCAAATGTAATTAGGCTGCGGGCCATACTTGGCCCGCGGGCCAGAGTTTGACACCTATGAAGTAGCTCTTCCTTTAGAAATCATATTTTGTAAAAAGTATCTGCTGCTTAATTAAATGAATAACAATCCTGCCATGCCATTACTTTATACCCACGTGTCCAGGAAAGGCCCTGGTATGACTTAAAGAGGTTGCCAGCGAATCACAAGCCTCCGATAGCCAATCCTCCTCCTCTTAATGGGGCTAAATAAGATTTCTAATACAAGCTCCCTCTTGGGACTTCTCAAATTTAGTGTTTCCGGGTTCTTAACTCAACCATGAAACATGGAGTCCTCAATTAGAGGTCCGAGAAGGCCTGTCTGGCTCTTTTCTGTCATCCTTTTGCAGCCTCTAGCAAACAAAAGCTCCCAATAGGAGACACTTATCCCTTGGGGGTTGCATCATTAATGATGTTGGGTGTAAAAATCTGTCAAATCAAAAATATGTGGAGCTACCTGCTGTGGTGACCCCTTATTAATAAGAGAGTAGCCAAAAAGTAGCACTTTTACAATATTGAGCTGGACTTGTCAAACAAGACAAGCTCTGCATGGCGTCTGATCTAAAGGCTGTCTGTTTCTGAACGGACTGCTGAATGGTCTGTTTCTGAATGGTGGAGGAGGTTTTACTTTTAATCTGCATCCCAGGCAAAAAAAAAAAAGCTATCCATAATTCTTTATGAGACAGTGTGAGCCAAGACTAGATAGCCGCATACATTTTGAACTAATAGGTTAATAGGAATAAGTGGTAAAATGCATGAACAGCTCAGAGCCAAGTAGCCTACTGGAAACAGAGTGAAAGGTGTGGAAGAAAAAGAACTTACTTTGATTCTGGCTACAAGCTAAGTTATCCTTAATGAATAAAAGACACTGTGCAAAATGATCATGAGCAATCAGTTAAATCAGTTTAGCAAACAGTTAAGCAATCAGCCTAAGTTAGGAAGCAAACGGAAAAATGAAAACAGTAGCAGATAAAATGCAACAACAGACATAAAGGCATAAAAGAAAAAACTAGAATGCTAAAGAAAGATGTGAGGTGGATGAAGAAAAAAAGAGAGCGAGAGAGATGATGTCGTTTATAGAAGTAAATCTTGGCCCATTTAGTGCTTTCTCAATAAGGGCAGTGGATGAGGGCCAGTCTGGAAAACAGTCATCGTCATTATTCACATTAGACTAAGTGCTTCACTTCTCTGGACAGGGGAGGGGGAAAAAAGGAGAGCGAAATAAATGGGAAGGCCAGACATTTACTGTGGCACCCTTAGCTCATATGAGAGATTGCCTGGACTGAGAGTCTCCGCCTACCAGTTATGTCCTTGCTTCTGTCCTTCACCACTTAAGAGCAGATCTTATGGGGAAAAAGTGGATAAAACCAGAGGGTTTTATTTATTTATTTTGATATCTCCTTACTAGTTTAAAATGAAATGAACCACATTTCGGAATAAAGGAGAAATGTCTTTATTCACACTAACAAGAGAAAATGCAGAACGTTTGCGAAAACCTTACAAACACTCAAATTTGTTGGTTCTTTATATTTTCAGAGCAATCCTGTGAATCCTAGAATATCACTGATTATGTAATGTTCTCATTCCTGTGTGGCACTGACACCATTGCTAATTAAACTGGATAATTTATTAGGTACACCTTGCTCTTATGAAGTTTGACCCCTTTTTGCCTTCAGAACTGCTTTCAATAAGGTGCTGGGAACTCTTCTCGGGGATTTCTGTCCATTTTAACATAATAGCATCACACAGCTGCTGCAGAGTTTTTGGATGCTCATTAATGAAGTAAATCTCCTGTTTCACCACATTCCCAAGGTGCTCTATTTGATTGAGATCTGGTGAGTATGGAGGCCATGTCCAAGAAACCAGTTTGAGATAATCAGAGCTTTGTGACTTTATGTGTTATCCTGCTGGAAGTAGCCATCAGAAGATGGAACCACTGTGGTCATAACGCAACATGGTCAGTCCCAAGAACATGTTCCCCAAACCATTACACCACCAGCATGAGCCTGAACCAAAAGAAAAATCGGAATCAGCTTTCTGGGAACAAAGTAACAAATTAAAATTAAAGGTGCAATATGTAGGATATCTTCTGTGCTACTTTTTGATCCTGTAGCTGCAATAATAACATACAATCTATACTTTAGTGACATTTCATTGAAATTAATTGAATTTCTCAGAGGTTTTTCTTTAGAAATATAAACACTTTCCACTTAAACAGATTTTGGACATTGATGTAGCTGTTGATATTAAAAGGAAATATATTTACTTTATAAAAATAAAGCTTTTTCCTCACAAACTGTCAGGTGTTTTTAAATAATAAAGTACTGTATCTGAGTCACTCATGTAAGCACGGTCATTCATTATCGTAGCTGATAATGTCTAATATACCTCTGCCCAAAGCAGGCTTTTAATGAGTGCAATTAAATTATATGTGTGGTCTGGATATACTCTGGACAATACCTTTGGATAGGTACGGTATCAGGATGGATAATAAGCCATGGTGAATATCATGTCTACAGTAACAGTGTTAAGGTTCAGTGTAATCTATTATAGTCCCCTTTGATTTGTTTGAGATACAGAATCAGTTTGGTCACAAATAGCAAACAGCTGCAGCAAAATATAATTTAATACTTGCTACCATCATGGCATATTTTGGGCGGGGGGGGCACTACACATGCTTTTGATCTTTTCCCATTTTGGTAAAGATTAAGCTTTTAGTTGCCACACCCTTTTCTCTTCCTCCTCTTCTTCTTGAACTCACTGACAAAACTTTTTTCTTGATAGCTTTAAAAAGTAGCACATTGCAAGAAAGTATAGCTAATGGTTTCTTCTTTTGTTTTTTTGTTTGTTTGTTGGGGGGGGGGGGCGGGGGGGGCATTGCTTATATCTTATCCTGAATCATTCTGGTCATGGAAACTAGCAACTGGGGCCATAAACCCATTAGTTAAGTGTGTACTGAGGTCATGGAGGACAGGTTTTATGGACTTTTTTCCACAGACATTAGTTTCATAGCAGTTTGTGAAACAGTCGTGATTTTTTACAGTAACCTTTTTAATATCATTTCTTTATGTCCTTGAATATGACTTGTCATTACTCTGCTCTTACATAAACCGGTTTTCTATTCATGTAGACCAAATTAATATTTTCCACTTTTAGAAAGCATTACAAGTCACCAGATCTCACCAGCCCAGACAGCACCATCCATTGGCATCACGTAACGTTAGCATTTGCCGCTTAGCACTGCTTTGCCTACACTCTACTCAGTCTGCCTTTCTCTGTGAGTCCCACATTGAGAGGGATTTGGTAGTGCTGATGTAGCTAGCTCATGGGAAAGACATTGGGGTGACGTTGCTAAATAGTCTTCGAGGTAAACCCACCTTAATTTCATTATTCTTATAAAAAATGTTGTCATTTAGTAAAAGAAGTCAAGCTGTTTTTCTTTTGGTTGGAAAACCAAAGAAACCATGTTTTCACCAGTGAAGCAAATCAGTTATTCTTTCTAACATGTTTGTAGATTTTACCGTTTTTAACTCTGACTCCAGTTAATAGTTTTCAGTCATGTGACCAGCCTGGAGCCCTAAAGGAGACTATTTCTACATACTAGACACACTATAAAACCTGTTGATCTTCCATTTGTTGCCATCCACAAATATTCAGATCACCTTTTAAAGGAAAAAGACACAACCTATGTAAATGTACAAGTTTTGGGTTGTGATTTACAATATAAAGCAGCTGCCACAATATATAATCATAACTAGACCATCAGTTCAGTAGAGTTTTTTCCACTTTATGACCTCACACTGCTGCCAGGATGAAAATGTTCAAAAGCCAAGACTATTATCACTTAGAAGCAGCATTTTTGATCTGGATAAGTCAATAATGCTGCTGTTTGGAAGGTAAAGGATGAGAAATTCTTCGTCAAAAAAATGGTAACTGCTAATTAGCTACTATGTATCCTTCCATCATTAGTTTGAGGCTTATTATAGTCAATGATATGAGTTAGCATATAATCAATATTTCAATATTTTGAGAGGGTTTTTTAAAAAACATGAATTTAATTAAAACTTATTACCAGTGCTCATATATTGACCCACCATTAACAACCAGAGTTGCTGTGAAGAGGTTATAACTGGACTCAGTGCTTGTACATCAGGATTAAAAGAAAGGTGTTTGTGTGCAGTGTTGTAATCAACACGTAGCTAAACTGAGTGTTAAATAATTTGTTCATCTAATCATTAATTATCCAGCATTTTGGCTGACTTGATATAAAGTGACAGTTTTCACCTGCAGGTTGGCGTTTCTGTGATGATGTCAAGACACCTGAAAACTTCAGTTCTTCTCTCGTTGTCTTTTGTTTAAGCTGCAGTGACACTGAGGACTGACAGAAGCTTGCGTAAGTGTTTTGTATCTCATCATCTGACATGACTGCGAGTTTTTGTTTTGTTTTGCTTTTTTGGGGCATTTGACCGATACACTACACCTATTGATTTTCTGTCACTGTAACACAAAATTAAAAGGCACTTTGTGTTTGTGTGTGTTCAAGGTTCAAGGTTCAAGGTTCTTTATTTGTCACATGCATAGTTATACAAGTATAACACACAGTGAAATGTAGCCTGACACGCTCCTCGACATGTGCAAAAATGGGGGGGTAGAGGAAGAGCATTATTATATATATATAGTATATACATTGGGTGAATGTGCAGTAGTAGCAGCAAGCAGGTGAATTCTGTACATTAATATGAATAGACATCTGACTATTTTACAGGATAGACAATATAAACATATTTAAAATTAAAGGAATTTGGAATGTACATTGTGCCTTGGTTTAGAGTGTCTGGAAGAGAGTCCTGTCTCAGTCAATTATAGATGATGTGAGAGGGCGGGTGTGTGTGTTTAGGGCACGGATGGCTTGGGGATAGAAGCTCCTCTTGAGTCTCTCTGTCCTTGCCCGGATGATGCGGAACCTTCTACCAGATTGCAGAAGTTGGAACAGTTTGTTGCCAGGATGGGACGGGTCCTTCAGTATCTGCGCTGCTCTAGTCCGGCATCTCCTGGTGTAGGTGTCCTGAAGCGGGGGGAGAGCAATCCTGCAGCAGCGTTCTGCTGTACGGATCACTCTCTGGAGAGCTTTTTGGTCCTTCACACAGCTGTTCCCAAACCACGATGTCATGTTCTGTGTGAGGATGCTCTCCACAGCGCCTGTATAGAAAATCCTGAGGATCTTTGGAGAGACTCTGAACTTCCTCAGTTGTCGTAGGTGATACAGGCGCTGCCTAGCCTTTTTGGTCTGGACCTGAATGTGGGCAGCCCATGTCAGGTCTGAGGAGATGTGGACACCAAGATACTTGAAGGACTGCACCCTCTCCACTGGAGCTCCATTGATGATAATGGGCTTGTAGTCTCTGTGCTGACTCCTTCTGAAGTCCACCACCAGCTCCTTGGTCTTGCCGACGTTCAGCTGGAGGTGGTTGTCCTGGCACCATGATGCCAGATTCTTCACTTCATCCATGTAGGCTGCCTCGTTGTTGGAGATGGCACCCAACACCACTGTGTCGTCAGCAAACTTCACAATGGTGTTGGAGCCATGGGTGGCCACACAGTCTGAAGTGTAGAGGGAGTAGAGCAGTGGCGAGAGGACACATCCCTGAGGTGCTCCTGTGTTGATGGTGATGCTGTTAGAGACGCATCTACCCACCCTCACCACCTGAGTTCTGCCGGTGAGGAAGTCCAACACCCATGCACACAGACGGCTGTTAAGTCCCAGATCCCTGAGCTTTGTGAACAGTCTGCAGGGCACTATGGTGTTAAACGCTGAACTGTAATCAACAAACAGCATTCGCACATAGTTACCCTGTTTCTTGTCCACGTAGCTGAGGGTGGTGTGCAGGACGTGGGCGATGGCGTCCTCTGTGGATCTGTTGGGTCGGTAGGCGAACTGCAGCGGATCTGTGGTGTCTGGGATGGAGGAGGAGATGATGTTCTTCAGCAGCCTCTCTGTGTGTGCGTGCGTGTGTTTGTGTGTGTGCGTGTGTTTGTGTGTGTGTGTGTGTGTGTGTGTCCTACATGGTATACATTTCACAAATGAAAACCTCATACTCACTTGCTCTCTTTCTTTATCATGCCTTTAATGCACTTCAATACACATCAAGTCAAATGTGATTTTACCTTGTTCGAGTGTTTTTCGTTCACTCATGGAATTCATATGACCCATCCACGTTACAGGGTATAATTTAGCTACACTAAATTGCCATTTCGCACAAGTGCCTCTGCCTTCTGACAGATTCTGTAGCCTTTCTTATTACCGCAGCACTAACTGATTGCTGCGGTGGCTGCCTGTGTATTGAACTGCAGTAAGTAATGAAAATGGTGTGTATCCGCTGCCGGTCCTCCCATTGATCCCATCAGTGGTAAGTCGCTTGGCTCCAATTAGGCCTTAATCGGCATGGGAGAAAAGGAGAAGATGAAGTGCACGAAATGTGAAGCAAAGGGTTACCTGTAAGAAAGAATAATTACCTATATTTCTGTAAACAAGCTCAAGAAAAGTCTATTTTTTCCACTCACAATAACTGAGCATCAATACACAGTAACCCCATAAGGGACAATAGAGTATTTGTCCTACAATTTATATGTAATGTTAGTCACAGAGGAAAGCCTACTTCCTCGTTTTTTTTTTTTTTTGTTTGTTTTTTCAATTTACACCATCCAGCTCGCTTCTCCTCCTTCCTGAAGAGCTGACAGGCGCTGACTCTTGTCACAGCAATGCTAACGTAATCAGCTGAACCCACACAACCTTCGATGCACAAATTATATTACAGTGTCGTTTTGGAGGGTGGGGCTTTACAGTGATTTTGTTAATGCCTGGACTCTCCATGAATGTTGAGTGGGGGAAGGCACTGCAGCCTTGACTTGCATATTAGACACATGCAGTAGCTGCAGACAAGGCTGTGCATATGTGTGTTAGAGTTAGGGCTTCCTCTGTGAGCGTGTATTTATGTGTCCACATGTAAATGTGGTTTCTGCTTCACTGCTGCTGCACATCTGGTTTCCTCAAGCAGGTACCAAACAAGTTAGGATTCGTGCTCAGTTTGAGACAAAGCAAAGAAAAACAAAAACACCCAACAGTGGGATAAGAACAATGATGAAAGCTGGCGGGTGAAAAGATGCACATACATTAATTTGGAAAAAACAAAGTTGTTTTTTTTCCAAAACGAGGCTGTCAGTTTTCCTTTAATAACACGATCACTTGGCAAAAAATGAAAAGATCAGTTATTCAAGCGTCATTCTGTTTTGGACAGCTGAACAGTGAAGTAAATAATTTATCCCATTTGAAAAAAATTTGGTTGTGCCATCTTTGAAGAAAAGGTAATTAAGCCCCTATTTCCCCCACATCAACCAGTTTTAGTCACTCTTTGCAGGAGGAATGGAAACAAACTCTGCTATAAAATAATCATCAATATTCAGTGATAACAAATCCATTATACATAAAACTGAACGAAATCTGAAAGAAACCCAATTGTGACAACTTGGACCTTAATCAGGCACGACTGAGGTCAAGTGAAATCACCAAAATCCAGTAACTAGGACAAATCAACAGACACCGATGGAGATTGAGCAAAATCTTGGGTGAGTGATGATCCTTAAGGTAGAGGATGAATCAAACATCAACCAGTTCTTACTGATCAGTGAACGGTGAATCAAAAAAGTCCTGAAACTCAAGGGACTACAGCACACAACCTACCTGAAACCGAACAGCGTCATTGACCCATCAGTACAAAATGCTGTTATACCAGGCTTCTCTAGATCTCTAGTTTAGATCACAATAGCATCACATGGCATCAAATCCGTTCTGTATAAAAGCAAAGACCAGAGCTACATCTTGCATTTCTAGACCTAGCCAATGCTTTTTAGATCCATTTCATCTGGACAGCTTTCAGCTTTTTTGGGGTCCCCAAAAATAACAATGGACAGAAACCACTTCCAGAATTTGCAATTTTGCGTCACAACTTCATGGCAATGAAAGTGATCATCTGAGCTTCCAGCTGGGTTTTAGAAGGACAGCGTCTACAGGCTGGACAGTACATGGCTCCTATTCATGTCTACATGGATGACCACCCTGACCTCAATCATCCCATTCATTAACTGACTGTTACCAGAGTTTATCTTTGACACCAGAGAATCTACATTGATGAAATGTCTTCAGCAATGGTAAAGCTGGTACAGTTGAGAAGCTGGAGAGAACAATCAGTTCACACATTAAAAAGTGAATGAACTCCCTTCCTGCCTGAGCAGTGTCAGCTTTCATGGGTATGGGACTCTGCTTACCTTTAGTCTCGCTTTAGAGTAAAAATGCCCAAAAATGAGGCTGAGCATGAGTCCAACTTAGTCTCAAGCTACTACAATATGAGCCACCAATCCCATACTGGCAACTTGGAGGATTTGGACTCTGTAAAAAGCCATGCAGCAAGTGTAATCTACTCTCAGGTACTGAGATATCATGGGACAGGTTCAGTAATGAAAAAGCATGACAAGTCACCCAACATGGCACAAGGTGAGATCTTGCAGCAAGAAGACCCAGAGAGATAGTTAAAGACCAAGCAGGGCTAGTGGATAAATTCTGGGTCATTTTCAAAATTGCTTTTTCATCCTCCCCTGGCTCATGTGCACCTGTTGCAGCAGGCAGGATGTGTTCCTGATTAGAAGTGATACCAGCTGCTGGCTAACAGGCTAACAGGGAGATACATTTATCTGGCTAACAGAGCCCTGACAGGGCTTCTCTCCTCCACTCTGCTCTCCGTAATGCTTTACGACACTGTCATTTAAAAATGACATATGATACAAGCGGGATTCAGCTCGCCAACATCCCCCATCGTCACACAAACACACACACACAGCTGCTGAGGAGGCAACCCGGGACGGAAAGAGAGGCAGAGATTAATAAGCGGCTGCTCTGTGGTGTGTGTGTATGTGTGTGTTTGTTGGCCAGTATAGTCTCAGTTATTTATTTGGTTTTTATTTCCAGTTTTACGTCTTCCATGAATCAGGAGCAATGGTTGTGTGTGACTCTGGGTATTGGCTGTTTATTCTGTTATGTGTGTTTATGCTGACGCTTGTGCTTGCATGTTTGTGCTTTAGATGTGCCTGAGACACAAACTAGCACATGGCTAAAACTCAAACACAATACACAGTGTGTCAAGCCAGGGCGATTATCACGGCCCCATAGGTAATCATTAACTGAGGAGACACATTACTTATTAACTAATCAATTAATAATTGATTAATTAACAAGAAAATCTGAGTCCAGTGGCACAATGGAACCTATTTATAGTACTCAGCACAGGGAAAGCACACTGTCATAGATAGATAGACTTGAAAAGCTTTAACTTAAAAGCATTTTTTCTCTTGTTTTGAGTGTAGCTTGAGGTTGTGGTTACTGTACTGCTACATTAATGTATTCTTATACCATAACTCAGCCTGCAGGGAATGACTCTTACATATAAATAACCATTTATTAACTGACTAAAGCAAGTGTCCCAGTGCTCAGTTGCCTTAACATCATGGGTCCATAGAAAGTATATAAATGACAACTTTAGCCAGTCTTGGGCTTGTTACTCAAAAGAAAGTAATGTATTACTTGTTACTTTTCTTAAAAGTAATGCATATGTTATTTAATTTTTCCCTGCAGACAATATTAAGTCACACTTTGTTGCATTACGTTTGCATTAAGATCTTAATACGGCGAACACATTTGTACAAATGTTTTGTGCATTAAAAATATATACTATATTCACCTATACTTAATGCAGCCATTCACATCAACCGAGTGATTTCACAGGATGAATTTGTGGCATTTATTTTTCTTAAATCAATTTCAAAATTTTGCATGTGAATAAACAGATCTGACCAATCACTGTCACAGTGCATTAAAGACTTTCCTTTAATGTTTAAGTCTGAACACAAAGACTGCAATACAATGTGAAGAAAAGCTTACCAAAGCGACTTCAAAGTGATTGTCACATTGACTCTACTATAGAAACATGTTCATGTACAAATGGAGGCAGCAATGCTAAAGCCCTACGTGTTCATCACTGTCATCGTTACATGATGAAGTTTGGGCTCTTTCTGCTGGTATGGGGTCCCCGAACACTCACTCGCTTTTACGTCACTCTGGATTCTTGGCTAGCTCTGTGTTAGCGTGCTGTCTGTGCAGATGTATGCAAAAAATTGATGTTGTGTTAGCAACAAATTGCAGTTATCGCCGTCTTTGATACAGTTTCCACTTTAACATCACGTTTTTGTCCTTTCATGCAATAAAAAAGTGTCATATTAATATCTTCAATCTTCAAAAGGTGTAGGCTTCACCATTGTCCTCCTCCCTGGACAGAAATTGAAATCATCTGACTGTAGTGTGAGTGAGCAGGAAAAAAAAAAACACTTTTGAAGTGCAGATAAATAAAGAACCTTTGTAACACAAGTACAGTAACTCATTAACATGCATACAGCACTGAAAAATACAATGTGATTCAAGTAATGTGTTACTTTGGAAGTCTTTAGTTTCTTGTTTTGGCAGTAACATTTTTTTTAACTCAATGGTATCCTAGCTTAACAAGGGGCTAGGTCTAGCATGTTGCTAACCAGCTAGGTTAGCACAGTGCATTCTTTGCTCAGTGTCAAATTAATTGACATGATTGTTTTGATGATTGAAAATCAGGCTTAAACCAAAAAGTACTTACTAAAAAATATAAACAGCCAAAAGATTACAATACTGTAATCTCCGAGTAGCCAAGGGCTAAACCGGGGCCCGTGTTATTGTCTAGTGTACTCTATACATATCTACACATATCTTACAAAAACGGCATCCTGCTTTCATAAAGAACACCTGAAACTAGAGGTTGAGACCCCAAACGCTTAGAAAAGTGTTTAATGAGGTCATAAATCAAGTGAGAAGTAAAGTTTCTTCTACACAATCATAATTAATTTTGAAGCCAGGTGTAGGGTGACCAATTAAGGCACTTTTGCATGATCTTCAGATCCATAAACTGTGAAGGAGTTTTGTAATCACCCTGCCAGGCGCGTGGGTAACATGGACATCCAAGTTTGTGAATGTGATAACGTGAGAACAAAGCGACGTAGGACTTTCAAATTGAAACCGTAGTTGTATCTAATTAAAATCTCACACTAGTTTAAATCTCAGTGACCTCGACCTCAAAGTCAGGGGTTAGAGGTCATGTTTTTTGAAAATCTTATGAACAACTTATTATGAATAACTCAGGAGGGAAGTCAGCAAGGATTTTGAAATTGATACTATAGTTGTATCTTCTAGGAGGCTGAGAAGAAGAAAATGAACATGATTGTCAGTATTTATTTATTAATTCTTGCCTGTTAGAAGCAACTGATAGAAGAAGCATCAGCTGGCTGATCTTAAAATACTAATGATTTACAGCAGCTTCACAATATGCAACTCACTAGAGAGACATTATTATATATTACAATATGGTTTAAGACAAGCAGTGTATATCTTGAGTATACAGATACCAGTATTTTCCATCTTCACCATTAGCTTGTAACACAGATCTTCATTTTTCTATCTCAGAAGGTTCCCCTGGAACAATTACAGGAGCCTAAAAGTACCTGTAATACTTTTAGGATTTTAAGTAAACTTTTATGGTCTGGTCCTTTTTACATTTGGAGTTTGAAGTAGTTGAACATCTTTTAAGGTATACTTTGTTTTCAACTACAAGACAATAAAGGAAGGTGAAACATTTTTAAATTAATGGCCTTGGCTCAACCAAGGAGACTCTCTTTGTGGCTCTCAGCTTATTAAATTGCCTATTGATTCAGTGCTATCTCAGCCATAAACCATGCAGCCAATCTGGAAATATTTATGTGTTGCTTAAAAAAGGGCTTGCCTAATATAATTGCTCCAAACATCTAACACTAAGGTGTCACATTTAAAATAGTGTGCAGCTCCACTAATTATAGATTATTGTCACGTGGAAACTTGAGTGTTTACTGTGGGGTTATTATTTGATATTGTTCTGGAACACCAAGCGAGCAAAAGTAAGTAAATAAATAAACAAATAAATAAAAGGCAAATTCTTGGAAGCAGGGAGGCATTTCACAAACAACTCCAGTACTTTCAGTACTCCCCTGTATTTCTGTCTCTTTCTACTCTGTACAGGAAGCAGCAGAGGATAATTAGATTACCGGTTCTGAATAGGGAAAGATAATTAAATCAAACATGAGCTAACCCATTTACAAATTTATTGCCCCTGTTAGGGATTGGGACACCCTCCCTGAATGCAGAGGAATGACCCTTAACCCTTTAGAGCCGATCGGAGCGGGAACGCTCTGTTTTGCGTAAGTATTTTTAAATCCCAGTAGCACTGCAACCACGTAAGCTAGCGCAATAATTTTTTTTGCATATGAAACCAGAGGAGTTGTACTTACATCTTATGCCATCAGCTTGTCCTAGGTCACGGTTTCCTTCCACATAAAGCTTTGCAAAAACTGCATAAAAAGCGCTTGCAGGAACAAAAACATAATATTCCAGAAACACGCTTTACCGATCCGATCAGCTGTTCATAACACTTCCTATGTTGGAATAGACGTCAGCGCGAACTTTTGCATTTCCGCCATGACCTGCCCGAGACCGGAAGTGACGTCATTTCGCGGAAATGTAGTCTTTTTTGCCATCAGGGCCTCAGGGCCTATACTGCTCTTTTTAAAAGTTATCTTTGACTTTATGACTTTCTGTGTCGTTTCTGGGAGGCTTAGGACTCATATTGCACTGCTGGAAATAGTTTATTTTGATGCATATGCTGCTTTTTTGCAAATTTGCAGTATAATATTTATTTTCGTTTTTCCTGCAGTGTATAAAAATTGGTGTATTTCAAAAAGAAAATTATGAAGACAATAAATTTCCTGTGGTGGGAAACTATTTTGTGCAACTTTTTTGTATTTACAGTTTTGAGGGATAAGCCTCTTAAATTTCTCTAACTACAAATATATGTTAAAAAATCAAAAACGATTTTCAATTTTTTTGTAGTTTATTGCACTTTTTTGCAATTTATGTAATTACTATGCACTTAATGAATACATATTATTAAAATCTGGGCTATAATGGTTGTATTGATGTATAGCAACTTGAAATGCTCCCAGAAATGGCTCCACAGCATGTAAAAATATAATATAAGCCAGAGGTGTGGACTCGAGTCACATGACTTGGACTCGAGTCAGACTCGAGTCATTAATTTTATGACTTTAGACTTGACTTGAAAAAATGTTCTAAGACTTGTGACTTGACTTGGACTTTTACACCAATGACCTGGGACTTGAATTGGACTTGAACCGGTTTACTTGAAAAGACTTGATATTTCACCCCAAATATAAAATTTAACATGCATATTATATAGAGATTGAAAATGTGACGTCATTCAGGGGTAAAACCGCAAAGGATTCTGGGAACTCGTGGCAAGAGGTACTAGCGCACGCAGGCTTTCAATTGAAATCACAGCGATAAAAAAGAAACACAAAAATGGCAAGAAGCTGTTGTATTATTAACTGCAATAGCCGGTCGCATGACAGCCACGGAAAGCCGACGGGTAAAGAGATCGGTTGTTATCGGATTACGTCGTTGAAGAGAAATTGTTCGAGCCATGTTTCCGAAGTAACAAAGAGGCGACGGGTGGCCTGGATTGCAGCCATTCAAAGATCAAATATAACGTCCCAGAACACTCCAGCTCACAGGTTAGTCTGCTCCAAGCATTTCCACAAAGGTCAGTCTTCTGTTGTAGTTAATGCGTCATTTTCTTAACATAATTGGTGATATAGGTTACAAGCAAGTCTGGCGCTGAACAGAAATTGTCGCGCTATGCTCCTTTGTTTATTGTGCATAAATAGTGAATTGTCCTGACACAATATTGCGTTTCGCTTCTGTTATTATGGTACATTGACAAAAACATATACTTTTATTCACAGGATAAAACAGGTTTTTTGTATCACTAATTGCCCAGTACGATTACAGCATACAGTATTATTGTCACTGCTACATTTCTGTAACGCGTACCAGAAATTATTTCCACTGCTAATTAATTACTGTTGAGCTTAAAGGTCCTATTAATAAACGGTTAACGAATGTGTATTTATGAAGACGATTTGTGAGACTGGTAAACTTATGATAGGTACGATGGTCTTTACTTTCTACACGGTGCATTTCAAGGTCCTGTACCCATCCGTCGGTAAACTGTACCTGGGCTTGTTGCAGTGACCTGAAGTTACTATCGTGCCAAACTAGGTATCCCCGACAGAATTTGTTTCCCCTGCGTCGGGAGCACACGCTGGACTGTCCAAATCACGGACAAACAGTATCCCGCATTGTTGATTTTTAGTTTACAAACACTTCTTATAATGACTAACTACTCCTGACATTTTTGAGATCTTAGCTCTTTATACAACGAAGTTATAGTGGGATACAAATAATATCAGGCTGATCCTGCCACAATTTGTTCCCCCTGTGTAAATCACGGACAAACAGTATCCCACATTGCTGATTTTTCGTTCACAAATACTTCTTATTATGACGCATTTCTCCTGAAACTTTGGAGGATTTAGCTCTTTATATAATAAAGTTACAGGAGAATAAAAATAGTTATTAGCCAAAATGTTTATGGTTTATTAAAATAATCCCATCTGATACCCCGTGAGCAATAAATATATAATTTTCTGTTGTAACCCTCAAACTGAATGGTAATGTAACGATACTAATTTTTAATTTAATTTAAATCTGACATCACAAAAGTATTTTGGAATTTGAATAATGTATTTTGTAACTGCAGTACACATAATACTAATTTTGAACAATTTTGTCCAGGTTCCTTGTCACCGGGGACTCCTTCACGACCAAGCGTTCAGTTACAGAGTCGGTGTGTCCACGGTGAGCCACATCACCCCCCAGGTAGCGACGGCCATCTGGGACTGTCTAGTGGACGACTTCATGGCTGTGCCTTCACCTGGAGACTGGCGGTCCATCACAGAGGGATTCCAGGAGCGCTGGAACTTTCCTCTGCTGTGCAGCTCTGGATGGGAAGCACGTCCAGACAAAGGCACCCCATATATCATATAGGAGACACACACAGATATACACTAAATACTTATTCCATTTCTTTTTTGTGGTGCCCAAATTTATGCACCTGCTTGATTTTGTTTAAACAATTATTGCACACTTTTTGTAAATCCAGTAAACTTCTTTTCACTTCTCAAATATCACTGTGTGTGTCTCCTGTATGATATATTTAACTGACATTTTTTATTGTAACAACCAACGATTTATACAGGAAAATAATGTCTATTAACAAGGTTGCCCAAACTTTTGCATCCCACTGTATTAGTATATTTTGTCATTAGTATAATATGAAATAAATTCTACATGTGTCAAGTCGTGTGCCAACATTTGCTGTGTAGTAGAACTGAGACATTAGTCATTATAAAAATTTATTTGAAATAATATTAAAATTCTCAAACATAAAAACATTAAACATAAATATATTAAAATATAAGTATTTACAGAGAGACAGGAATAAAAAGGACCCAGCTGCTCTCCAGAGCAGGAACAAGGCTGAGGAGGAAATGCTCCATTGGAGACTGGTGTGGCCTCTTCACGGACTCCAGGATGGCCAGCTCCACCGCCGATGGACCGTCCTGGGACCCGTCCCTCATCTGCCTCGGAGCTGTCCTCCTCTGTGGGCCTGTAAAACAGCACAAAACACAAAGAAATGAGAAGGCTGCTACTAGATTTTAATTTCAACATTGAAAAAAAACAAAAAAAAAACAGGATATAATCAGATTGGTTGTAGATATTTAGTAAAGGTGATCACAAGGCAATCCCACCGACTAAAAAGGTATCAGTGCTTGCTGTACATACCTGTGGGTGCAGCAGCAGGAGCTCAGGGACTGGGGAGCCAGGAGAAGCAACAGGGGATGCTCTGCTGCAGAATCAGTTGGCTCTATCAATACAGTATTAAATGTTAACATGTTGAATATAATCAGAGAAAGTATATACAGTGGTCCCTCATTTATTGCAGCAGGGGTTCTCAGAATAACTAGCCCCTGGTCACGCACTGTATACACTGTTTTCCCCACACACATGAACATTGGTCACAGTTCTCACAATTGATTCTCAAAGTGCAAACCTGTGTAGATTGAAAAAAAGGTAAAAGTATTATTATGCCGCGTTTTGTCTTCATCTGCCTGCCACTTTCGTGCGCCTTTTTCCCTCGCGGTGCAGGTGTCTATTTCCGAATGAGGCTCATAGTTATGGGTATTTTTGTGCTGTTTTTTCTATTATCAAAACCAAACATGATAAATTTGGCAAGCGCAGGAGACACGACACGAAGGAGATTTGTCAATCAGGCTGCAGAATGCAATGCTGTACGGTGCAAAAAAAAGAAAAGAAAAAGAAAATCAGCGAAAAAGCGAAGCAGTGACGGATGAACAGCGGGACCACTGTGTGCTGTTTATTAATAAACAAAATATATTCCTATATGACAACATGCATAAAAGCAGAACGGTATTTGTACGTCAGTGGGAAAATAGCGGTGGCTTGCTAGCTTTTGTGCGGCTTTCCCTGGTCAGTGAAAACTTTCAAAAGAGAAATGAATGAACTTATCAGGTTGCCCGATCTCTTTACATATCTTCCTCCAAGCTCGGTCCTTTATATTCCTGTCTCGGTACAGAAAGCAGCTGGTGTCGTACAGCTCCAGGTTGTTTGCTACGGCGTTGATTAGCCTTCCTTCCACTGAAGAATGAAGGGCTTTGGCTGGATCTGCCCCTTTGACCTAGGTCACAGCCACGTCAACAGGCTCCTGATTGGTTGTCGCGGTGCGATTTGACGCTGGAGTTCAGATTTCTCCAACTCGAGCGGTAGACGCGTAACGCGCGTATGCACAAAATGCAACACAAAAACTCAGGCGCGTGGTTTTTTCGCGAGTCAAACGCTCCAAACGCACTAGACTGACGCGCGTTTCAGGCGTTTTGGCGACGCAAATCTGCTTCCGAATTTTCGCGGGAGCCGCAATCGCGGGTCATCGCGCTTTTCCATTGACTTTACATGTAAACCTGACGCTCTGTTCGCGTCTATCGCGTTCGGTGTGAACACACCGTAAGAGCTTTTTATAGAATAAACTTCATGACTGCAGTGAGAAAGCATCACGACAATGTCAGTAGGGACTGGGGAGAGGGTTTTAGGAAGGATTCGAGTGCCAGGTCTTACAACTGCAGCACAGATCATAATAAAATTGCTATTTGCTTGGGTATTACCTTCATGAATGACATCCATATTAATAGGAAGCAAATTCTGCATCTTCAAGTTAGGATTTTAAGGGGGATAAGGGGCGGGGACACCAACTGATGTGCAACTTCTACTAAAGCTTTAGCATAGGAGTAATACTAATGATTCTTGATGCCAGCGAGGCTGACAAACTGGTGTAACAATTTGGTTTTTTTAAAGATAGAATTTCCTATTACTGACATCATCTAGAAACTAGGGGTTTGACTCCTGTGTGAGACCGTAACTTTCTTTACTTTTCTTTATTTATGTAACTTTTGTTTTAAAAACGAATTAGGAAGGTTAAAGACAGAACATTACTAGATTGTGGTTTTAATTAAAATGTAGCCTTTGACAATGCTGAACACATGAGAAGCTACTTTTAGGCAATCACCCAATTTGTAATATTAATATTAATATCTTAAGGCAGACAAGTTATGCTGGCTGGGTCAGTGTCATTTTTGTTGTAATTGATGTCTGGTTTGTTCTGTTCCCTAGTGATGGGTACCAGTATCCGGTGCCTTTATTCTGACATAATCCTTGAAATAGTAATAACACAGTATCCTCAGCAAAGATGAATTAAACAAGTTTTATTTTAATGGAAGTTTACTTCAAGTCTTCAGATTTTTACTGTCTTTTATTTGATTACTTTAAAGTATATGATTACATTAGAGTAATTAAATAAAGACAGTTTTGATGGAGCTCCTGACCCAGCCCAAGCTCTCTATGAAGACGAGGAAAAACTCCCCTGGGGGGGCCAGATTGACGGGAAGAAACCTCGGGAAAGCCCATTCAAAGAGAGATCCCCTTTCCTGGGATGGCTGGGGGGGTTACAGGAATTCCAAAACACTGAAATTTAAAGTGGGCCAATTAAAAAAATTATTTCCTGAAAAAAAGCAAGGTAATTCATACATCACACATAAATGATAACGTCTGAATTGTGTGTGTTTGTGTGTGTGTGTGATATGCTTATCTCAGCCAAGTGTGATGCTGTAGCTCCTCCAGCGTCGGCCGCGTCTCCGGGACTTTGGTTAAACACGCGTCCAAGAAATCCCGGCAGTCTGGAAAGAAAGGAAAGAGAAAAAACATGAAGATGATAGTTCCAGTGGTCCAAGCCATCAGTCAGTCTTGAAGTGTGACGTTTTCTTACTTTTGGACAGACGTCTTTTGAATTTCAGGCGCTTTTTGAGGAAGCTCGTGGTGTTAAAGTCCCCCGCATGAAGCGCTTCGTACAGAACCACTCCCATTTGCCATACCGTGGTGGGTCCACACCTGTAGCAACTGCGCCTGTACCACTCGGGAGGGGAGTAAATTTCTGTACCTAATAAACAGACACAATTGCAATTTCTTCTAAACAAAAGGCGAAAATTGTGACATCTGTGAAGAGCAAGAGCAGAATATGTTACCATAGAAGACGCGGTACTGCGACCGCTCCTTAACAAAGCAGCTCAGTCCAAAGTCGATGATACGAACACGCGGTACATCTGAGCCGGTCTCAATTAGAATGTTCTCACTCTTGATGTCCCGGTGAAAGATGTTTCTATCCTCCAGGTGCTTCGCAGCATCAACCAGCTGCTTCAGAATGACCTGGAAATAGAGCAGGGCGATATGACCAAAAATATTTATCACGATATACATTTGAAAAGTTGCGATAACGATATAACTGACGATATAATTGACACTAGACAAAATACTTTACAACTCCACAACTTTATTAGTGCAAAAAACCCCATCAATGTATTTTCACTTAAACAAGCAGCTGTTTTTTTATGTCCATTAAAGTTATATAAAAATGTAACAGTGCAAATTCCTTGCTGACAGTTTAACCAAAAGGCATTTCCAGTGGAAATTGGCCGACATATCCTCAGCATAACCATGTATAATATCCACAAAACTTAAAAAGAGGTTATACACACACAATACGGTAATATAATGTTGAGGTGCAGTACGTATCACTCCGCCAGGCGCCTGCCTACGATAGCCGTAATGCTCCGACAATCCATCGAGCGGTGCGGCTTTGTAGCTTAGCAAAGTCGCCGTGTACATAAAATCGTTTTGAGGTCAGTAAACACAACCAGAATTCATGCGGCGTCACCGCCATGTGCGTATGTAAACAAAGGCACTGCGCATGTGCGTTTTACCCATATTCTATCGTGATATTTCATTTTCCTATCGTTGCCCAAAATTACACCGGTATTACCATGAACGGTATGATATAGCCCAGCCCTACCTGGAAACGATGAAAAAGACAATAATCAATCAATGGGTTAATGTTTCTCTAATACTCTGTGCTTTGATTGAATGATGTACAGTCTAAGACTCTTCTAAGGCAAGTCAACTTGCCTTGGCCTTGTCCTCTGGCAAAAATCCTCCATTTTCTTCGATGTATTTATCCAGGTCCACAGCGGGGACAGGTCTCTCCATCACCAGGATCAGCTCTCTGCCAAAGTCAAACCACTCCAACAGAGACACTGGGGCTGATGTTTCCACTGATCCATCTGCTTCAGCTGCAAGCTTCAGCATGATGGCAACTTCCACTGACACATTCTTCCCGTTATCATCCTGAAATATTTCAACAAAGTGGATGATGAGGCACAGATGTTCCACAGGTGAACGCTGCATGCAATCCACTAATGTAAAAACAATTCAAGTCTTGCACATTTACCTTCACTTTGCAGTACACGTTCCCCCTTGGGATGTGTTTGATGGCCACCTAAAAGACACAGGGCATTGATGAGCATTTCCTCAGTATGACATAATTAAAGGTGTAAAACAGCTTACGATATTATCCCTTATCTGCCTTACTGCCTGTCTTACTACCACCATCTGAACACTTACTGGTAAATGATCCTTTATGCGGTAGCCAGCAAACACTGCTCCGCATCCTCCTTCTCCAAGCCGCTGCTCCTCCACGTATCTCGCTTGGAAGTCACCTAAACAGACAAACACAAATTGGGTTTTACTACAGCTGTCACACAAATTACTCTCTGCTGTACCCTAAATGTTCATTTTGCTCTTCACCTGAATATAAAAGCCAAGCTGCTTGCTACTTACGTTTCTGTTCAGCCACTGACTTTTTGGCAACAGTTTTGGTTTTGTCCTGGTCCACTTTCTTTTTCTTAGGTGGGTCCCTGGTGTCTCCCGCAGCTTTCCTTTTGCCAGCCTTTTTGTTTTTACTGCAGCTCTCTGAAATCTCTATGCTGCAGTCTGCAGATGTGGAAAACACCAAAAGCACGTCAGCTTATTAGATAATAGACACAAATATCTCCCAAACACTAATATCTTCAAACTAGCAACCAGATGTACACTTAATCTACCCCTCACTCAACTAATTAGCCTACCTTTACCAGTGTCCAACCAGGAAGATGCCTGCCCCTTGTCACCGCTCACATGGTCAAGAAGTTTACGCTTCTTTGCTGTATTGGCTGTCCCCGCTTGATCTTGTTGGACCTTTCGCTTGACTCCCCTGACCACATGAGCATCTGAGCTGGTGGAAGGACCAGCCTGCTCAGAGACCCTCCTTCTTTTTATGGGGGTCGTTTTTTCAGGACTGGCCTTTCTTTTAGCCATCCTGCTCTTACAATCTATAAACAACAACAACAACACATTAGTGAAAAAGAACGTTCGACATCAGGACTAGAAGGATTTTGATGTCACTGAATTTTAAATTAGTATTGCTTACAATATAATAACAAGTTTATCCTTTTGATAAAAAACACACCAACACGAGTCCATACTAGGTCTACTAAGTCTAGATACTGATGACACTTGTTGCTCTGTTTTCACTGCTCAGTCCAAGAATAAACTTGTCACATTATTTTACCAAAAGACAAAGTGCCCCAGTAACCTTTCTTTGATTAGACATGTTGCACTTAGGTTAGTTTCAATCAAAACCAGGATTTAAATCCTCTAAAAATGAATCGTTTTATACACAGAGCCTCAACATTGTTAGAAATGTAGATTCTGTTATTTGGGGGATTTTTCTTTTTTTTACTTACTTTGATCTCCTGGATCTTTCTTATCTGCCTCAGTCGTAACTTTTCTTGTTTCCTTTTTCATCTGAAGTTTTTGAGAACTTTTAAAATAGAAAATGTCACCTTAATGAGTGAATAGTCCTTCAAATGTCTGGATGCTTGACTCTTCTAACTAAGCTGTATAAGTCAGTTCTGTAAGTGAGCTTTAAAAGTAAACTCCGGAGACTATGGCAACACATTAGAACCTTTCCTTTTAGTGACATCACTAAAAGGCAGTGTCCCAAGTAGTTTAAAGAAAAACACTCTGGCAGACAAAGCCATAATATTTCATATAATTCAGTCATTTCACATTAAACTTTCTTTCATTATCCTTTCATTATTTGTTTAACCCTTTAAGACCTACCACAGAACCAAGTCCGCCAGAGCTTACTTTATATTTTTACATGCTGTAGTGCCATTTTTGGGAGCATTTCAAGTTGCTATACATCAATACAACTGTTATAGCCCATATTTTAATAATATGTATGCATTAAGTCCATAGTAACTACATTAAAACAAAAAAGTGCAATAAACTACAAAAACATTGAAAATCGTTTTTGTTTTTTTACATATATTTCTACTTGGAGAAATTTAAGAGGCTTATCCCTCAAAACTTTAAATACAAAAAAGTTGCAAAAAATAGTTTACAACAACAGGAAATTTATTTTGAGTGTCTTCATAGTTTTATTTTTGAGATACACCAATTTTTATATACTGCAGGAAAAACGAAAAACAATCCTATGATGCAAATTTGCAAAGAAAACAGCATGTGCATCAAAATAAACTATTTTAAGCAGTGCAATTCGAGTTCTAAGCATCCCAGCAACTATTCAGAAAAGCATAAAGTCAAACATGACTTATAAAAACACCAGTATAGGCTCTTAAGGCCTACAAGTAAAAAACTACATTTTCCGCGAAAATGACGTCACTTCCGGTTAAGGGCAGGAAATGGTGGACATGCGATCGTTCGCGCTGACGTCTGTTTCAATGTGGGAAGTGTTACGAACAGCTGATCAGATCGGCAAAGCGTGTTTCTGGACAGCCCGTTCTCACTCCCGAGGCGTAACATGTCGACGTTTTGTCAAGTCCCGCAGCGTTCCTGAGGAACGCGAAAGGAGACCTTCGGCGTTCTTATGGTATGCGGCGGGCTATGGCTGGAATCCAGTGCAATGACGCTCCCGCGGTAATAGACGTTCCAGCCCTGTATTCTAGCCCTAAACCTAACCTTATCCCTAGCCCTGACCATAACCTTATTCCTGACCTTAACCAGGACTTTAATGATGTTAAATAGCGTGTTTCTAAGCGATTTGAAGAAAAAGAGCAAACATGTGTAGATTCAGTCCAGACGGTTCTCATATTTCCTCTTTTTTCCGAGGTCGTCATTTAGGAACGTGGTGGGTAGCCGAAAACGTAATATGGTGACGATTTGTCACCTAGCGTAAAATGTTACGCTTTGGGAGTGAGAACGTGTTGTTCTGGAATATTATGTTTTTGTTCCTGCAAGCGCTTTTTATGCAATTTTTGCAAAGCTTTATGTGGAAGGAAACCGTGACTTAGGACAAGCTGATGGCATAAGATGTAAGTACAACTCCTCCGGTTTCATATGCAAAAAAATTATTGCGCTAGTTTATGCGGTTGCAGTGCTACTGGGATTTAAAAATAGTTACGCAAAAAGAGCGTGCCCGCTCCGACTGGCTTCAAAGGGTTAAAGACTTGATGTGTGGATGCTACTATGAAGACTTCTAGTTGAGCAAACACTAATAAACACTGACTAGTTTATCTGAGATAAAATATAACACTTTTTTATTAAGTCAGTGTTAACTCTTTTTTTTTTCTGTTAGGATCATTCAATAGTACAAAGCGAGGGTAGGTCAACGCAGCAGGAAGTGATCATCAATTTCTATCACTTTGTCAAAGGCTGAGCGTAGGGTGTCACCAGTGGAAAATCTTCTGTGGGGCGAATCATCGGAATCGGCGTCGGACAACCCTGCATCACCGCTGAGCGCCACGCAGACACTACACACTACTTAATATCGTGATCAGAACCCCACATACTGCCCCAAAAGTTTATTAAATCCCTGCCAACGTGTTCCTAAAATTAGAGGACGCCACAGGTACAAACTGCCTGCAGCCTTTATTCAATGTGTTTTGTCTGTGAATGCCCCCATGTACACATGTAACCTCCACCCACTGCAACACCAATAATGTCCCGGGGCAAAGCGGGGTTTGGTGAACCAGGAGCTGTGTGCAGCCC
This sequence comes from Simochromis diagramma, assembly GCF_900408965.1. Taxonomy (NCBI): domain Eukaryota; kingdom Metazoa; phylum Chordata; class Actinopteri; order Cichliformes; family Cichlidae; genus Simochromis; species Simochromis diagramma. Next base: position 10,092,047 of record NW_024386831.1, on the reverse strand, counting down.
GTGTCCACCAAAGCCTGGTGTATACCCCCTTGACACCTTATTAGAATGCTGTACCTCCATGACTGCCTGGCATGCTCTGCTCCTTCTGCCCTGGCAACCAGATGATCCTCAGCCAGGGTGGCTTGCTGGTTGACGGCAGGGGACCCCTCGGGTGGGCCACTTTGTCCAGCAAACCAATGACTGTAGAAAACATGGATGATCTAACAGTTCTCCAAAAGTACATAAAGTACTTGCCTAAAAAGTAGTTAATGTCATGTTGCATTTATTTATTGTTATTACATTGTTTTACAGCAGCTAATTAAAAACCATCATCTTAACTACATGTTTTGTTTTTTTATTCTTTGTTGTTATTGGTTTTTTTTTTTTTGCAGTTGTCCTGTAGGTGATGGTGTAGCACAGAGACTGAACTAGTGGCTAGCTAACATAAGAAGGATGTACTTGAAATGTACTGTACTTGAAACTTGCATCTCATCTTTGCAGCGTTCACTTTGAAGAGAATGTCTTTACCAAGGACTCACAGGTTAAGTAACTTTACAATTTTCATATTACAATATATAATTTTAGAGCATGATTACAGCTCTGCCATCTTGATTGAAAATTAAATACATCTGGAATACGAACAGCTGATCGGATCGGCAAAGCGTGTTTCTGGAATATTATGTTTTTGTTACTGCAAGCGCTTTTAATACAATTTTTGCAAAGCTATATGTGGAAGGAAACCGTGACCTAGGACAAGCTGATGGCATAAGATGTAAGTACAACTCCTCTGGTTTCATATGCAAAAAAAATTATTGCGCTGGCTTACACAGTTCCCGGTTCTACAGGGATTTAAAAATAGTTACGCAAAACAGAGCGTGCCTGCTCCGACCGACTTTAAAGGGTTAAACATGTAAGAATCGAATTGCATCTTTCCATTGCCAGCCATCTCATTTTGTACAAATCCAGCCAACTCTTCCAAGTTTGTGTATTTTTTAAACTCTTACAAGAATTGAAATGTGTCCCAAATATCTGTATCCCATCAGAGGCAACTTTCTTAAAGACAGAACATTACTAGATTGTGATTTTAATTAAAATGTAGCCTTTGACAATGCTGAACACATGAGAAGCTACTTTTAGGCATATCACCCAATTTGTAATATTGCTAAACATTTCTTAAGGCAGACAAGTTATGCTGGCTGGGTCAGTGTCATTTTTGTTGTAATTGATGTCTGGTTTGTTCTGTTCCCTAGTGATGGGTACCAGTATCCGGTACCATAAAGGCACCGGTTCTGACATAATCCTTGAAATAGTAATAACACAGTATCCTCAGCAAAGATGAATTAAACAAGTTTTATTTTAATGGAAGTTTACTTCAAGTCTTCAGATTTTTACTGTCTTTTATTTGATTACTTTAAAGTATATGATTACATTAGAGTAATTAAATAAAGACAGTTTTGATGGAGCTCCTGACCCAGCCCAAGCTCTCTATGAAGACGAGGAAAAACTCCCCTGGGGGGGCCAGATTGACGGGAAGAAACCTCGGGAAAGCCCATTCAAAGAGAGATCCCCTTTCCTGGGATGGCTGGGGGGGTTACAGGAATTCCAAAACACTGAAATTTAAAGTGGGCCAATTAAAAAAATTATTTCCTGAAAAAAAGCAAGGTAATTCATACATCACACATAAATGATAACGTCTGAATTGTGTGTGTTTGTGTGTGTGTGTGATATGCTTATCTCAGCCAAGTGTGATGCTGTAGCTCCTCCAGCGTCGGCCGCGTCTCCGGGACTTTGGTTAAACACGCGTCCAAGAAATCCCGGCAGTCTGGAAAGAAAGGAAAGAGAAAAAACATGAAGATGATAGTTCCAGTGGTCCAAGCCATCAGTCAGTCTTGAAGTGTGACGTTTTCTTACTTTTGGACAGACGTCTTTTGAATTTCAGGCGCTTTTTTGAGGAAGCTCGTGGTGTTAAAGTCCCCCGCATGAAGCGCTTCGTACAGAACCACTCCCATTTGCCATACCGTGGTGGGTCCACACCTGTAGCAACTGCGCCTGTACCACTCGGGAGGGGAGTAAATTTCTGTACCTAATAAACAGACACAATTGCAATTTCTTCTAAAACAAAAGGCGAAAATTGTGACATCTGTGAAGAGCAAGAGCAGAATATGTTACCATAGAAGACGCGGTACTGCGACCGCTCCTTAACAAAGCAGCTCAGTCCAAAGTCGATGATACGAACACGCGGTACATCTGAGCCGGTCTCAATTAGAATGTTCTCACTCTTGATGTCCCGGTGAAAGATGTTTCTATCCTCCAGGTGCTTCGCAGCATCAACCAGCTGCTTCAGAATGACCTGGAAATAGAGCAGGGCGATATGACCAAAAATATTTATCACGATATACATTTGAAAAGTTGCGATAACGATATAACTGACGATATAATTGACACTAGACAAAATACTTTACAACTCCACAACTTTATTAGTGCAAAAAACCCCATCAATGTATTTTCACTTAAACAAGCAGCTGTTTTTTTATGTCCATTAAAGTTATATAAAAATGTAACAGTGCAAATTCCTTGCTGACAGTTTAACCAAAAGGCATTTCCAGTGGAAATTGGCCGACATATCCTCAGCATAACCATGTATAATATCCACAAAACTTAAAAAGAGGTTATACACACACAATACGGTAATATAATGTTGAGGTGCAGTACGTATCACTCCGCCAGGCGCCTGCCTACGATAGCCGTAATGCTCCGACAATCCATCGAGCGGTGCGGCTTTGTAGCTTAGCAAAGTCGCCGTGTACATAAAATCGTTTTGAGGTCAGTAAACACAACCAGAATTCATGCGGCGTCACCGCCATGTGCGTATGTAAACAAAGGCACTGCGCATGTGCGTTTTACCCATATTCTATCGTGATATTTCATTTTCCTATCGTTGCCCAAAATTACACCGGTATTACCATGAACGGTATGATATAGCCCAGCCCTACCTGGAAACGATGAAAAAGACAATAATCAATCAATGGGTTAATGTTTCTCTAATACTCTGTGCTTTGATTGAATGATGTACAGTCTAAGACTCTTCTAAGGCAAGTCAACTTGCCTTGGCCTTGTCCTCTGGCAAAAATCCTCCATTTTCTTCGATGTATTTATCCAGGTCCACAGCGGGGACAGGTCTCTCCATCACCAGGATCAGCTCTCTGCCAAAGTCAAACCACTCCAACAGAGACACTGGGGCTGATGTTTCCACTGATCCATCTGCTTCAGCTGCAAGCTTCAGCATGATGGCAACTTCCACTGACACATTCTTCCCGTTATCATCCTGAAATATTTCAACAAAGTGGATGATGAGGCACAGATGTTCCACAGGTGAACGCTGCATGCAATCCACTAATGTAAAAACAATTCAAGTCTTGCACATTTACCTTCACTTTGCAGTACACGTTCCCCCTTGGGATGTGTTTGATGGCCACCTAAAAGACACAGGGCATTGATGAGCATTTCCTCAGTATGACATAATTAAAGGTGTAAAACAGCTTACGATATTATCCCTTATCTGCCTTACTGCCTGTCTTACTACCACCATCTGAACACTTACTGGTAAATGATCCTTTATGCGGTAGCCAGCAAACACTGCTCCGCATCCTCCTTCTCCAAGCCGCTGCTCCTCCACGTATCTCGCTTGGAAGTCACCTAAACAGACAAACACAAATTGGGTTTTACTACAGCTGTCACACAAATTACTCTCTGCTGTACCCTAAATGTTCATTTTGCTCTTCACCTGAATATAAAAGCCAAGCTGCTTGCTACTTACGTTTCTGTTCAGCCACTGACTTTTTGGCAACAGTTTTGGTTTTGTCCTGGTCCACTTTCTTTTTCTTAGGTGGGTCCCTGGTGTCTCCCGCAGCTTTCCTTTTGCCAGCCTTTTTGTTTTTACTGCAGCTCTCTGAAATCTCTATGCTGCAGTCTGCAGATGTGGAAAACACCAAAAGCACGTCAGCTTATTAGATAATAGACACAAATATCTCCCAAACACTAATATCTTCAAACTAGCAACCAGATGTACACTTAATCTACCCCTCACTCAACTAATTAGCCTACCTTTACCAGTGTCCAACCAGGAAGATGCCTGCCCCTTGTCACCGCTCACATGGTCAAGAAGTTTACGCTTCTTTGCTGTATTGGCTGTCCCCGCTTGATCTTGTTGGACCTTTCGCTTGACTCCCCTGACCACATGAGCATCTGAGCTGGTGGAAGGACCAGCCTGCTCAGAGACCCTCCTTCTTTTTATGGGGGTCGTTTTTTCAGGACTGGCCTTTCTTTTAGCCATCCTGCTCTTACAATCTATAAACAACAACAACAACACATTAGTGAAAAAGAACGTTCGACATCAGGACTAGAAGGATTTTGATGTCACTGAATTTTAAATTAGTATTGCTTACAATATAATAACAAGTTTATCCTTTTGATAAAAAACACACCAACACGAGTCCATACTAGGTCTACTAAGTCTAGATACTGATGACACTTGTTGCTCTGTTTTCACTGCTCAGTCCAAGAATAAACTTGTCACATTATTTTACCAAAAGACAAAGTGCCCCAGTAACCTTTCTTTGATTAGACATGTTGCACTTAGGTTAGTTTCAATCAAAACCAGGATTTAAATCCTCTAAAAATGAATCGTTTTATACACAGAGCCTCAACATTGTTAGAAATGTAGATTCTGTTATTTGGGGGATTTTTCTTTTTTTTACTTACTTTGATCTCCTGGATCTTTCTTATCTGCCTCAGTCGTAACTTTTCTTGTTTCCTTTTTCATCTGAAGTTTTTGAGAACTTTTAAAATAGAAAATGTCACCTTAATGAGTGAATAGTCCTTCAAATGTCTGGATGCTTGACTCTTCTAACTAAGCTGTATAAGTCAGTTCTGTAAGTGAGCTTTAAAAGTAAACTCCGGAGACTATGGCAACACATTAGAACCTTTCCTTTTAGTGACATCACTAAAAGGCAGTGTCCCAAGTAGTTTAAAGAAAAACACTCTGGCAGACAAAGCCATAATATTTCATATAATTCAGTCATTTCACATTAAACTTTCTTTCATTATCCTTTCATTATTTGTTTAACCCTTTAAGACCTACCACAGAACCAAGTCCGCCAGAGCTTACTTTATATTTTTACATGCTGTAGTGCCATTTTTGGGAGCATTTCAAGTTGCTATACATCAATACAACTGTTATAGCCCATATTTTAATAATATGTATGCATTAAGTCCATAGTAACTACATTAAAACAAAAAAGTGCAATAAACTACAAAAACATTGAAAATCGTTTTTGTTTTTTTACATATATTTCTACTTGGAGAAATTTAAGAGGCTTATCCCTCAAAACTTTAAATACAAAAAAGTTGCAAAAAATAGTTTACAACAACAGGAAATTTATTTTGAGTGTCTTCATAGTTTTATTTTTGAGATACACCAATTTTTATATACTGCAGGAAAAACGAAAAACAATCCTATGATGCAAATTTGCAAAGAAAACAGCATGTGCATCAAAATAAACTATTTTAAGCAGTGCAATTCGAGTTCTAAGCATCCCAGCAACTATTCAGAAAAGCATAAAGTCAAACATGACTTATAAAAACACCAGTATAGGCTCTTAAGGCCTACAAGTAAAAAACTACATTTTCCGCGAAAATGACGTCACTTCCGGTTAAGGGCAGGAAATGGTGGACATGCGATCGTTCGCGCTGACGTCTGTTTCAATGTGGGAAGTGTTACGAACAGCTGATCAGATCGGCAAAGCGTGTTTCTGGACAGCCCGTTCTCACTCCCGAGGCGTAACATGTCGACGTTTTGTCAAGTCCCGCAGCGTTCCTGAGGAACGCGAAAGGAGACCTTCGGCGTTCTTATGGTATGCGGCGGGCTATGGCTGGAATCCAGTGCAATGACGCTCCCGCGGTAATAGACGTTCCAGCCCTGTATTCTAGCCCTAAACCTAACCTTATCCCTAGCCCTGACCATAACCTTATTCCTGACCTTAACCAGGACTTTAATGATGTTAAATAGCGTGTTTCTAAGCGATTTGAAGAAAAAGAGCAAACATGTGTAGATTCAGTCCAGACGGTTCTCATATTTCCTCTTTTTTCCGAGGTCGTCATTTAGGAACGTGGTGGGTAGCTGAAAACGTAATATGGTGACGATTTGTCACCTAGCGTAAAATGTTACGCTTTGGGAGTGAGAACGTGTTGTTCTGGAATATTATGTTTTTGTTCCTGCAAGCGCTTTTTATGCAATTTTTGCAAAGCTTTATGTGGAAGGAAACCGTGACTTAGGACAAGCTGATGGCATAAGATGTAAGTACAACTCCTCCGGTTTCATATGCAAAAAAAATTATTGCGCTAGTTTATGCGGTTGCAGTGCTACTGGGATTTAAAAATAGTTACGCAAAAAAGAGCGTGCCCGCTCCGACTGGCTTCAAAGGGTTAAAGACTTGATGTGTGGATGCTACTATGAAGACTTCTAGTTGAGCAAACACTAATAAACACTGACTAGTTTATCTGAGATAAAATATAACACTTTTTTATTAAGTCAGTGTTAACTCTTTTTTTTTTTCTGTTAGGATCATTCAATAGTACAAAGCGAGGGTAGGTCAACGCAGCAGGAAGTGATCATCAATTTCTATCACTTTGTCAAAGGCTGAGCGTAGGGTGTCACCAGTGGAAAATCTTCTGTGGGGCGAATCATCGGAATCGGCGTCGGACAACCCTGCATCACCGCTGAGCGCCACGCAGACACTACACACTACTTAATATCGTGATCAGAACCCCACATACTGCCCCAAAAGTTTATTAAATCCCTGCCAACATGTTCCTAAAATTAGAGGACGCCACAGGTACAAACTGACTGCAGCCTTTATTCCATGTGTTTTGTCTGTGAATGCCCCCATGTACACATGTAACCTCCACCCACTGCAACACCAATAATGTCCCGGGGCAAAGCGGGGTTTGGTGAACCAGGAGCTGTGTGCAGCCCGTGTCCACCAAAGCCTGGTGTATACCCCCTTGACACATTATTAGAATGCTGTACCTCCATGACTGCCTGGCATGCTCTGCTCCTTCTGCCCTGGCAACCAGATGATCCTCAGCCAGGGTGGCTTGCTGGTTGACGGCAGGGGACCCCTCGGGTGGGCCACTTTGTCCAGCAAACCAATGACTGTAGAAAACATGGATGATCTAACAGTTCTCCAAAAGTACATAAAGTACTTGCCTAAAAAGTAGTTAATGTCATGTTGCATTTATTTATTGTTATTACATTGTTTTACAGCAGCTAATTAAAAAACCATCATCTTAACTACATCTTTTGTTTTTTTATTCTTTGTTGTTATTGTTTTGTTTTTTTATTCTTTGTTGTTGTTGTTTTGTTTTTTTTTGCAGTTGTCCTGTAGGTGATGGTGTAGCACAGAGACTGAACTAGTGGCTAGCTAACATAAGAAGGATGTACTTGAAATGTACTGTACTTGAAACTTGCATCTCATCTTTGCAGCGTTCACTTTGAAGAGAATGTCTTTACCAAGGACTCACAGGTTAAGTAACTTTACAATTTTCATATTACAATATATAATTTTAGAGCATGATTACAGCTCTGCCATCTTGATTGAAAATTAAATACATCTGGAATACGAACAGCTGATCGGATCGGCAAAGCCTGTTTCTGGAATATTATGTTTTTGTTACTGCAAGCGCTTTTAATACAATTTTTGCAAAGCTATATGTGGAAGGAAACCGTGACCTAGGACAAGCTGATGGCATAAGATGTAAGTACAACTCCTCTGGTTTCATATGCAAAAAAAATTATTGCGCTAGCTTACACAGTTCCCGGTTCTACAGGGATTTAAAAATAGTTACGCAAAACAGAGCGTGCCTGCTCCGACCGACTTTAAAGGGTTAAACATGTAAGAATCGAATTGCATCTTTCCATTGCCAGCCATCTCATTTTGTACAAATCCAGCCAACTCTTCCAAGTTTGTGTATTTTTTAAACTCTTACAAGAATTGAAATGTGTCCCAAATATCTGTATCCCATCAGAGGCAACTTTCTTAAAGACAGAACATTACTAGATTGTGGTTTTAATTAAAATGTAGCCTTTGACAATGCTGAACACATGAGAAGCTACTTTTAGGCATATCACCCAATTTGTAATATTGCTAAACATTTCTTAAGGCAGACAAGTTATGCTGGCTGGGTCAGTGTCATTTTTGTTGTAATTGATGTCTGGTTTGTTCTGTTCCCTAGTGATGGGTAGGGATGGGCACCAGTATCCGGTGCCATAAAGGCACCGGTTCTGACATAATCCTTGAAATAGTAATAACACAGTATCCTCAGCAAAGATGAATTAAACAAGTTTTATTTTAATGGAAGTTTACTTCAAGTCTTCAGATTTTTACTGTCTTTTATTTGATTACTTTAAAGTATATGATTACATTAGAGTAATTAAATAAAGACAGTTTTGATGGAGCTCCTGACCCAGCCCAAGCTCTCTATGAAGACGAGGAAAAACTCCCCTGGGGGGGCCAGATTGACGGGAAGAAACCTCGGGAAAGCCCATTCAAAGAGAGATCCCCTTTCCTGGGATGGCTGGGGGGGTTACAGGAATTCCAAAACACTGAAATTTAAAGTGGGCCAATTAAAAAAAATATTTCCTGAAAAAAAGCAAGGTAATTCATACATCACACATAAATGATAACGTCTGAATTGTGTGTGTTTGTGTGTGTGTGTGTGATATGCTTATCTCAGCCAAGTGTGATGCTGTAGCTCCTCCAGCGTCGGCCGCGTCTCCGGGACTTTGGTTAAACACGCGTCCAAGAAATCCCGGCAGTCTGGAAAGAAAGGAAAGAGAAAAAACATGAAGATGATAGTTCCAGTGGTCCAAGCCATCAGTCAGTCTTGAAGTGTGACGTTTTCTTACTTTTGGACAGACGTCTTTTGAATTTCAGGCGCTTTTTGAGGAAGCTCGTGGTGTTAAAGTCCCCCGCATGAAGCGCTTCGTACAGAACCACTCCCATTTGCCATACCGTGGTGGGTCCACACCTGTAGCAACTGCGCCTGTACCACTCGGGAGGGGAGTAAATTTCTGTACCTAATAAACAGACACAATTGCAATTTCTTCTAAAACAAAAGGCGAAAATTGTGACATCTGTGAAGAGCAAGAGCAGAATATGTTACCATAGAAGACGCGGTACTGCGACCGCTCCTTAACAAAGCAGCTCAGTCCAAAGTCGATGATACGAACACGCGGTACATCTGAGCCGGTCTCAATTAGAATGTTCTCACTCTTGATGTCCCGGTGAAAGATGTGTCTATCCTCCAGGTGCTTCGCAGCATCAACCAGCTGCTTCAGAATGACCTGGAAATAGAGCAGGGCGATATGACCAAAAATATTTATCACGATATACATTTGAAAAGTTGCGATAACGATATAACTGACGATATAATTGACACTAGACAAAATACTTTACAACTCCACAACTTTATTAGTGCAAAAAACCCCATCAATGTATTTTCACTTAAACAAGCAGCTGTTTTTTTATGTCCATTAAAGTTATATAAAAATGTAACAGTGCAAATTCCTTGCTGACAGTTTAACCAAAAGGCATTTCCAGTGGAAATTGGCCGACATATCCTCAGCATAACCATGTATAATATCCACAAAACTTAAAAAGAGGTTATACACACACAATACGGTAATATAATGTTGAGGTGCAGTACGTATCACTCCGCCAGGCGCCTGCCTACGATAGCCGTAATGCTCCGACAATCAATCGAGCGGTGCGGCTTCGTAGCTTAGCAAAGTCGCCGTGTACATAAAATCGTTTTGACGTCAGTAAACACAACCAGAATTCATGCGGCGTCACCGCCATGTGCGTATGTAAACAAAGGCACTGCGCATGCGCGTTTTACCCATATTCTATCGTGATATTTCATTTTCCTATCGTTGCCCAAAATTACACCGGTATTACCATGAACGGTATGATATAGCCCAGCCCTACCTGGAAACGATGAAAAAGACAATAATCAATCAATGGGTTAATGTTTCTCTAATACTCTGTGCTTTGATTGAATGATGTACAGTCTAAGACTCTTCTAAGGCAAGTCAACTTGCCTTGGCCTTGTCCTCTGGCAAAAATCCTCCATTTTCTTCGATGTATTTATCCAGGTCCACAGCGGGGACAGGTCTCTCCATCACCAGGATCAGCTCTCTGCCAAAGTCAAACCACTCCAACAGAGACACTGGGGCTGATGTTTCCACTGATCCATCTGCTTCAGCTGCAAGCTTCAGCATGATGGCAACTTCCACTGACACATTCTTCCCGTTATCATCCTGAAATATTTCAACAAAGTGGATGATGAGGCACAGACGTTCCACAGGTGAACGCTGCATGCAATCCACTAATGTAAAAACAATTCAAGTCTTGCACATTTACCTTCACTTTGCAGTACACGTTCCTCCTTGGGATGTGTTTGATGGCCACCTAAAAGACACAGGGCATTGATGAGCATTTCCTCAGTATGACATAATTAAAGGTGTAAAACAGCTTACGATATTATCCCTTATCTGCGTTACTGCCTGTCTTACTACCACCATCTGAACACTTACTGGTAAATGATCCTTTATGCGGTAGCCAGCAAACACTGCTCCGCATCCTCCTTCTCCAAGCCGCTGCTCCTCCACGTATCTCGCTTGGAAGTCACCTAAACAGACAAACACAAATTGGGTTTTACTACAGCTGTCACACAAATTACTCTCTGCTGTACCCTAAATGTTCATTTTGCTCTTCACCTGAATATAAAAGCCAAGCTGCTTGCTACTTACGTTTCTGTTCAGCCACTGACTTTTTGGCAACAGTTTTGGTTTTGTCCTGGTCCACTTTCTTTTTCTTAGGTGGGTCCCTGGTGTCTCCCGCAGCTTTCCTTTTGCCAGCCTTTTTGTTTTTACTGCAGCTCTCTGAAATCTCTATGCTGCAGTCTGCAGATGTGGAAAACACCAAAAGCACGTCAGCTTATTAGATAATAGACACAAATATCTCCCAAACACTAATATCTTCAAACTAGCAACCAGATGTACACTTAATCTACCCCTCACTCAACTAATTAGCCTACCTTTACCAGTGTCCAACCAGGAAGATGCCTGCCCCTTGTCACCGCTCACATGGTCAAGAAGTTTACGCTTCTTTGCTGTATTGGCTGTCCCCGCTTCATCTTGTTGGACCTTTCGCTTGACTCCCCTGACCACATGAGCATCTGAGCTGGTGGAAGGACCAGCCTGCTCAGAGACCCTCCTTCTTTTTATGGGGGTCGTTTTTTCAGGACTGGCCTTTCTTTTAGCCATCCTGCTCTTACAATCTATAAACAACAACAACAACAACAACAACACATTAGTGAAAAAGAGCGCTCGACATCAGGACTAGAAGGATTTTGATGTCACTGAATTTTAAATTAGTATTGCTTACAATATAATAACAAGTTTATTCTTTTGATAAAAAACACACCAACACGAGTCCATACTAGGTCTACTAAGTCTAGATACTGATGACACTTGTTGCTCTGTTTTCACTGCTCAGTCCAAGAATAAACTTGTCACATTATTTTACCAAAAGACAAAGTGCCCCAGTAACCTTTCTTTGATTAGACATGTTGCACTTAGGTTAGTTTCAATCAAAACCAGGATTTAAATCCTCTAAAAATGAATCGTTTTATACACAGAGCCTCAACATTGTTAGAAATGTAGATTCTGTTATTTGGGGGATTTTTCTTTTTTTTACTTACTTTGATCTCCTGGATCTTTCTTATCTGCCTCAGTCGTAACTTTTCTTGTTTCCTTTTTCATCTAAAGTTTTTGAGAACTTTTAAAATAGAAAATGTCACCTTAATGAGTGAATAGTCCTTCAAATGTCTGGATGCTTGACTCTTCTAACTAAGCTGTATAAGTCAGTTCTGTAAGTGAGCTTTAAAAGTAAACTCCGGAGACTATGGCAACACATTAGAACCTTTCCTTTTAGTGACATCACTAAAAGGCAGTGTCCCAAGTAGTTTAAAGAAAAACACTCTGGCAGACAAAGCCATAATATTTCATATAATTCAGTCATTTCACATTAAACTTTCTTTCATTATTCTTTCATTATTTGTTTAACCCTTTAAGACCTACCACAGAACCAAGTCCGCCAGAGCTTACTTTATATTTTTACATGCTGTAGTGCCATTTTTGGGAGCATTTCAAGTTGCTATACATCAATACAACTGTTATAGCCCATATTTTAATAATATGTATGCATTAAGTCCATAGTAACTACATTAAAACAAAAAAGTGCAATAAACCACAAAAACATTGAAAATCGTTTTTGTTTTTTTTACATATATTTCTACTTGGAGAAATTTAAGAGGCTTATCCCTCAAAACTTTAAATACAAAAAAGTTGCAAAAATAGTTTACAACAACAGGAAATTTATTTTGAGTGTCTTCATAGTTTTATTTTTGAGATACACCAATTTTTATATACTGCGGGGTTTGGTGAACCAGGAGCTGTGTGCAGCCCGTGTCCACCAAAGCCTGGTGTATACCCCCTTGACACCTTATTAGAATGCTGTACCTCCATGACTGCCTGGCATGCTCTGCTCCTTCTGCCCTGGCAACCAGATGATCCTCAGCCAGGGTGGCTTGCTGGTTGACGGCAGGGGACCCCTCGGGTGGGCCACTTTGTCCAGCAAACCAATGACTGTAGAAAACATGGATGATCTAACAGTTCTCCAAAAGTACATAAAGTACTTGCCTAAAAAGTAGTTAATGTCATGTTGCATTTATTTATTGTTATTACATTGTTTTACAGCAGCTAATTAAAAAACCATCATCTTAACTACATGTTTTGTTTTTTTGTTCTTTGTTGTTGTTGTTGTTGTTTTTTTTTGCAGTTGTCCTGTAGGTGATGGTGTAGTACAGAGACTGAACTAGTGGCTAGCTAACATAAGAAGGATGTAGGGGAGACCGGGGATAGTTGTAACATTTTTGACATTTCCATCTGTAAATTGAAGCTCTTATAAGGTAGTGGTTCCAAAATGTAATGCAAAGTATTTACATGTCTCTGCTATTAAATAGTGCAGCTATTTTCTCTGCAGCACAATTACCCATTGCATGGTATGGTCTCAAACACAAAGAGTGAAATGTTACAATTAACCCCATAGTCTGGGTTAGTTGTAACATATCCTGGGGTGAAATGTAACACAATGAAATAAGGGTACTAACAAAACATTAACATGTAATCTTTGTTTATTCAACACATGAATGCACTTAGAGCCATTAATGTAGCTGTGTGTGTGTGTGTGACAGAATGCAGAAATCTAGCTTTTGAACATATTCCAACCCCCCAAAAAAGACAAATTATGGAATTTTCTGCAACTGAATATTTCATTAATTTTGGTTGGTCTTCCTTGAGTTTGGCCTCATTGGCTCAGTGGGCATTATAACCTACAACTCTTGCACCAATTTTGAACATAACAATGAAACTGAAAAAATGTAGTTGTTCACCAGCATCGCAATTCCATTACTTTTTATCATGGCTTACCTTGGTGTGGTTTGCAAAGTGCTTCAGAAAGATGAGGAAATCTGTTTCTTGCACCCATCCTGACTTATTTCCACTACCAGTACTTCCTACTGGTCCATCTCTGACACAGTGGTCTGCATAATGTATGTGTGGGAACACAAACAGTGGAGGAATTGTGTTGCCAATGGCATTAACCGCATATACAGAAGCGACCAGTGAACCTCTCTCTGCTGATGTCGTTACCCCAACTTGTTTAATATAAGTTAAAGTAATAGTGTGGTAAGTTGTAACATCTGCATTATTGTTACAACTAACCCAGACTGTTGCTGTTACAACTGACCCAGACTCCTATAGCCATGAACTAACTAACATTACAGCCAACGGCTAAAACATTAGCACTAAAGACCTACACAGAATATATCCCCATAGACATACAAATAACATAATTTAAGTTTGATGACTTTAACTGCAAAGCAGATAATGCTATTAGAAATTGAAATAAAGTAGAAAAACTTACTTTTTGGCATACAAATTACTTTTTTTGGTGTTAAATTGTCTGTGTTTGACAAAATGTGCTGATTTTTCACATGTGATAGCAGAACTGAGTTGGGCATGCACAGGATGAGTCACATCATTTGAAACTTAGCCCTGATTGGAGAAATTGGAAGTGTTACAACTGACCCACGTTACAACTATCCCCGGTCTCCCCTACTTGAAATGTACTGTACTTGAAACTTGCATCTCATCTTTGCAGCGTTCACTTTGAAGAGAATGTCTTTACCAAGGACTCACAGGTTAAGTAACTTTACAATTTTCATATTACAATATATAATTTTAGAGCATGATTACAGCTCTGCCATCTTGATTGAAAATTAAATACATCTGGAATACGAACAGCTGATCGGATCGGCAAAGCGTGTTTCTGGAATATTATGTTTTTGTTACTGCAAGCGCTTTTTATACAATTTTTGCAAAGCTATATGTGGAAGGAAACCGTGACCTAGGACAAGCTGATGGCATAAGATGTAAGTACAACTCCTCTGGTTTCATATGCAAAAAAAATTATTGCGCTAGCTTACACAGTTCCCGGTTCTACAGGGATTTAAAAATAGTTACGCAAAACAGAGCGTGCCTGCTCCGACCGACTTTAAAGGGTTAAACATGTAAGAATCGAATTGCATCTTTCCATTGCCAGCCATCTCATTTTGTACAAATCCAGCCAACTCTTCCAAGTTTGTGTATTTTTTAAACTCTTACAAGAATTGAAATGTGTCCCAAATATCTGTATCCCATCAGAGGCAACTTTCTTAACCCTTTAGAGCCAATCGGAGCGGTAACGCTCTGTTATGCGTAACTATTTTTAAATCCCAGTAGCACTGCAACCACGTAAGCTAGCGCAATAATTTTTTTTGCATATGAAACCGGAGGAGTTGTACTTACATCTTATGCCATCAGCTTGTCCTAGGTCACGGTTTCCTTCCACATAAAGCTTTGCAAAAACTGCATAAAAAGCGCTTGCAGGAACAAAAACATAATATTCCAGAAACACGCTTTACCGATCCGATCAGCTGTTCATAACACTTCCTACTTGGAATAGATGTCAGCGCGAACTTTTGCATTTCCGCCATTACCTGCCCGAAACCGGAAGTGACGTCATTTTCGCGGAAATGTAGTCTTTTTTGCCATCAGGGCCTCAGGGCCTATACTGCTCTTTTTAAAAGTTATCTTTGACTTTATGACTTTCTGTGTCGTTTCTGGGATGCTTAGGACTCATATTGCACTGCTGGAAATAGTTTATTTTGATGCATATGCTGCTTTTTTGCAAATTTGTAGTATAATATTTATTTTCGTTTTTCCTGCAGTGTATAAAAATTGGTGTATTTCAAAAATAAAATTATGAAGACAATAAATTTCCAGTGGTGGGAAACTATTTTGTGCAACTTTTTTGTATTTACAGTTTTGAGGGATAAGCCTCTTAAATTTCTCTAACTACAAATATATGTTAAAAAATCAAAAACGATTTTCAATTTTTTTGTAGTTTATTGCACTTTTTTGCAATTTATGTAATTACTATGCACTTAATGAATACATATTATTAAAATCTGGGCTATAATGGTTGTATTGATGTATAGCAACTTGAAATGCTCCCAGAAATGGCTCCACAGCATGTAAAAATATAATATAAGCTCTGGCGGACTTGGTTCTATGGTAGGTCTTAAAGGGTTAAATACAGATCAATAAAATGTAGCTCCCACACAGCACAGTTCACATCCTTGCTTTTGTTATAGGTTTTGTGTTTACATCTAATGCGTTTTGTTTGGATAAAATTAAACATTTTTAGCACATATTTGGTTTGTGTGAATCTTTATTTATTGCATTAGGGTCATGGTAAATATGTGAATGTTGCAGATGTCTGCTTTCTTCTAAAAATAAACACTGTCTGCATGTTTCTGTATCTTGGAATTTTTTTGAGGAAGTAAAGTGCATCATCTGCGTCACAATAGAAGTAGGTTTTGGTTTCAGGCTGTGAGAGTGCAAAGCTAAATGGATAAAGCCCTTAAGACTGTGATGAAGCTGGGAAAACCAATGTTTCAGAATTTCAAAAGGACTGTCTGCTCTAGATACAAAAGCTGACCCAGAATTAGTGCTGATGTCGCGTCGCACACATTTTATGTCCGTCACTAACTGAGAAGGATACAGTTGAGTAGTATATATTGTTGTATAAGACTGTATACACCCTTTCATGTGCTTCAGATTTTAATGTTTTATGACAAAAAATGAACTGAACGCATAGAAATGTATTTAGCCTAAAGATGTAGACTGGATTATTCCTCTGAAAGCATTATATTACCATCATTTGGCAAATACTTTTGGCAAACATTATTTTCTTTATTTCCTCTACAGACTGGGAGCAATTTAGAGTTCACGGCCTTTCTAAAGGACACTTAGAAAGGACAGACGTCAGGATCAAAACACCACCTTTATGACTAGCTAAAGAGTTCCATCTGCATTTTAGCCTGAAGGGAAAATATTCATGGATATCTACTGCCCAGTGGATAAAATACACATTTTCTCATTAGATTTTTTTTTTCTATCAAACTTTAATGTCAAATGGTTTCAGTAGACAAATACAGTGGAACCCCGACTTACGAAATTAATTTGTTCCCGAGGGTTTTTCGTAAGTCGAAAATTCGAAGTCGAAGCACCCATCGTGCCTTTTGAGTGAACGATAGGCTATAGGCTAATTGCTAACTGCAACAACAATACGTCGTTCAAGTGGAACAACGAAGCGCAAGTACGAAAGCCAAGGGGGTTGTCACATGATTCGGAAGGCATTGTGAGCATTCTGGGATCAGCCAATCAGAGCCAGCGGATTTCGTTATCCGGGCATTTTGCCGTAACACGGGCAGAAATATTCGTAACTTGAATTTTTCGTTAAATGGGGTATTCGTAAGTCGGGGTTCCACTGTATTTAGATTTAGCACTTTTCTCCTCTAATCCACCAATTGAAGCGTTTTATACGACTTGCCTCATTCACACAGCACTTTTTTCTACACCTAAGTGCTTCTATCCAACATTCACACACATTTATACTCCGATGAACCCATTGGAGAGCAACTTGGGGTTCAGTATTTTCTCCAAGGATAGTTTGGCAAACAGACAAACAGACTGAAGCAGCCAGAGATCAAACCACAAACCTTCCAGTTATTGAATGACCCTGCTCTGCCTCCTGAGCTACACCAGTGTGTGAACAAATGTGTTCTTTGTTCACACAATAACACACACACTGGTGGTCAAAGTTACCATGTATCAGGAGCTAACTGGGGTGTGGCAGCCTGTTCTAACACCTTTGGGCAGAAGGTATCCTTTTGGCACTGGGTTTATGACAGTTCTGGCACAGGTCACTCCCAGCTCATCAAATATGGAAGCTTTAAATTACCTCTTGCCATCACACTTATGTATGCACTGGTTTGGCATAATTTTCCAGCATGCACAGTGAGTGTCAAACTTAAGCAAAACAAAGTGTAAAACATAAAAGTAAGAAATGGAACAGAAGCCCCACCTGTGGACTTTATCACACGTTAAAACAGAACTGTATATCTCAGTGTTGATTCAGCAAAGGAAAACTTTTGCATATCCTGCTAGGGGCATCGGACCGAGTAGCAGTATTTGATGTCCTGGGATGAAAACTCTTTGGTGTCTTACCCAGAATAATTTGGCGCATAAATGGGGCAGATTAAGGCACCGGGTAGTTTTAATTTGGCATAAATAAATACATATTCAGGTGGGTCCACCCTGGGAAGCTTTTTTGGGGGGGTCCACCCCCCCCAAAAAAATGCAGCACTGCAACAGTTGCTGTCTTATTGGTTGATATTTTTCACAATAAGAAAATAGACAAAAACATGCTGATCCAAAAAGGCAGAATGCACAAAACAAGGAATACATAATGAATGCCACCATTAGCATGCAGCTTTGATCAGGAAGGGTTTAAGTTTTTTGTCCCTTTCGGTCTATTAAAATAATCCCTCTGCATTGATTTGCTTGACAAAAAGGAAGTAAAAAAGAAAACAGGGCAGGAGAGAGGTGGTATTGATTGACCCATTCTTAAAATAGTGAGGAAGCCCTGAGCTCTGAACAAAGTACTTTCCATCGGTCAGATGCAAAGTTCCTTTTGTGACATTTGTCCACCTTTAAACAAGTCTAAATATGCACACATCCAGTGTTATACTTGTTTCATTCAGGGCTGATGGATAATACCTTTTACTCAACCCATTTTCAAACAATGGTAATGGTGTTGCTACAGAGTAGATGCTGTGAATGTCATCAGCAGTAGATGGCATGCACCACTGTACAGTAACTCTTTCTGTAAAATGAAATGGATTCTTCGAGAGAGTCAGAAGGGCTATTTGTCTCCTGGTCCGAACAAGCTGAATCTAAATAGGAGATCAATACTGATATCTTTAGGCTGCTAACTGCTACACTAATATATTATTGATGCCAGGGTCTTGCTGGATTAAATTTGGGCTGCACACAACAGTTCATCTTGATCTGCAGGCCAAGGGGGAGAAGCTCCAACGAATTCCCCTGGAAATGTGTGTATGATGCTCATTCAGGTCCAAATAACAGAAAGATAATATGTGTTAAAGAAACTGCCAGGCTGAGCAATGAAGAAGGTTACACAATGTGACTGGGAAAAGGCCATCACAAACTTTGGCTCCATTTGTCCAGTGATGGTCTTGATAAAAAGCCACATTGCATAGCCAGACTGCATATTCTGGTAAGATGTTGTTTTATTAGTCTATTTCACCAATACAAATAAGGTCTCTGGTTTTAAGCTTAACATACGTGACTGACCCACACACACAAATCTGTTGCCATCTACATACACATAAATTCGCATTATATTCACATTGTTGTTGGTGTCTCTTTGTTGATTTGTTGGTCACTGCAACTATTTGCAACTGGTTGCCAAGTGTAAAAATCTGAATCCAGTCACAAACCACTCATTTTACATTTTTTACTCCAGGGTGACTGAGCCATGAATAAGTGGGCAGAAAGAGGCTAACATGTCTTTTAAAGCTAAGACTTGTCAAAGAAAGAATAAATAATGAGAACAGGCTTGAGGGAGAATAGTGATAATCAAAAGGGCACTACAGTTTTCAGTAAGACCACCTGATTGCTTTTCATTTCAGCTGATGTCATCTCTTTGAGGGAGCAGCCGGTTGTTTGTTTTACTTAGTGACTTTGCTGAGGTGTAATTTTCTCGTGTATGTTGGTAAGAGTTAGTTTATTCAATGCATGTTCACGTTTTGTTTTATGTCATTAGGCTGAAAAGGAGGATCCGCAGGACAATGGCAGCATTACAGGATTTGAGTTTTTCCTACAGAAACAGCTGAAGGAGAAACATATGCAGAAAGAGTTAGCCTAGTTCATACAGAAAGGTATCTGCTATGTTCTTTTTTCGAATGTTTCATTTTGTTCACGCTTCACAAACGATTTCTCCTTTATTTACTCTTTCATTTACATCAGTAAATTGCACAATAAAGGAAATGAAAATGGGAAACATTGCTGTTGCCATTGTGCCATGCAGTAATCAACCTCTCCACTTCCTTCTCGCTAACAATCTCTCCAAGCTCACCAAGATCCTTCTAGCAGCTCAGGAGAAGGGTGAGTGGCTGTGAAGAAGAAATACACACAACCTGCCCCCATCACAGAGCACCCTGTCACACATGGGTGCATGGATCAATATATTTTTAAAAATTGTCAACATCTGAAAAGCACTGTACCAGGCTTCTTACATTAAAGCTGCTCTAGAGTTGTGTAGCCTGTAAGTAGAGTTTTTTAGGCTCCTTCCTTAACAATTGATTTTATAATAGCAGTGTAATAATTATTGCACTACAGAGGGTTGATTTGGGCTGATTCTGAAAAAGAGAACAGAAAAGGAGGGATTGCAGAAGTTAACACTCACTAGTGTATTTGTTTACCACCTTATTTTTTCCCCTCCATCCATTTTCTTTTGCTTCTCCAAGTCTTACTATGTGAGCTGTCATGGAGGACAAGAGTAAACCATTTACACCTTCAGTCAATTTAATCAAGCCCCATGCATGTCTTTGGATTGTGTAAGGAAGCCAGAGCACCTGGGGAAAATCTGTGATGACACGGGGAGAACATACAAACTCCACACAGAACGTGTCCTGGATTTGAACGACCTTTTTACTGCATCCCTGTGCATCCTTATCTGTTAACGTTTTTGAATTTACACAGTAATTGGTTGTACTCCACAGACACTAGCAGACACTAATTGGCATGACAACTAAGTGTTATATGTGGTCACTTAAAGACTCTGGAGATTTATGAAGCCAGTCAATAGCATTCAAATGCTCACATCCTTGAGACCATATACAGGGGAACATGAAACCTCTGCACAGAAAGGCCCCAGGTGACCAAGAGGTTCAAACCAAAAATTCTTCTTATTGTGAGTACATCACCATGCCACTTGTCACTAGAAACAAGATTTTAAATGGTTTTGTAGGAACATTACATTTTATAACCGAAAATCAATGTGATTTAATGAAGCAAAGCCTATAAAGGTCTAAACAATCAAAAAATCAGCTCTAACTATTAACTGAGCCAGGACAGTGAAAACATTGAGCTAACTACAGGCTAATTTTCCTTCCAGTAAATAATGACTTTCTATCTATTCCTATTTAAAGCTCTGAACTTGTTGAACCAGGAGCTTTTCTACGACTTTTTCATTCACAAAAACCTCAGACTAAATCTTCTAATCAGCACAAATCAAATGGGATCAAATACTAATTGTTTCTACCCACATCCACCTGAACATGTTAGCAATACATAATTTACAGGTTTAAGTTATTGTCAATGGTCTTTTTCTATCATAGCTGATGGATTACTAATTGGACTTCATTAGTCACCTCTATCTGCAGCACTCTGAAGCTGCTGTAATTCCACTAATGGAGTGCTTACCATTCAGGGCCAGTTTTCTGACAGTGACTGATGCTGCTTAATTGCTGGGGGGGAAAAGAGAGCAGTTCCCCAGCTATTGCTTAAGCATAACGGTGGCTACAGAGAGGGAAGGCAGTCTCATCATGAAAGCCAAGACATGTTACACTCAAGCACCGCCGGTCTCACAAGGGAACAGTATGAAATGATAAGTCTACTCACTAATGCTGAACCAGGCGTTTCTGTTTCTCATGAACAAAATCAAAAGCCATTATTTTGCAGAGCTCTGCAGCTGAGTTATAATAGCACAGCAAAAACAAAAAAGGAAAAAGAGAATGTATTCATATGTATTGTGAATACAGTCACTAAAATAATTGAATGCTAAATGCTAATTTTGCGACAGTTAATATAAACAGTATGGAGCATTAAGCAGGTAGACAAGCCAGGTTTTTCCTTTAGACGAGACTTAAAAGAGACTCAATATTGGACTCCTAATAGTGCATTTGCATGAGAGTAAAACAGATAAGGTCTATGAACACAGTGTTGGTGGCTTGCAGAAAAACGTTAGTAACATGTTAGTAACAGAAACAGCACTATGTTACGTTACTATCTATTTACTGATGTGATGCACACAAAACACCATCCTCAGCTTCGGCTCCTGTGGCAACTGTCAACAAAGAAATATGTGACATCCATTTTATATTTTTAAAATATGTATTTGGGACTTTTTAGTCTTTATTCAATAGGACGTTGGAGAAAAGACCCAGTGAACCTGGGTGAAAGATCAGTTGGATAACATACAGTAATTGGCCTTGGGTCTTTGCGTTAGGCTTACAGCACCTGGGACACCTGCTCGCCTCAGGGAGTTAAATCAGTGCCCCAGCCACTATCTTAACCTATTGTGAGGCTAGAGCCAACCCCACCTGTCATAGGACAAGAGGTAAGGTCATGCAGTGCAGCCTCGGCATATTTTAAATATATGTGATTTTATGGTTAATTATTAAGTGAACCTCTTGGGATTAAGAATCTACACTAAGAGATTTTCCTGGGTTCAAATAGGCACATTAAACTAGCATGTTTTTCAATAGCAAGCACTCCTGGAGGAAATCCAACTCAAGCATGGACAATGCAAAAACAGCAGGGCCTTACATGGTTTCAAACATGGAACTCTTTTTGGCACTTTGCTCATCAGTTTGGAAAATAAAGTCAGAACTCTGCCATGTTTTACTGCACTGACATTTTCTTTGATTTATGGTGAAAAATTAGCATACATGAATCTTGGTCAGGCTTAATGATTTTGAACGACTACCATTGTCCTGTATCATTAACTTTTATTTGCCCCAGTTAGTCTAAAAAAAATCAGTTTGCTTAAAAAGGCCTAAACAAAGCTTTTATATATAAGACACTGTATCACTGCTGAGAAGCTTTTTATTTATGTAAGGAGGTTTTTTTTATCTTTTACTGGAAATGCTTAATGCTGAACTTCACTAAATTTGACACACACATTCCTGTACTTGTGTGTGTGCAAAGGAGCAGGGCTGAGCTGAGGGTTGGCCAGCACTTCCATTAGCTCTGATTGAAATTGAACCATGTAGATGAAATATGTGAAGGCTAAGAGATCTCTTTAGTACACACATATACACACACACACTGGAAAATATGTTCATGCGTACAGCTACAGGCCAATGGTTACAGGTCACAGCTCCACCAGACTGATGATGAATGACAAGAAGCAGAAGAGAGAGAAAAAGGTGGCGAGAGAAGAAGCGTAAGAGGGACGCAGAGCGAGGCAGTATTTCAGTCACACTTAGCAAACAGCTGTCACTGGTGAATCCAGATGCCTCATCACTCTCTGAGCCTTCAGCTACAGCGCTTTATCTCCACAGCCGCTAATGAAATCAACACTGGCCTGCTGTGTGCGCGTGTGTGCGTTTTTTGTATCTGCATGTATGAGTTTGGGTTGTTGTTTGGCTCATGTATTAAACAGACCTGACATTTCAGGGCTGCCTCACTAGGCTGAATGAATGTGTACATTAGCTTCTGTGGTGACTAAGCAACAGGGTCATGTATAACAAAATGACAGTGAAAAATTGCATTTTCACTGATGGTCTTGAAATGACTTGCATTACAGCTGGCTGTTTGAGTGCACAGACTTCAGAAAATGTCCGATGTGAAAATGTGCCGCTGGCTGCAGATTTAATCTTCTCATAACCAGTATATGTGTTATGGAAAAATTATATGTTAACTGACCCTTACAGCTCTTGTGGCAGTTTCTCCCAAAATCATCAGGTCCAGTATGAATATGAATACAAAAGTGCATTGATCCTTAATTTCACCTTTATTTTTAAGATGACTGTTTGGTTTCAGTTTTCTTTGGAGGAAGCAATTCAGTGAATCTGCAGTATCTGTGCAGGATGTTCAAAATGTGGTGTAAGCATGTGGAAGAGGCAGGCAGGGAGTGGGGACAAAGGAGGAGGAAGAGGGGGAGAGAGGAAGACGGTTGTAATCAAGTGCATCAAGCGTAAGTGCAGACGGATGCAGGTTGTGCCCGTGGTCCTTGATGAAGTGCTGTTCTCCTGCTGAGCCACCAAACTATTTATATACAAGACACTGACAGCCTTTAGGTACGGAAGAGAAAATTGCTACACTTACCACTCTTTCTTCCTTATTGCTCGATACCTCACTGTGTGCTATTGTACACAAAGCTAAGTCCAAGACTTGTTCTCTCCCAAAATTTTAAAGTGTTTCCAGAAGCAGTTGACCCTGTCCTGTGGTAACTGGTGTTCTGGACCCAGGGGCATCTGCCTCAAAAAGTCGGGTTAACCAGAGAGCAAAATCCTGATGAGATCAAAGGTCACCCATGCATTTGGATTCATCAGATCAGAGGCCTTGCTGCCTGTATGCAACATCAATAATATACTAGCATCACCGGGATCAAGGGCCGCCACCTCTTCTGTTACACCACACCTGGAAACACAGAATCAATGAGAAGATCCACCACCAATTTTTGTTATCTTATCACATTTAAGCAGTCATTCTTTTAACTTAAAATTGTTTGGCATTTTTTAGCAACCTGCCTAGAACACCTCCTGTTGCAAAGCTACATGGGGTTAGGTGATGGGGGCCATTTAGCAGTCACAAAATACCTTTCATGATGCTTCTTTTCATGCTTCCTACATGACTCACAATCTCTTGATGAGTCCAGACTTAAATCACTAGTGAACTATGTATTTATGCACTGGTGTTATGGTTTGCATATGATCTATCATAATGACCAGTAGCACTGATCCATCCATCCATCCATTCACTTCCACTTATCCTTATCCTTTCCAGGGTTGCGGGGGGCGCTGGAGCCTATCCCAGCTGTCCAGGTACACCCTGGACAGGTCGCCAGTCTGTCGCAGGGCTAACACGCAGAGACACAGACAACCATTCGCACTCACATTCACTCACAGATTCACACCTATGGGCAATTTAGATTGACCAATTAACCTATCCCCACTAACTGCATGTTTTTGGACTGTGGGAGGAAGCCGGAGTACCCGGAGAGAACCCACGCAAACACGGGGAGAACATGCAAACTCCACACAGAAAGATCCCGGCCTTATGGTGGAATTGAACTCAGGACCTTCTTGCTGTGCAGCAACAGTCCTAACCTCCGTGCCACTGTGCAGCCCAGTAGCATTGACATGGATTGTTATTTGCGTTGTAACTACTGATGCATGGTTTGATATCGAGGTTTAGGTCTCCAAAGCTCCAGATGTTTCATAATGCTGTCTTTGTCTGGTGTCTTGATTTATCATTATAGGTGCACAGAACTGATGTGATTTACAACACCTTGAGCTCTACTGAGCCATTTATGATGATGAACATTCAGTATGCTAAACTAAGATGGCAAAAATGGTTATCATTACCCTTCCTTAATATCGGCATTTTAAGTCACGGCAGATGACTACTGCTCCCTGAATCGGATTATGCCGGTGTTTCCTTCCTGTGAAAAGGAAGTTTCTTCTCTCCACTGCTGCCAAGTGCTTGCCTAACTGCTGGAGTTGTCTTTTCATTATTGTACATTCTCAGTGTACCTACGAAACATCTTGAGGCAACTGTTGTTGCAACGTGGCACCATATATAAACAGTTTAAATTTAATTAGAAACTAAAAGACTACACAAAAAGACTACCTATCTCTCATCTCTACTTGAATAATGAAATACAGCCACTGACAAATTGCCTCATCTGGGAATTCTGACACACTGATTTGACTATTAACCTCTTACATAAAGAGCCAGAGTTATTAACAGCAGCTCAGGATATAATGACATATTCTGTCATCTCTCAGGTATTCACGCTTTGGTCATTTATTAGAGAACCTGCGCTCTCGGGGTCTGTGGTGAAAAGAACAATCTGAGAGGTTCAGTTCCCACATTAATACATTAAAATGTCAAAGCTCTATGTTAAAATGCCAACCCTATTAATGGTGCTGCCAGTCTGCAAAGGTAAAATGTCAAGAGGGAAACAAATGCAGGAAACAATGAAGAAAATAAGGGGGAGACCAGTATAAATACTGAGTAAAGGTAACAATCTTATCTCAAGGACTCATTCAAACAAATGCAAATACTTTGTTACAAGAGAGATTAGCAAAAAATAACTGAATGAAGTCGCTACTGCTGTGGTGATTAAAGATGACAGATTATGATCTAAAGAGTGTGTAAAGAATTTTGTACATAGTTAGTGATGAGTAGAAATCTTGTATTCTGAATTGTTCATTCAGTCTTTATTAGCAGTGAGTTGTGCTTGTTTAAGCCTAAATCAAAATGCCATTGTCTTCAGTGAAGTTGTTGCTTACTCAGGAGCTAATCAACAACTGCCTTGGCTTCTGCAGGGTACCCACTGGGAGGCTTCAATCACACTGTAGGGGTCAGTGACATAAGCACTCCACCTCGCCACCCCCAAAGTCACCTTTCAATGATTGGGTAGGAGGTCGAGTGGAATAGATTGGTGGAGCAAGCAAAGACAGAAATGGGGCGCGGATGCCAATTATTTTATCTCCCCTTCAGCTCTGCTACAGCTTCACTACAGCTACACTGATTTCCATATTGTTTAAATCAGAGTTGGTACCTTACACATCACTGATTTAAGAAATCCATTACACTGTCAAAGACTTGCTTAATGTAGCGACAAACACACTGAGGATGATCGCCAAACTCTGCTGGATCACTAAGCTTGACTGAGCTGTGTGTCTTTAACCTTATTATTATAGTTTTGTTGCAGGTTTCCTACAACTTTACTATTTTATTTTATTAAGTTCAATTCATTTTTATTTATGAAGCACCAAATCACAACAACTGTCACCTCAAGGCACTTATATTTTAAGGTAAATACCTGTGACAGCATGTGTATATGCTTTTTAATGACAAAAAACAACTGATTTTTATATTCACTATATTTATAAAGTCACAAATGCAAATCATGTATGCGTGTGATGCATAAGAGGAGCACACTTCCTGTGGCTCCCTGCCTCCCCTATTTTAAGGTAAATAACTCATTATAATAGTGAGAAAACCCCAACAATCAAACGACCACCTATGAGCAAGCACATGGTGACAGTGGGAAGGAAAAACTCCCTTTTAATAGGAAGAAACCTCCAGCAGAACAAGGTTTGGGGACGGGCAGCCATCTGCAGTGGCCAGTTCGGGGGTGAGGGGATGGAAACAGGACAGAAGAGTGCAAGACAGTCAGAGATGAATATGCCGAGTAGTGTGCACACAGAGAGTGAAAAAGAGGTGAGTGAAGAAGAAACACCCCGTGTCAGCAGCCTAGGCCTATTGTAGTTAGTTAGTTATCTTTAGCTGATGCTAAAGATGCTCTAACAATCCTTTTATTTGCTACTGTCAACTAGCTGGTGAGGACAGAAAATAGCTTCAAAAGTCTTCTCATTCATAGGTTACTCGTTCATTAAACACTCATCAGCAGAAACATTTATTATGTGACAGCTGTTGCTGATTAGTGGTTGTGATTTTGTTTTGTACTGAACTAAATCTGAACAATAAATTTACTTCCCCAGTAACAAGTTAGACACATCAACATAGCTTAAGGTGATGATGAATGGCTGTTGTCCTTACCAGCTATTAGTCACAACATTTAGTAGTGTAAATGCAGCACAAATTTTCTAAAGGTAAATTTGACATGACATAAATATTTAAAGTTAAATTGTAGAGATGCATGTGTATATGCTTTTTAATGACAAAAAACAACTGATTTTCATATTTACTATGTTTATAAAGTCACAAATGCAAATCATGAATGTGTATAAAGCATAAGAGGAGCACACTTCCTGTGGCTCCCTCTTCTTATACAAAGAGATGAGGTGAGGGAGAGCAGCAAGAAAAGGTGAATGTGTCTCACTTGTTAGTTTAGTTTGAAATGTGGGAGCAGAACTTACAGGAGAGAGAGATAGAAATAAAGAAAAGCAGAAGCATGAAGGAGCGTCTGTTGCTCCTCTTGATAGACCCAGTCAGGCTATTCATTACTCCCGGAACGCCAGCCAGTGTCAGTTATATTACGGCAAAGCCATCCCTGACTGACGGCCACGAGTGGGGGGAGAAAAATGGCAGCAAAATACTGCTCCATGCCCTGGGAGAAAACAAGGGAGTTGCTGTGATGGATGGATGTGTTTGACCCAGGCGGGGTGGAAGGTAGAGATGGGTCTCTTCCAGATGAGACAGGGAGTCGGCAGAGTCTCTGCACCCCCCTGCTCGGAGCATCTCAGCCTTGTCAGGATGAGAGGCATCTTGCTAAGTTGCTTCCGTCAGTGCTTCTATCACTTGTGTCAAAACAGACGCTCTCCATATTCAACAGATAAAACTGGACCTCGCGTGATTGGAATACTGAAACAGAGCTAGGCTCTCCACTGGGTTTATGACAGCCCTGATGTCAGCAGGAGGGCAGATACCTCCCAACCTCTCTATAGCAGTCCCAAAAATATCATTGTAGTATCAGACAGCTTTGGGGTGATTTTATGGCTTGCACACACAGTAAAAAAAAGTCTCTCTTTTTTAGGATCTCAGCTATAGTATGCACCCAACTCCTATAGCCTTTGACTCCACACTCTATATTGCCTATTTCTTCCTGAATATTTCTTATGCAGTCATGCTTTTTGTTTTTGTTTTTTAAATTTGTCTTACTGGCATGTGTTTTCTATAGGTTGATAAGGTATTCCTCTTTAGTGGGACTGCAGAACAAATGGTTTCAGTAAAAACAAAAATGTGTCTAAAAAAAGAGATTTGCAAATCTATGGATGGTCCGTGAAACCCAAAGATGATTAACAGAGAGAACAGCAGATGAAATAACTGTAAACTGTTTAAACAGATGTTGCAATACAAAAGCCAAATACAGGATGGCAGAAAGCCCATCAATAAAAGTCTGAACCATTTAATTTAAATAAATATAACAGAATATCCCTGTATTTTCCAAATCCCAAACTTATGACCTGCATAGTTTCCTTGTCTTAATCTCTTAAGTTATATATCAAAATTTGATTCTACCCCGTCCTGCCTTGTCCCATGCAAACATACACTTTGCCTCATGTAGTTTGTTGGTATCTGTTCACCCTACAGCTAGATCGAGTGGCTTTGATATAGCATATGTGTATAATAAACAGCAGTTGTATTTTACTTTTACAGTGGAATAAAATCTTTCTTGACCATAATACTAAATTCTGTTAATAATTTATTAAATGCTGAAAGTACCTGCCGCAGGCCAGACATCAGGCCAGCACTTAACTACAGGTTTTGCTGCCATATAACATACCCAGATAGACATCACATCTATGTAGCCATTTAAAACTATTTACCATAATCAGTATGTAATTAAGTTATTACCTAAATTATTTTCAGTTTTTGCCTTTTCCACATTTTAAAAATCCGAGCTGTTTGTATCTAACAGGTGAAAGTGAACAGGAATTCAGTCTGTGCACAACTCAGAGAATGCAAAAGGCTCTGATTTAAAAGACAGATGTGCTGAGCTGGTGAAAGTGAGATGGAGAAACTCAAATTCCAGTTGGTAAATAATGTAATTAGATATAAATAAATTAAATATGAACATAGCAAATGAACAATGATCAGCCAGGATCAGTATAACTTATACTACTGTTATGCTCTTTTTTCTTTTCTTTTTTTTAAACTAAATTTAATTTGAATTAAGTGCTTCAAACATTTTATGTAAATTATTATTATTATTATTATTAAGGCATATGGGGGGCAGTTCGTTATAAAGTTTAGCTGCTGACATGTTTTTATTTGTTATGAATTTATAAGACTCAAAGTACTAATCATCACAACTTAGAAACAATGTAACAGTTAGAAATGTATCAATAATACATCGTTTGTTGTCTTTACGTTGAAAATAGATAGTTAACTTTTTTCTTCAATGTTAAATTATTGGTGATTGCCGGTGTCTGTGTTTAAAGTTGTGACGTCAACTATACCGACGTCACCTGGTTGACGAATGCGGAAGTGTGTGCTTTAGCTTGTTAACTCAAAACCATAACAGAAGAGATGTTTTCCGTGTTTAGTCTGTGACGAATCGTAAAATACTTTGGAAATCGATTCGACTTTGTCCGGTCAGGTTCCCGGCAATCTCTCTGAGCTTGTCAGACGATTGAGAAGCAGTAAAAAGTCCGAAAAGCTGGGATGGAGGTAAATGATCATTGTGGAGGGGTTAGCGTTAGCTAGTCTCACAGATAGTAATGATGTGTACCTCGAGGTTAGCAATGTATGTATATATATATATATATATATATATATATATATATATATATATATATGTATATATATGTGTGTGTGTGTGTGTGTGTGTGTGTGTGTGTGTGTGTGTGTGTGTGTGTGTATGTATGTATGTGCGTCTGTTTCTTAATAGCTGTTGTTGTAATGCATAGTTAATTATCACGATGAACTGTGCTGGTAACAGTAAAAGTCACCTGCAGTAGTCCTACTGTAACAACCATGAATTTTAAATGTGCTTAATATCGAGACGTTACCTGGTGATACTTAACTAACTTTGCTTACGCAGTTTCAGTAAAAAAATTTCTGCTTAGTTTCTTTGCCGAATTGACAATAAGTCCGTAATTAATCATAAAATGTTGTAAACGTACGCCACCAGAGGTAGACTTTTGGTAAAAAAGGACATTAAAGTAAAATTCAAAGGAAATATTATGCGACCTTTGTGGAATAAATCTGGAGTTGATCATAAAAACAAAACATTTTTTCATATTTTTCTTTTATTAAAAAAAAAAGGACCCTGGTGGTACCAGAGCTGAGTCTGCGACTCCATCAGCAGCAAGCACACCCAAGTCAAAGGTACTGTACTTCAGCTGTCTACAGGCTTGTGAGAAATTATAGGAAAGCCTTGACAGCCCCCTTTGATGCCCAGAGAATTCAACCTATTCTGTTCCTTTAATTTGTCATTACTGTCCTGCATACTGTTACGACTTACACATAAGAGTTATATGTATCAACACTCTTCAGCTGGATTTTTTTCTGTTTTGTTAGAGATGTTTTGGTAAAGATATTTTAGCCTCCTTTTAACTTTGTGTCTTATTTTAAGCTGGACACGCTCTCTAAAGATGATCTCATCAAGTATGCAAAAAAGCAGGTAGCTGCCATGCAGAAGATGAAGAGCAGATGTACAGGTATCATTACACATTCATCCTGTGTTTGTGTTGTGCCAGTACTATACAAGTTTATGTCATGAGTTTGTTTATTTGTCTTCTTAGATTTGGAAAAAGAAGTTGAAGCCCTGAAACAGCAATCCAAAAGCAGCAACAACAGCAGTTCAGATGACTCTTTGATACAGGTTTGCATGTTTGCTAAAAGCTTCTTCTGTTAACATGCAGTACTTCATTTTCATACTGCGTTACGTGAATTGTTTATTTGTGTGTAACAGGAGCTGACTGAGAGGATGGATGTGGTGCTGCTGGAAAAGGCGGAAACTCAGCAAAGTCTTGCAGTGTCTCGTAAAGAACTAGAGAAGACTAAACAGCAAGCCAAGGTGAAAGATAACACTCACACCGCTGTATGATGTGTAAGCCTGATTACACATTCAGGTTTGTGTTCAGAGAAACTCAAACGGGTTTATTTGAACACACTTTGACATTTATGCAGTCTAATAAATGTATTTTGTTATTGTAACCAGATCTTCTTAAAACACATATGCTATTTGTTGCAGGATGATCTGGCAGCGCTGCAAGGTGAGTTTGACCGGGCGATAGAAGAGCACCAAAAGAAGATCAAAGCCCTAGAGAGCAGCATTGAGGAGTGCACCAGCAAACACCAAGAAGAGGTGTCTCATTTCCAGAAATTACTAAAAGAGCGAGAGGAGCGTGACAGAGAACGGGAGAGTGAAAGAGAGAGGGAGCGCCAAGCAGATCTTGCTAGTGCAAAAGAGAGTGCAGAGGAAGTCCGACGTTGCTTAGAAGCTCAGCTGGAGACCCTTCGAGCTGAACTGCAAACAATGCAAGAGCGAAATTCTCAGGAGGTTCTTGAGATCCAGGAGAACCACCAAAAGGAGTTGACACTGGCCCAGCAAGAGGTGGAGAACTTGAAGGAGGAGCTGGCTCAGAAGAGTCTGCAGCACGAAGAGGAAATGAGGACTCTAGAAGAGGACTACGAGATTGAGAGGGAACGTCTCTTGTTGCTCCAAGAGGAGCTAACTGAGCAGCTTGCACTCAAAGGTAAAAAAGCTCTTTTTAGTTAAGTCTGTTCTGGTATCAAAGTATTAATATTGTGTTTTCCTTTTTTTTCTTTAAATTCAGTTTCAATTAAATCAAAATATTACTGTTATATTTCCAGATAGCTACCTGCAGGATGTGCAGGAGGAAGATGAAGAAGCTGCCCGTGGTTCGGGGATCGCCAAAATGCTGGAGCTGTCTGGCTGCAGTCAGGGTGACTCGAGCCATGGTGATGGAGAGGAGACAGAGACGGGAAGACTAAAAG
The DNA here is from genome assembly GCF_900408965.1 of Simochromis diagramma. Taxonomy (NCBI): domain Eukaryota; kingdom Metazoa; phylum Chordata; class Actinopteri; order Cichliformes; family Cichlidae; genus Simochromis; species Simochromis diagramma. The sequence continues at coordinate 10,060,024 of NW_024386831.1, read as the reverse complement.
CGACACTGGATGATGTTCAAGCCCAGAACACCATGTTACAGGATGAGATGACCCTGCTTAGTAATGTGAAGGGTGAGCTCGAGGCAGAGCTGGAGAGGGTTAAAGAAGAGTTTCAAATGGAAAGAGAAGAACTGGAGTTCAAAATTAATGAGCTGCAGATGCTCAAGGACAGTGCTTCTGCTGAAGCTTCAGTGACCCAAGATCCTGATCAGCAAGGTGTCCTCAGAGAAGCTGAAGAGTCTGTGACCAGTCTAGCCAAAGAGCAAAACTCTCAGAGTCCAGAGGAGGAGCAGCAGAAACTAAACCAGGAGCTGAGGACAAAATGTGAGGCCTTAACCAAAGAGCGAGACTCTGCCCAGGCCGAGTGCCACCATATGAGGGGCATACTTCAGAGTTTTGAGACAGAATTGGGAGAGAAGACAAATGATTTTATCGTACAGTACAAAGCCATGAAGGAACAGGCAGCTAATAATATACGAGACCTTAATGAGAAGGTGGAACAGCTCAACAAGGAGAGGGATGAACTGCTGGAGAAGGTGAGAGAAGCTACAGATGAGAAGAATGCTCTGATGGGGGATATGCAAGACCTGAAACTGAAGCTTGAGAGCTCTCAAGGTGAAGAGCAAATGTCTTCAGCCTGCGAAGTGAAACAGTCGTTGGAGGACGTTACTAGGCAGAATGAGGAGATCATATCCCAGCTAGAGATAAAGGAGAACATGACTCAAGATCTGAACAAAAGGGTCGAAACACTGACTGAAGAGCGAGACAAAATGCAACACCTGCTGAAGATCAAAGAAGAGGAAATGCAAAAGCTCAATAATGAGAGAACAAAAGAAATCCAGAGGCTACAGGAGGAGAAAGAAAAGGAGGTGCTTTTGCTAAGAGAGGAAAAAGAGACGGAGCTGAAAAGCCTGAAAACAGAAACTGAGGATAAAGTGAAACGTTTAAACGAGGAGAGAGAAAAGTTAGAGGGAAGCCTAAAAGAGGAGTTTGTGAGATCTGAAAAGACAGTTTCCACTTTAGAGCTGACTATAAAAGAGCTTTACACTGAAAAGTCTGATCTCCAGCAGAAAATGGAAGAGGCTCTCTCAAGGCTTTCCAAAGCTCAGGAAGAGAGGGAGCTCTTAGACTCTAAGCTAGCAGCCCTGGAAGCTCAGCTGAACCAGGAGACATCTGAAAAGCAAGAACAAGAAGCAAGGCTGAATTCAATGAAAACAGAGGCAGAACGAATCTCTGGTTTTCTTGGAGTAATGGAGGAAAATCTGGGTGAAGAACTCCAAGAGTCCATGAAAGAAGTCAAAGACCTCCAAGCACGGGTTGATGAGCTGGAGAAGGAGAGGGCCCTGTTGAGAAGCAGCCTTGAAGAAGCTCAAGGGGAGAGAACATTTGAGGAGGTGCAAACAGAGCTCAAGGCCCACATCAAAGACCTGGAACAAGAAAGAAACATGTTGAGAACCAACATAGAGGAGGTGGTGAAAGATACTGAGGGTCTCCAGAAAGACCTGCAGGATATGAAATCAGTCAATGAGAAGATCATCGAGGAGAATGAGAAACTGCAAGCTCAAATTTCTCTCATGACCAAGGAGGAGGAAGAGAGGGAGGAAATAGTGAGAAAGGTGGAGTTCATGGAGAAAAAGAGCAGAGAGCTCAAAGAGCAGCTGACAGAAAAGGATTCACTCATATCGCAGCTGAGGACCGAAATGGCTTCTATCCAGGTGAGTGGAGCACATGATGTGTGTTTATTTTCTGCAAATGCGGAGAGTAAGTGCTTCTCCACACTAGCACTAATGCATCTGTGAGGGGAAAAAGAACTGTTACTATGACAATTTGTTTTTGTGCTCTTTCTAACATTCTCTCTTTTTCCTCAGTCACCCTCTCAGGAGTCTCCAGAACAGTCTGCGTCCTCTGAGGAGAATAAATCGAATGAGACTGCAGAGAAAATAGGTGTGAAGATGATTTCTCTTCATGCTATTTATAAAAGCAATCTAATCTACACGTTATCATGCAGAAAAGAACCAAAGATACTTTCCCGGACTTTTGATGAATCATATTCTTCTTTGTTTTAACTTCCTGCAGCTCTTTTGGAGAAAGAAAAAAAAGAAAAGGACGAGAAAATGAATAAAATCAAGGCAGTCGCTGTCAAAGCAAAGAAGGAGCTGGACGCCAGTAAGAAAGAGGTACTGTGAAGAATGAAGAATGTTATCATTTACCAACACAGACAATAAGGCTATAATGAAAAGCTTTAGATTTCTCTAAATAGCAAACATTGTGGTAGAAAACTTGCACTCCATACTGATCCTTAGGAGAACTCCACAACCTTCTCTTGTTTTACAGATCCATGTAAACATGAATAATCAGTATATTTTTTGCCAGTAAATGAATGCTCGGTGGGGTTTTTTGTTTGTTTGTTTTTCAGGTTATAACCCTGAAGGAGGAAATAGAATCACTGAAAGCAGAGAGGGAGAAAGTGAACAGCTCTATGAAAGATATCATCCATGGTGCTGAAGGCTACAAGGTAGGAATCTTGGGTTGGAAAAGACTTGTAGCATACAAAGGAAAATAGTTTGCATGAAGTAGTGCACAAAGTATGTGAATTATCACAGTTTTGTCTTCTTACTATACAAACGTAAAAGTCTGGGACAACTACATATTAATGCCTACGGGAGTTTAATGCCATGAAAACCATGGCACGAAGCTCCTGGCCCACAGTTTTTGTGCTGATTTTAATCCCAGAGGAGGTTTGGAGCTCTGCAGCTACTGAAGTAACTCAGTATCTCTGCATTCGACAAACCTGCTCTGTAACTATATTTGGTCTGACACTTCCTAAACACTAACGTTCTCAGTGGCAGTATTTCAAAGTGGATCATAGAATATCTAAGACAGCATCCTGTTACAGCATCACACTCGAATTCAGCAAACTTTTTAAAACAGCCCATACTTTCACAAGTAAATGCAAAGCAGAAATTTGTATTTTCTTATATAAGTAGAGCGTTATAACTCCAGGAAGCCACGTTTTTCTTTCTCATTGGATGCAGTACCCTCAACATATTTTGGTTCAAAGTTTAATTTATCAGCTCACCAACAAGCTCTAGATTTTAGCGTGTTACGTAGTGAGAATATATATTTTAACATGCATAGTGATTCTGCTTGTTTCTGAGTAATTTACCTGACAGTGAAGCTGAGGGATAATCTTTCAAGGTTGACTCCATTAATACAGCACCATTGATTCAATCAGTTAACAAGCATAATTCACTAGAGAAAGAAAATCTTTGGCTTATTTTCTGGAGAAGTTTCTAATGAAATATAGGTGCACTTTGGAGTTACTGGGATTTCTGACTTTCCTGCTTATAAAATAGGGTCATCTATTGATTGGAAGGTTGGTGGTTCAATCCCTGGTTCCCCCTAGTCTTTAATTTTTAATTTGATACTGATCAAAATGATTGAAAAACAGCATTTAAATAAAGTAATAACACATATACAGTTTTACACTGTAATGATTTGCATTGCAGGCTGTTTGTCTATAAGAGTAATTTTTAGGCACATTTTATAAGCCAGCACTGGAGAAATACTTGTAATTGGGCAGGCTTCACAAACATGTTCTTGCTACAGTACCTGCAAGAAGAATCCTGCACTGTTTCTAATAGGCCTGACTTCCAAACAGTTAAGATAAAGGGTGTAAGTAAGGCATCTGTTGTTTACATGTTAGATACTGTCTATATTACTTGAAGACACTAGGATCCTGTAGTGGGACTTTCATGAAACTGAAATTTCCAAGTGGAAAAACGTTTGTTTTCCTCTCGGGATTATGATGTCAGACGTGTCAGAACAGAGACGCCGCAGTGAAGTATGTTTACACTGTGGCTCTTTTTCTCAATGGCTGTTTGAAATTGGCAGAACTATTAGGTTTGTATCCGGGTGTATCAGATGTTACTGCTTCGCATGGACCTTTTTATGTCATTAGCTTTTCATCAAAATAAAAGCATAGCATGAATTAAAGCAAAATAAACTTGACAGATTCCATTGTGCATTTAATTAGTTTCATGCATTACTAATACAAAAATCTTTCTAATTGGCAAGTAGAGGCACGCTCACTTTAAAAAAAGACTTTGTGTGAGACATTGCTCCCAGTGGTCTTCATAAACAGCCCCCAGATTGCACTTTGCTTTATGACTGTGTCTCCATTAAAGAATAAAACCACTGTGTTGTGTCTAATGAGAGATTTGTCCCACGTTCAAATGTAAATGCAGCCGATAACTGAGATGCATAGTGTTTACCTTCACTGAGCTGTTCATCAGGTTTCCAGTAATGAATATTGAAGACTTGTTTGTGTGCGTGCGTGTGTGTGTTTTGTGTTTAGAACCTGCAGATAGATTACGACAAGCAGACAGAGCAACTGGATAAGGAGAGGGAGAAGGTGGAGGCGGCAGAGAGACAGATTGCTGAGCTGACCAAACGACTCAGCAGTGCTGTCACGCAGGTAACACAGACACACATTCAGTCTCATGCACGACAACACACACACACACACACACACACACACACAAACTCTCGGCCTCCACTAAATCAAAGCAGGGGATTTTGTCCAGTAATACATTTCTTCAATACTTACCCCATAATTCAGTTTCTGTATGATTTAGAGGGAGTCGTTTTAGCCGACAACACTTTACCCAGCTATATCTGACAGCCCGGCGCCCACAAATAGCCCATCAGATGTGACTGGGTGAGCTAGGGAGAAATTGTTTTTATATGTACTCTTTTCCCCAAGCTCATAACTGTTTCTCTCCAATGAGAGAAAAAGAGGCAGGTAAATGGAGCGGGCTGTAGCTTCCATCTGCTGCGTGCAGTACTGAAACACCATTTTCTGAAGCACAGGCTTAGTCTTGTGTGCGCTCATGGATCTCAGGGGAAGCGCGAAGACTGGAGCTAGTCGGTGATCTCAGAGTACGTCTGGGCATCTCTGTTTACCAATCATAGTTTCACTGTTTGGCTGACAGATGATGGGAGAGAGCTGCTGCACAGGAAGCCCATAGAGCCTGCTACTGTCAGATTTGCATGAATGATTTTTTTATTTTTATTTTTTTGGATGTCACGTGCCAACTGGTGTATTTATAAATGAGAATGTTGACTACAAAATATGTAAGACAGCTTTCCTCTTTGTAAATCATCCTTTTTGTTTCCTGCGGTTCTTAACTGACACAGTAAACTGAAACCAGAATGAAGTTCACACTGTAGAGTCACTAAAGCTGACAGATTATGAGCAATAAATCAAATGAGAATACACCAGATTTCCTCAAGAGTATCACTGCACACTCACCTGACAGCGGCAATAAACAAGTCTTTTTTTTGTTTTCAGAGTGAGACACTGAGCAGCGAGAAGGAGGACCTTCTGGCTGGTATGGAAACCACGAGGAGCACATTGAAACAGTTAGAGACCAAGAATCAGGAGATGCAAAGGCAGTCAGCAAATTTGGAAAGAGACCTGCTGGCTGAGAGATCAATAAAAGAGCAAAAGATAAAGGTAGAAATGAAGAGAGATGGATGTCATCTCCCTCTTTTGTGCAAGCAACTACTCTGTTTTATTTTTTTCAAATAATCATAAAAACAGCCATGCACAGTGAATTTATTTTTATAATATGTAATCTGTATTACATTTAAATATACCCCCCCCCCACCCCCACCCCCCGCCATGTGCATTTGCTTGCCTCTCTAGGATTTGTCATCTGCCATGAAGGAGGCAGAAGAGCTGACAGCCCAGCTCCGCAAGCAGCAGCAGCAGTCTCAGCAGACTGCCCAGGAGCTGGAGCAGCTACGCAAGGTACACACACACAAATAACACACAAGTGCTTCTCAGACACTAGCGCGTCTCAGAGGGCCGATCCAGTCAAGCGACTGAGCTGGTGATGGCCGGCCTGCAGCTACAGCAGCACCTGATGAAGAGAAGGAGAGTAATTCTAGCCCACAGTACAGGGACCGCTGTTACTTTTCCATTAGTGGAGACCTACATAGTATAGACGTGTACATGAAAGCTGCCAGGAGGTCTGCCTACGTCATGTGAACACAAAGATTGGATTTTTCAGGTTGATACTGATAGTAGAAAGACAATTAAATGCTTATAAAGGTTTTTTTTTAATCTCATTTTGGCAGTTTTAGATCAGTAAACAAGCATGTTTTAAGTGCAGCAGAAATATGTAGATGTTAGTTCAATGGTAATTTAAGGAAGATGAGGGATTGTATTGTGTGGTTGTGATTGTAATTATTTAATTTAACTAGATTTTAGGACTTTAAAAAGTCAGATCCTTACTTTTCTTTAAGAAAACAATGTGTGTGTAGATTATTTCATCCACTTTCTTCAGCTGTCCAAGTTTCAAAAATACTAACTGCACAATATATTCAGCATAATTCAATTAAATGTAGAGAGGAGGAAATCCAGAGTTTCAGATAAATGGACTTGAAGATGAGTCTTAGCTGTGCTCCGTTTAAAGCTGTAATACGTTGATTCTCCCTGCAGGAAGCACAGCAGAGCTCTCTGTTGGACATGGAGATGGCCGACTATGAACGTCTGGTTAAAGAACTCAACACCAAACTATCAGAAAAAGATGAGTGTGTTGAGGAGCTAAAGGGTCAGATAAACAGCCTCAACCTGAAGGAAGAAGTCCTCAAACAGGAAATTGGTATGATAACAAGTTCAGGTTTACACTCAATGACTGGCACACAGAATAATACAATCCAAATGTATTTAATGTTGCACCGTATAATGATCTTTAATTGAAATTTTACTCGGTGAAAGCAAAACTTCAGTTTTATTTATGTTCTATATTAGCAGCACACACCTGCTTTCACTGACCTGAAACATCTATTACTTTTGCATAGCCCTGTGTATCTGTGTGCCAGTACATGGGATCAGTAGGATCATTATTTAGGAAATGTTAGAGCTTGTTTTTTTCCTTCCTCCTTGTTTTTAGTTGCTTCATGCTGTCAAGCTCCATAATGACAGCAAAATACTAGAAAAATAAGAAGACTGCAGTTCAGAAATTATGCTGTTTGTGTGTGTGCACATGCCCATTCAAATGTGCAATTGTGTCATCAGAGTCTTTGAAGTCCCAGCTGGACCAGGGGGAGGAGAAAAACGCTAAGATAAAACAGCTGCTGGTGAAGACCAAGAAGGACCTGGCTGATGCCAAGAAACAGGTCTGTGTGTGTCTGTGTGTATTTGAGGTGTGTCCCCAAGGATTTCTTATGAATGTGTGTAATGTTGCTTCTTGATGAATGTAAATAGTGTTATGCAGCCATGTGTGGACATGACTGTGGAGGGGGGCCTTGAAGTTATTGGGAATTCTTAGTCATTTGTGTGCTTTCCTATTTGGTTGTATGTATTTAAATATTCCGTGTGCATGTTTGCAGGAAAGCTCACTCATGGTGCTGCAGGCCTCTCTGAAAGGAGAGCTGGAGGCTAACCAGCAGCAGCTAGAAAGCTCTAAGGTAACACACCTAGCACTATCCCTTTCAATAAACTGTAGAAACCCATTTGTTTCATACCTGTGGCACTTAATAAAGCCTGTGTTTGTGAATTTAGATTGAGGTGTGTGACCTGACAGCCGAGCGCCATCGCCTGCAGGAGCAGCTGAAGTCTGCGTTGGAGCAACAACAGAGAACCAGCAGCTCTCTGCAGCAACGCATACAGAGTCTGCAGCAGGAAAGAGACACTGCCAAGGTGCGTGTGTTGACTTTTCACTTGTAACAGTTGAATTGACAGTTTACGCTATAATAACTCAACCATAACGACACCGAAGTTGTTCAAGGACACCTTAACTGTTAATTTTGAGGTGCTGTAGCTACGTCAGACCCGTCCAGCTTTGATTAAATTAATCGAAGGCTTCTACAGCTCAGGCTCAGTAGTGTTATATGAGTCTGCAACTAATTAGTACTTCCATTATTAATATCTGAATTATTTTTGATTAATCCTCAAATCTTTGTAGTATGTAGAATTTTTGAAAAGTGCTCAAGGTAAAAACTTTTAATTATTCATTTTTGGGTCACCAACACTGAAAAAAAACAAATTCCACTATATGTATAACACAAACGAGAACTGGGTAATGTATTTATGCATGACGTTTTTAACTTTATTGATTATTTTAAGAATATGTTAAGGTCTTACCTTACCTTATATCTTATATCTTATATGTATTGTGTAGAAACTGTTGTTGTGATTTGGCGCTATATAAATCAAATAAATGTATTTGATTTGAATAAATTGAATTTAACTGAGGTCATACTACTAATCTGAAGTCAATGGAGGAAGATTCTTTGGCTCAGATCAGATAAACAGCTTTACAGAAACTTCTGTAATTACATCTAGAAACTGTAAGTCTTTATAACCATAGATTCCTGCAACAGGAAACAAAAACCTGCAAACTAGTCCTTTCTGGTAAATACCCGACCAACCATCTATCTATCTGACCTTGATTTACCTGTAATCTCCAATGCTTGGTGACATCCAAGACTGACAGTAAAATAAATGCTTTAGTCAGCTGCTGCCACCTCTGGCTCAGTCTTTACTTTTTCCCCTTTACATTTTTAGACAGTAAGAGAGGTTTGTGAATGGGTTGTTTGCCTAGAGCAATTTAAGTTCAGTTATTGCTTTCTTTCTGTAAAAGACAGTGTTCATCATTGTTCATCCAGTGAAAAACTGGTTTTATGTAAGCTGTGGTATTGAAATCTCAATTTTTGTAAATGTGTGAGAGACAACAAAAGTTTTCTTTATTAGATTTTCTAACAAAACTCACTAAAATAAATTTGTTCACCAACAATATATTAGAAAGTCAATCGTCTTTTAATCGTATACGTCTTGTTAACCTTTTGTATTGATTCCAGGTTGAGCTTGAGGCAACAACCAAGGAGTTTGAGAGTTACAAGGTGCGAGTCCACAATGTTCTCAAGCAGCAGAAGAGCAAGACGACCCAGAATGAAGTAGACTCTGGCAAACTAGAGAGGTAAAGGCATGCAAGAATGATAGAAGTCTACAAAGACTGTAATAACAGACAGCTGTTAAATGTATGTAACCAGTGGTGGACTGTGTGATGCAGATCATTGCATGTGAAATTAATGGTAACACATTCAGTTGGCTTTACATTAGAGGAATTCAAATCTTACTGCATTGATTAAGGATGCTGTTCTAGAGCTTCTCTCTCCATGTGAGACTTTTAAACACATGAAAAACTCAAAGTACACCCAGAGTTAGGGTTAGGAAAGATAGTGTTGTTCAGATGTGATCAAGAAAACTTAAATAACATGCAAAATGTCAAAATGCATAGCACATAATTGATTTTGAACACAAACACCGTGTACTTACAATGACCAAAGCTGAATTATTGAAGACACGGTATAACCTACAAGAAATCCCACATGAGAAATAATTTACATTCATTTACATCCTTCTAAAAGAAAATATCACTGTAAGAGTAACGTGTGGTGTGTTTTTCAGGGAGCAGTTGGTCTCTCAGGTGGAACAGCTGAGGACGCGACTGGTGGAGAGCCAGCAGAGTCTCCAGAGCAGCGCAGCAGAGCTGCAGCAGCTCCAAACTGAGCATGACACTCTTCTGGAGAGACACAATAAAATCCTTCAGGAAACTGTAAGCAAGGAAGCTGAGCTCCGTGAGAGGTGAACACACTTTTATTTTTTATGTTGTTCTTTAATCTTGTCTTGGCAGGAATTCATTGTACTGTCACGTTGTTGATACGCAGCACATTTTAGCCTTTTCAGCTGTTCATCCTTGCATTTGATTTTGCAATCAGGAGACATAATCGCACATGCTGAGAACACCTGATTGCGCCATTTTTATTTATTATTTTTTTTACTTACCTGTAGCATTTCATATTGATTCGCTCCTAAAGGAGCACTTTCTAAACTCTCTTCCTGCTCTGTCCACCTACAGGCTTTTGTCATTGCAGTCAGAGAACGTGACCCTGCGGTCAGACCTGTCCCAGGCCCAGGCTGACCTGTCTTCCCAGGTTGAGGCCCAGCGGCAGACCTACAGGGAGCAGCTGAGGAAGCTGCAGGATGACCACCGGGCCACTGTAGAGACCTTGCAGGGCCAGCTGACTCGTGTCGAGGAGCAGCTCTTTACCCTGCAGAGCCAGAACAGTAAGCATGGGGGTGGGGTTGTAAACTTGAGCCAATACCTGATTCCCTACAAGAGGTAACAGAGCAAATAGGTGAGGTAACATTTTTATCTTTTACTAAAGAGCAGACAGCAATAGACTCAAGGAGTACATGAAAGGTATGGTATATAGAGATCAATGAAATCATCAAGTGCTTTAGTTTTCCATGGTGCTTGCACTTCTCCTACATGAGTGGAGTGATGTGAGTCAGAAAGAAAACCATGAAGAGGGCATCAGTGTGTTTATCAGAAGAGCAGCATTGAGAGCTCATTCATCACCTCCCACACAGCTGCCCGCTGGAGTCAAACAGCAGAAACACACACAGTAGTGACTAGGAAAGGCGTGTGTGTGTGTGTGTGTGTGTGTGTGTGTGTGTGTGTGTGTGTGTGTGTGTGTGTGTGTGTGTGTGTGTGTGTGTGTGTGTCTTCTCTGTCACTTGAGGACGCCAGGTGTTGGCAAGGTTCCTCAGCTCTATCCCCGCCTCTCAGTGTGGCAAACGGCTCACTGTGGCATCTGGAGAGACTCATCATTAGTGGCTCACACATGGATGCAAGGATTAACTCGATACTGGAGCCAATATTAACCTTAATTTGAAGTCATATTTGAGCCACTTTTTACCACTATGCTTCAATTTCACGCCAGATTAAATGCGTTACTGCCCTATCGGACAGACGGGAGATAAAACTACTGGCCTCGTATTTTTTTTCTTTAATAAATCAGATGTAACATTTATATATGCCTTTTGTCATATTTTGTCTAATCTTTTATCCAAACCTTCAAGCAGCACATAGACACACACATAAAAAAGTCTTTTATAAATTAGAAATCAGTCAGTGTTTAAGCCTTTCCAGCTGTTCCCTCTGTTGCAGGCTGTTGTGATGGCTTTGCAGAAACACTGCTCAGTATTTTTCAGATATACATATGATCCCCAGGGTGTTTATTTTCCTGTAAATTAGATGCTTTTATTTCCTTATCGATTTCTTTAAACCTTTCTATTAGAGCCTGATGTACTATTGAATCAGGACTCCTGTATGCTTCACTCTTTTGAGTGGCAGTTGTCATGATTTGGTTGATTAGAACTGGGTAAATATGTTGGGCTCTTGAGTTTACTGGACTTGAACTATTATGAAACGTGTTCAGTATGCAGGTAGACTTCTTGCTCCTCTCAGTCGGCTACATGACAAGGGAAGTAAAGAGCCTGACGGGAGGTGGCGAGGTGAGGGGGATTGGTAGCGAGTCTGGCCTCTTGGATCAGTTCAGGTTCATTAATCACAATCTATTCTTCTGAAGTTTTCTCATTTTTCCCTCTACCCTTCTCTTCCCACGTCACCATTTATGCCAGCTGAACTGGTTAAGACCTGGAGTAGTCTGGTGCCCCCTCATGTTACAGTGAAGTAGGACACTAACTCACAGCTGCTGTGATCGGACTTGTTTGTACATAAGAATCCAGAGATGCTTAAAAAAAGATTTGAAGGCTGCTTTCAATTGAAACCCTTTTAAATTCCTTTATTTATTTACTATTTTCCACCAGGGATTTTACTTAAACATTTTAAGGCCATGAGCAGAAAGTCTTTTTTTCTTTTTCTTTTTTAATTCTTGTTTGACACATCTTGAATCCAACCTCCTCCTTCTCTCTTGTTCAATATGAATGTATTGATGTGCCCAGAAGACCCACACAAATCTTCTTCTTCCAACCTTTTACACCCACTCAGATTCAGTTGCTGTCCAGTCCAGCCGTAAACCGCTGGCATCAGATCCACAGCGCAGAAACACTGACCAGAACCAGGCGGGTGTGGGACCAGTGGCCCTCAGCGACCTGCAGTCTATGGCCAGGGAGGAGGGTGAGGGCATGGAGACCACTGAGACTGAGAGCTTCTCCCCTGCTCCTACATCCCTACCCTCTCTGGAGCAGCTTCTCACATCTCCAGAACCCAAACAAGGTGTGTTTGAAAGCAGAGGTCCACAAAAAAAAAAAAAAGCACATTCAGTTTACAAAAGGACTGCATATGTGACCTATTCAACAAGATATAATGATGAGCGTTACAATGAACAATGAATGACTATGTTTGGGGGAAAAGAATAGATGCAGACTTTGTGTAGTGACAGAGTTTAATGTATTATATCACCTCCTGTATGTGGCATTTGTTATATCTCTAGAGCCATTTGTGTGGACAGTGGAGCCAACCAAAGAAGAGTTAAGTGAAAAGCTGAACACAACCACCCGCAGCATGGAGCACATGAACAGCCTGCTGCATGAAACTGAGGCTACCAACGCTATTCTCATGGAGCAGATCACTGTATGTATACTTCCTCAATTATCCTCAATTTTGTTGCTCAAAACTAAATAATTATTAGAGACCTAATAACCCAGACAAGTTGTCTATTTTAAAGTTGCCTCCCCTGCGCACTTAGCAAATCTACTATATGACACATCCACTATAATAAATAGGACCTACTCCTAAGCATTGGTTACAAAACTCAAAGAGAATGATCCCCTTTATTAACGAACAACTTGCAAGATTTAAAAACATACAATTAAAATCACTGAAAGATGTTTCTTCAAGACTGAGAGCAAACGCATTGCCTACATTTGCTGTACTACTACTGTTAGCTGAAGGAATGGCATAATTTTAAACCATCTGATTACTTTCTTATTTACCTCCCCTTTCAGGTTGGGTTGGGCATTCAGCATTTAATTAAAAAAGAATCTGCCAAATCAAACATGTGCAGATATCCACTGTGTCGACCCGCTGAGGATAAGAAGGCAGTCAAAAGTAGATTAACTTTAAGTATTTATTTTACATACATTCTGAGTTATAAAGATCATCTTTAAAGTTATTTTGTATTGTATTAGTATATTTACATTATAGGTTTTATTACATATTTATTTATATGCCATATTTATTAAGTGTTATTAAAGGAAAAGGTCTGTTCTCTGGTTTCTAGCACTTTATAAGGCACATACAGAATTGCTGTAATTCAGGCTCAACTCTCTTACTTACTATAAGCTTTTATTTAGGAGGTTATTGGTGGAAAAACTGTTAGAATTAGTCATGCTTGTATGTGCTACTGATCTGTGCATTGTTAAGAAAGTCGTTAAAGGTAACTGTTTCTAACAGTTTGTTCTTCTCTCCTGATAAATATCTGTATTTTTACTCATGCTTATATTTGTGTTGTCTGTTGCCCGTCTTTTTTTCGGGTAGCGCGGTCATGTACTGGCTATATATCACCTTCAAAGCATGAAGGTCCTGGATTCAGGCCTGCAGAGATCTGTTTTTTCCAGGGCTTTTGTGGGTTTTCTCTGGGGGCTGATTTTAATCGGCCTATAAAATTTCTTATTTTTAGGTAAAGCACACTGCATTTACACGTAAAGAAATGTGCAATATACATAAAAATTCCAGTTCATTACTTCAAATATTAAATTCTTGGAAATTTATATAATAATACTGAGTCAAAAGCGTGAGGTTTTCAATGTAATGAACTAAATGAGCCAAGTATTTGTTGTCAATCATTTAATTAATTCGGATTGTACAGATCAGATGAAAAACACACTGATATATTAGTGTGGCAGCCACGTGAGCACACACCTGTAGACTGCTATTTCAGGTGTGGCAGCTGTGTTTAAAGTGGCCTGTATGCACCAACGGTAATATCAAACAGCTTGGCGTTGTTCACAGTCCCCTCTTTGTCCAGAAGAAAATAGAACTTGTGCCCTTTGACCCTTAGAGGAATAAAGGAAGTGGTCTCCTGTCTGTGGGCGTGGCAGGCTACATGAGACAGAGGGACTGTTATTCTCCTGCCTTGGCTTGGTCCCAGAGGTGACTGTGTGCAGACTGTCACCATCCTCCCACCCTGGTGTAAAACCACTTTGCTGACAGAGCGCCGACAGAACAGAGCCCCGAGTACCACTATGCCTGCTCCTATTGTCAGGCATCCCAGCGTGAAACCATACCTCCAGGTGTTTGAACCCAGGTTCATCTCAAAGCTCCATATTCCCGCCAGACCCGTGGTGGCAGTGCTAGGCGTCTTGGTTCTCCCCTTCTCTTTAGTGCCGCCCGTGTCTCTGAGCCCCGTGTAGGCGAATTGAGCCAAGTACGTCCAGAACACGAACTGTCCGCCGCAGAAGATCGAGAGAAGCCGGAAGAAGCGGGTCCTGTCGTGCTCGAACAAGGTGACATCTCTGGGCGGCTGGGTGGAGGTGCACATCCTCCGGCGTACGGCCAACTGGGGGCCTGTGTGGGCAAATATGCCGCCCAACAGTCCGGGAGAAGCACCAAACCGGGAGGACGTGCTGCCGAGAGGCGTAGTGTGCGCCGACAACGACGTGTTTCCAACCTGGTTTAGCTGAACGCTACGGAACCGAAACCGCCTGGAGTAACACCACAGCAGCTGCTCGAAGCCCATCTTTGTCTGTCGCTGTAGTTTTTTTAAGCTATTTCGCACAAGAACTGCTGCAGTCCGGGTTTAAAAGTCGCTGTTGTACTCGCGTTCAACGCTTCATATTCAGTAGACAAGAGGACGCCGCCATGCTTGTTGTATGTGACGTAAGTTGCTCGATTACGGAAAGTAGCGTGGACCAAATTTAATGTTATCCCTTCGATATACTAGTAATCACTAAAAACTCTGAGCTGACCTCCTATATTCCTATTTTTTAAACCTGAAATGGACTCGACAATCTATTGTGCATTAGCTTATTTTCCTGCCGTTTAGCATTAGCCGAAGGGACGCTTGGATTTTGTAAATTTTAAAGCGCTTGTACGTTCTACCTCCTAGCTGTTGAAGAGTGAAGTTCGCCGTCTTGAGCGAAACCAGGAGAGGGAGAAGAGTGTGGCCAACCTGGAGTACCTGAAGAACGTCCTCCTGCAGTTCATCTTCCTGCGATCCGGCAGCGAGAGGCAGGCTCTGTTGCCCGTCATCCACACCATGCTGCAGCTCAGCCCAGAGGAGAAAAGCAAATTGTCTGCCATTGCACAAGGTATGCAATGGGTAAACCTTGTTTGCATGCATTTATAAAAAGAAAAATCTTATTCACCGCATAACCTGTTCAAAAGGTTATTATGTATGATTTAAAGTGTAGAAACCTTTTGGTCAGAAATTTGCATCCACGCCTCATGGAAAAGAATTCCATGGGAACTTTGGACATTTAATGATTTATGTGAGCTCTTATTTTTCTTTTGTTAATGTGAGGGATGAATGTACTGTATATTTCTCTTAATTAATTTAAAAGCAAGAATTGGGTGCACAAGTTTGAGCTTATCTTGGATTTTCTCCAATCCACATAGGGCCAGAATTATACTTGGAAACTCAAATATATGCATACACTCCAACTAATATTAATATATGCTACCACCACCATGCTTGACAGCTGTCACAGTAGTCTTAGGTTTGAAAGTCTCACATTTACACTTCCAAACATATCAACAAACATTTCTCCACAAGTTTCCAGCTCGTGGCAGGCTTGAGCCTTGGTGATTTCTGAAAATAATTTATTCTCATTTTATGATGGTAAAGTGAAACTGCCAAGTCATTAAAGGTGTATGCTGTATTCCACCCTGAAAAAGAAACCATTTCCAATTCACTTACAGGAGCGCACGGCCCCGCTGGAAGAATTTGTCTCTGCTGTGTTTTGTACAGAGCAGTGTCACAGTGATTTTCATGCTGAGTCATAATAGAAAACACACACCAACAACCTGTCTTTGATTTTTTTTTTTTTTTTTTTTTTTTTTTTTTTTGTTTTGTTTCTTCAGACAAAACCCTTTTTTTCTTTTTCTTTTTTTTAAATTAATCTCCTCTTTTCTGAAGTGCTGCAGGTTATATCATCCAGAATACCTCATTAATGTCTAACCACCTGTTCTTGTGTCTCCTCTCTGCAGGTGAGGAGGAGGCGTCTGGGTCTCGGAGCTCAGGCTGGACCTCCTACCTCCACAGCTGGTCTGGGATCAGATAAAACCGACCACAAATCAAAGCCAAGAAAACACTGGGAGCACAAAGTCGGCGTTATTACTGAGCCTTTATTTTTAATGTGAAAACCTGTCCTCATCATTGAAGCTGCACTTTTAAAACGGTGACAACTGGGAGGTTAACTGGGGGCACTTACAACTTTGGTGGGATGCAGTAGATGGGACCAAGGAATGTATCAGATAAAGAGGAGTGTACGATTAAGATGAAGAAAACCAAAATATTCAACATGTATAACAATTTGAGTTTGCAGTGCAATAGCTACATGGGTCCCTTACTGATAACTGTGATGAATATCTGTCTTCCTTCAGTGTGCTATAAACATGTATTCCAAACATTTACTGGACTTAATGGTTACACAGTGAGGCATTACAAAGCATCATTACTAAAATGAATGGGTATAATAAATTAAGTGTATGTTATGTGATGATCACAGTGTTTTTGAATCCAAAAGGGTACAAACGAATTGTGAAAGGAAACCTAATCAAGGGGAAGAAATGTGTGCTGGTTTATTGCTTGATATGATTTATAGATCTTTAATTACTTCTCAAGACAACTTTACCTGCATTTTATGATGGGCTTGATTTACACGGTTTACATTTTAGCTTTTCTCAGAGGTATACCTAAAACTTATAGGCTGTTGAATGTGATTGAACTGCCTTCATGTCAGCCATTCTACTGGTCTCTGCCGTATTGAAATTAACCTCATTCACAAAAAATTAGATTCTCTGATTTTACTTTTAACTTGGTTGTTTCCTGGAAGGTAAAGAAAGCATTAGGCGATGTGTAACGCAGTATGCTGTGGGAAACGTGTGTGTAATTTACAGTAGTTCATGGGCTAAACTGCCATAATCTCATTTCAGTTGCACTGGGATGCGTGTTTATAAGTCTGAGGTTCTCTTCAACATTACTGATTGTTGGTGAGGAACTGTGATGACCTGTTATGCTCCTTCCCACCTGTATATTTTTATTTTCGAGTAGTTTCTCAGACTTCATGGTTTAAAAAAATGCTTGTGTCTTATACTGAGCTTTGATTCAGCCCTTCATCCACTTTTGATTCTCACTCCCTTTAAGACAGCCTCTTTTTCTGATTGGCTGCCCCTCACTAGCAAAAGGTTGGACCTCCTGTGATCATATCAGTGATTTCACCCCTCACTGACATCACACAGAGCCAAGAGTGTAAGAAAATGAGTGTTTAAAGCAGTATAAAGCCTGGGCTTATTTGCACATACACTCTTTTGTGTTTAATCCAAACTTCCATACATATATGTCTATAAAACAGACAATAATAGAACACTTTTAACATTTTTCCCCAGGCTGGTTTTACAGTTTTATCGTTAAATCATCACATACTCAACTCAGGTGCACTATCAGTTTCCATGTCTTGAGTTCTGATTCATCGTGCCCTGTAATAGTTTGTAATATTAGTTGCGACTTTAATATTGGACCATTATTTTAATAGTTTGTCTCTCTTTTATGGGAGTGTTTTATAGTTTTGTCATTTGTGTTGCAATTTAATCACCGAACCTTAACAAAGATTTGTTGCATCTTGCAGTTTCCATTGCTGAAAGCACATCTGCCTCGCAAAAGTGTCCTTGAGCAAGGCTCCTCATCAGACCTATAGATGCTGTTGATTTTACATTCTGACATTTGACCTGTGCTTTGAGTTTGAAAAACACCTCATATCTACCCCGCTCCCAGTGAAACACATACTTACTCATATGAATATAGTTTTCTGCTGACCAGTGATAAAAATAATTATTAACCGGTTTATTTTCTCCCCCTATTGGCAGCTTTTGGTGATTCACCCACCACAATGGACTGTATTTATATCTAGACTTTTATATTTATGATGCTTGACGTGGGCAGAAGCTATGAGAGATTACCCGAACTGCAAAATCGTACTCAAGAAAGACTACGGCAGTGATTGTTTGTATGTTTTTCTGGTGTATTTACAACTGTAAAAAAAAAAGAGGACTTAACAAAGATTAAAATGATTCCATGCTTTGCATTCAGTCCGTGTCCTTTATTTATAATTGATTTTTGAAGTGCAGCATTGTATCTACAGCTTCTAATCAGCAGCCAGATGTTTTAAAAAAAATTTCTTTCTTTCTTTTTTTGAGGACATGCATGTGGTGAGGAAGCACTTTTATGGACATGTTTTGCACATTAAATCAAAAAGAGCAGATAACTACAAGATGAACCTTAATTTACATCATTAATAATCCTCCTGTTTTTGGTGTTACTGCTGGGCATCTGAACAGATTCAGTAGCCAGTCTATGTGCTGCTCTGAAAGTCCTTCATCCCTCTGGAAGGAGGGAGCAGGGTCTAGGGGTTTCCCTTTTAAGGAAAAAAATGGTGGGTGCATTATCATGACGCAATCGGCACAGGAAATGACAAACTCCTGCATCTTTTACTGTAAGTAATGTAAACATGCTGTTAGCCCCGTCTCCCTGCCTGCTACTGTTATGTGATGGATTCTGTGATGTTTTTTCAGGGCTCCCACCCGCCATGTTGAACTGTAGTTACAGTCCTCCCAGTGGTGGCAAACTGAAAGTCAGATTTTCCATCAATGCTGACCAGATGTGTAGATACAGCCCAGCGTAAAGCTGCAGCGGATGTAAAAGCGGCTCTCGGCATCCGTCTCATTTATATTATAGTGAGATAATGAGCGCAGAGAACCTACTGAGTTTACTGGGTGGTTTTAGGTGCATCCTGCCAACAAAACCTGAAAAAAACAAAGTCACTTGGACCGCGTGCAACAATGCACGAGCCTCTGGTCTCCAAAGTAAAAGCACTTGATGTGATAACGCTGCGTTTCTGTTCTTCCCAAACGTGTTTGGACTCTGTTTTATCGCCTCACTAATGTAAAAAAAGATAAAATAAAATTAGGGGGAAAAGGCAGACAATTGAAATTTTTTGCTTTCTAACAGTTCTGAAATCACAAAGTAGCGAAAGAAAGGAAAATTATTTACAGTATCATCAGTTTTTCTTTGTTTTGTTGTTTTTGTGGGTTTTTTTTCTTTAAGCAAAGAGCAACACGTATAAAATCTTTTGGAGTGACCAACAAGCTCTTTGCATCATACACTTAAGAAAAACAAAAAAACAAAAACCTGACTCTGAAAAATTATTTTTAAAAAAACCAAAAGGTAACTCAAAATTATTAACTTAGAATCTCGTCTTAATAACCCAATTAATCCAAGTGGTTTTCTCAGTTTTGAGTTATTATTGTGATTTATTGGCTTAGGTCGGGGGTGGGGACCAATGTCAATATATATTTGCAAAAAGGCACATGAATAAAATCTTTAAATTCCATAAATTTCTTAAACATTTTAGCACCAATACTAAATAAAAAAATGTTTAAAAATGTTTTCATTCACTCATTCATTGATATTTTTTGCTGTATATTTTATATTAATGTGCATTAAACTTTGTATAGTAAATGCGAGGCAAACAGAATGCAGTACAAACACACACAAACACATACAGGTTAAAGGTATAAAGGAAAATTGTTTCCTACTGTATTTTAAGGCAGTTTTCCTTGACTCCTCATTAGCTTAAATGGAAACTAAATTTGTGTTAATAGTCTCGTGCGATATCGTGGGAGACCCACGTAAGATGATGTGTTGCTCGAGTTTGTGCAAAAAGGGAGGAATTTATTCTTTTTAAACCGATTTTTAGGGTCCTGTTTGAATCTTGCAAGCCTGCTGTTTTACACTGAAAGGTCCCACCTGGAAGTGGCTCATTCACTGGAGTGAGATCGGCCGGACTGAGGCGAGGCCCCTTTTCGCCATTCTACTCCGCTGTGCGAAAACCAACGTTACATCCCGGACTGCACAACATCTGGACAGCTGCAACAGTGATCGGGTGACGCACATCTGGTGGGAGAGAAGGCACAGTGATGCTCGGCATTACAGAAATGACAAACGGGTGAGCGATTTGTTAAAAAGTTTTATTTTTTCTAAAAAGAGAGAAATTGGTCTGAAAAGTTGACAGTCCGCTATCCTCTGTTCTCTTGTGGAGTGAAAAACTGCAGTTTAGTAATTTATAAGTCATCCAAGGCGGTTGGACCTTTTTAAATACACAATGTACTCCAGAGGCAATTCTCTAAAATAGACGTAATAGTAAAGATAATTAGTAACACAGTCATATTTATTGTATTGCATCTTTAGAACAACTTAAGCTCCTCTTTAGCGCCTCCTACCTAGTTACTTTCAATGTGGGAAAAGGTAACGTAGTTTTTATAACATATGATTAGAAGTAAAACACGTCCAGCTATCACGTGTAAAATGATGCGTAATCAGAAGTGGGTTTGGTTTAAGAAACCTCTGTTTAAATAGCTGTTTAATCTGTTTGGTCTGTTGCTCTGTGTGGCCAACGACATGGTCTGGAGGTTTGAAAATGATGTTACCTTATGTTTGAATATTTTTTAATAATTGCAACAAATTTTCTAAAGAGCACTACTGTTTTTTTAACGACTTTAATTTTTCAATTTTATCCAAGTTTTCCATTTTGCACTGTTAAAGATGTAGTGTTTATATGACGGTGCAGAATTTAGGCCACAAAATCTGGAGTTTTTAGCCTTGCACCAAATGAAAATCTCCACGCCTGATTTTTAACAAGCTTTTATTTGAAAATTTGGGTTTATATTTAATAAATTTTTGTTGACCTGGTGCTCATGTGTGCAAGTCATTGATGCATGCCCTTCTCACACAGAAAACAGACCTGTGGGTTTTTCCAAAAGCACAAAACCTTAAGAATATTTTTCTCTAAAGGAAGGCAATATATATTTTTGTGGATGTTTTCTTTCTTTCTTTTAAAAAACAAAACAAAAAAAAAACAAAAACGGAGGAGGATGTTCCTCTTCTCTGTGACCTCCACCCTGCCCTGGAATGTTCATATAAAGAAACTGGACAGTACTGCTTTCTAAATCACTTCCTGGCTAAACAGTCCCCGTGGGACTGCTGTTCAGAGCAGTAGTTTCTCCAAACAGCATGAATGCTTCTGCAGAATTAATTATGGGTTAGGATGAATATGGCTTTTATAAAGCACTAAAAGCTCTAAGATGACTAGCCCTTCTAAAAGCCTGAGGATTGCTGCATTCCCATTGCATTACATTTTTTATCTGATCCCACATTCTGTTGATACAACCAGAGCTTAGACCAGCGTCTCGGTCTCCAGTGTGGACTTGTCCTTGTTTGGAAGCAGTCAAGTTGTGTGATGGTGGATTTAACTGTGTGGGCGATTATTCATACTGTGCTCAATCACTCTGAAATGCAGGAGTTATTTAAACAATTCAGGTTTTAAAAGAAGAAACATAAGTTCTGTATTTTTCTTTCCTCTGACACAGTTCCTTCTTATATATTTGATGATTAATTGTTGGAAAAATCTCCATGCACCATTAAGTAATTTATTGAGTCAGCTTTCTGTAATTGTCTACACTGTTGCCTCACAGTGAGAACCTACCTCTTACTGCTCATTAAAAAGTATTTATAGTCATGGGAAAAAAACAAGTACACCCCATGTTTCAGTAGCTTGTAGAGCCACATTTAGCAGCAATAAGTCAAATGAATTGTTCTCTGTATGACTTTATCTGTCTGTCAGATCATTGTGGAGGAATTTGGCGTTGCTTCAGTTCATTGAGGTTCACGGGCATTTGTTTATGCACAGCTCACTTAAGGTCTTACCACAGGATTTCAACGCCTGGGCTGTTGCAGCATGAAGATTCATTTCTTTTTTGGCCATTCTGTCATGGATTCGCTGCTGTGCTCAGGATTCCAGTTTTAGCTGTTGGACAGATGGCCTCACATTTGACTCTAGAATACTTTGGTTTACAGAGGAGTTCTTGGTCGACCCAGGTGCCAGATCACACACCCCTCCCTTCACACTATGCACGACAGTTGGTATGAGGTGTTTGGATTGTGCCAAAGGTGGAGCTGTGCATTATTGTCAAACGTCTTAACTTTGGATTCATGTCTTCCAGAAATCTTGTGGTTTGTGCAGATGCAGCATTGCAAAACTAAGTTCGTGGCGCCACATTTTGTTTTGTTTGTTTTTCAGAGAGAGGAGGCTTTCTCCTGGAAACCCTTCCTAACAACACATACTTATTCATTCTTTAAACGAGGCCTGTAAAGTCTGAAGTGTAGCTCAGGGGGGGTTTGCAGTTTGTCTGAGCATTGTGCATTCTGGCATTGGGGTGAATTTGCTGGGACGTTCTTTCCTGGTAAGATTGTAGCATTGCCTTAACACACACCCGAATCCTCCAGAACAGCAAACTGACAAAACTTAAATGGAGCTTTTCTACTCAACTTGAGGACTGAAAACATGCCTCATCCATACAACAAATTTTTTTCTACACCTGATTGCTTTCTGTTTAACATTCACACTCCAATGGATGCACCGGAGAGCAGCTTGGGGTTCAGTATGTTGCCTGAGGATGCTTTGGCGCAGACAGGGATCAAACCACCAACCTCCAGATTACTACACCTGCTCTACCTGAGCTATGGCCACCCACTGATGACAAGAAAACAACATAGTGTTAAAAGTGTCGGGACTGCTGTTTTTGATAAATAAAGTCCAAATAAAAAGAAGATGACTTTGTAACTGATGCAGCAGTTAGCCTCAGTCACAGTAATTAATCAAGGTAACGTCGCCACAGCAAGAGTTTTTTCTTGGCTAATGACTAATTGCTACTAAAACATTAAAGGCAATGAGGTTGTGTTATTTTATCTAACAGAAGTCTTTGCATTTTCCTGTTGCTTTTTTAAATTATTATAAATGAGCAAAAATGTATATCACCCCCCCCCCCCAAAAAAAAAAAACTGATAAAAAAAACAATTGTTTTGTTGTTTTTTTCCTTTTGGGGGCGCCAAAGTTCTTTCCTACAGGTAGAAACCATTCACGCCACAGTGCTGCTCTAAAGCACTATGGTTCCTCTTTGTAAGTACGCTGAAGGATTGTCTGCGGCTTTTATGAAACCCTGTTGATGTTTTTAGCCTCTGGTTTGCAACTAATTAAAGTGTTTGACAGGAAAAAGCACAGACTTCTGCCTTTAACTCTTTCCCCCATGAAAATCTGCAGAGGCAGAGACCACTCTCACTAACATCTGATGTACACTCAGTCATTTTGTTCTATAAGCAGGCCTGAAATTGGACAGAAGCTGCTCAGTTCAGAAGAGTGCTTGAAAGGTTACTCCTAGAAGGCTTTTAAGAGGTAAAGGGTTAATAAATGCTCCGCTCATGCCTGCTGTCATGTGCAGTCACCTCTCAAAGGCTCATTCAGAGCAAGAAAAACTCTTCTGTTAGTCAGCTGGGAGCCTGACCGATGCATGGGGAAGTATGGACCAATAGGATGTGTAATGATCGTACAGTAATTACAGAAGTTCCTCAGTGGTGTGTGTTTGTGTGTGGAAAAGATGGCCTTTAAATAGGGTGAGGCAGATGTAGCTATTATTAATCCCGCAGACAGAAGAAGAAGTAGCTACTTTTGGCTGCTTTGTTGTTTATAGCCCACATGTTTGATTTGGCAGGTTTTTTTCTCATCCTGACACATCCCCAAAGGGATCTGTGTTTCCTCCTGGGATCAAACCGGGAATCTTTTGCTGCAATTGACTGCGAGTTAAAGATTCCCTACACGCCGTGCATGACTTGAGTTCCTCCTCCTTGATTATTTGTATCAAGATTAGCTTGTAATATGTTGTACTGAACGTCAGGACTTTTAAAAATTATTATTTTAATGTGATATGCATTTTTGAAGATGTGAGAAAATATTTTTTTTCTCTCTCTCTGTATCCTGTGATAATGGTAGTGAATCTTTCCAAAGAATTTATGTATCCAGAGAGTTAATCTAAGTTGAATCAGGGAACTGAAAAACTGAACCAATCATATTGTTGGTAGAGATAAATGGGCGCTTGGTTATTTCAGCAGGGAGATATTTAGCAATCTCTTTTGTCTCATCACAGTGAAACAGCCTGTTGTTAGACATATGAAGGCACACCCATCACTATGATGAATCCCTCACACACACACAATATAACATGAGCTCAGCCTGTGGTTTACCCTCTTGATTAAAACTGAGAGAAACACCAAATTTCGCAGCTCTGTGAGAATTACTTTATTATCAACGCTTCTTCATCAACGGCTCCTCGCGCCACTTCGTTCCTCCATTTTCCCCCTTTTCCATGTGACCTTTTATCTGTCCTCCTCACACCCTGCCTTTATCCTGGCAAACAGTCTGCGAGCCAGTGGCCTGAACAACGCCCCCCCCCATCACTCTCAAACACACACAGTGCTAACATGTAGACACAAGTGACCACAAACACACACAGCTGTGAACAGGAAGTGATGTGGCCGCGTCGACTGAGATAACGGTTGTTAGAGTGTTTGCAGTTATAGCAAAGCGGACTTTGCACCAACGGCCGAAATATTCTAACTGCAGTCTGACAAAATATTGGTAAGATGTTTTTTTTTTACGTTTCATTATCACTTTTTGTGATTTTAGCAGCTGCGAGGCTTTACTACGTGCACAAGTGAAAGACATGTCAGGGTGTTCGTCTGTTTTAGTTGTCTGTGCTTCCTCATGCAGGTGTGAATCTTGGCAAGAATCAATTTATTATTTTAATTTAACATTATATAGTGTACCTATTTGACCACCTTTGCCTTCAGAAATGACCTAATATTGAGGTCATATTGGGGCGATTGTGGCTCAAGAGTTGGGAGTTCGCCTTGTAATCGGAAGGTTGCCGGTTCGAGCTCCGGCTTGGACAGTCTCGGTCGTTGTGTCCTTGGGCAAGACACTTCACCCGTTGCCTACTGGTGGTGGTCAGAGGGCCCGGTGGCGCCAGTGTCCGGCAGCCTCGCCTCTGTCAGTGCGCCCCAGGGTGGCTGTGGCTACAATGTAGCTGCCATCTCCAGTGTGTGAATGTGTGTGTGAATGGGTGGATGACTGGATATGTAAAGCGCTTTGGGGTCCTTAGGGACTAGTAAAGCGCTATATAAATACAGGCCATTTACCATTGACATGATTGCATCACACAGTTGTTGCAGATTTGTCAGCTGCACAATCTCCTGTCTTCCACCACATCTCAAAGGTGCGTTATTGGTTTGAAATTTGGTGACTGTGGAGTACAATGAACATATTGTTAGGTGGCCAAAAAAAACAGGTTGAGATGTTTGGGCTTTGTGGCTTGGCTGGAAACAGGAAACAGAAAATGAGTACACTGTGGTCATAAAGGGATGGACATGGTCAGCAACAATACTCAGGTAGGCTGTGGCACTTAAATGTTGCACAGTTGATACTTAAGGGCCTTTTTTGGGGTCGGCACAGCAGATCATCTGCCTCCATCTCATCCTAACCCTGCCATCCTCTGTCACGTCTATGCGTGCATGTCCTCCTTTACTACAGCCACAAATCTCCTCTTGATCCTCCTGTTGTATTGCAGCTTTATCTTTAACATCTTTTGTCCAGTATATCCACCATCCTTCCTCTGCACATGTCCAAACCATCTTAGTCTTGCGTCTCCCACTATGTCGCTAAAACCCTCAACCTGAGCTGTCCCTCTGATGTACTGATTTCTAATCTTGTCCCTTCTGGTTACACGTAATGAAAATCTTTACCTCTGCCTCTGATCTTTTTTTCACTGCCACGCCCTGCAAACCATCATTGCATATTTCATAGAAGGGTTCACTGCCATCTTGTACACCTTCTCTTTCACTCTTGCTCCCATCCTTTTCTCACAACTCAGCCCTGACACTCATCTCCACCCAATCCTCCTTACCTGCACTCTCTCCTCCATCTCTCTTGTGCAGTCCGTTGCTTTGGTTGGATGACCCCAGGTATTAAAATTCATCTACCCTCAACCTGTATCCCTCTCATTCACACACATTTATTCTGTTTCTTCTACTGACTTTCATTCCTCTTTTCTGCAGAGAAAAGCTGTAATTCCACTGTCAGCCTATTGTTGTATAACATATTAATCATCATTGTGATGAAGTTTGTTTTCTGGTATGAACGTAAACCACACATAGGCACGCAGAGCTGGCATGCAACACCTTAAATTAAACGAGAAGCAGCATTGTGCTACTGTTAGCACTGTTTCTTAATCCCACTGTGATGTGTTTCATCTCTTACCTGCAGTGGTGCATGTCACACAAACCGAATATGAAAAGCGTAGGATTGAAGTCAGTAAGAGTAGCTGTAATATCAGCAACGGCCACACAGTGGCAGTGTGTTCATGGTGGAAGGCTTGTTGGACTTGTGGGAAATGTCTGCTCAGCTTGTGTGTATGTGTGGTGATGACGATGAGTCAGTCTCAACTCAACATATCCCCTTAAATTCCAAATTGCACAAATGTCATTGCACAACATCACTTTTCCTCTTTTCGAAATACAGCTGGCACGCTTTTATTCGTTCCGAGGAAACTTTTAGAAACTGGCTGAAGCATGTGAAGAGTGGGGAAGAAAGAGAACGGTCTGGGATTCATCATGAGTGTTATGGCATACTGAGACATGTCAGCCGGAGCTGCTGTGACCCTGTTCCAGCTGCTCCAGGATGTGAAGCTGACATTAAATTTCAAAATTCACACTCTGTGCATGAGTGTGTGTGTGAGAGCAAGTGTTTGTTAAGGCTACGTGGAATGCTGAACAGGTCAAGGCAGGCTGTTGAAGGTGAATCTGCAGGGTGGAAATGTTGCGTGTAGTTGTCTGTACATACATGATTTTTGTCAGCCGTCAAACAGCTTTCAAACCTGAGCTGTACCTTTGCATCTCTAATGGTCATTTTATTTAATATAAACATCATAAAAAGAACTCCTAAGAAAGCAATCAGAATTAACTCATGAGAAGTAGTAGGTTGTTCTATAACCAGCACCTTTATAGCTGAGCTGTTAACTTTCTACAAAATGTGCTAATAAACAATAATATAATAAATGAAATAATTGTTTCAAAGGTGTTTTGACACCTCTCCTCGACCTGTGGTTGCGTTGTGCAGATGTTAACACCAAACCAGCTGCACCAGGACACTTTTAGAGGAGATGAAGTTAAATGAATGAGTCACATGAACTCCAAAGTGGTTCATTTATGGTGACACCATCATCCAACCCAGCTACCTGTTGTGCTCTGCAAGTTTGAACTAAACACCTTCCTGTTGTAGCCAGGTATGCTTTCTGGCATGCAGCGGAGTACCGCAGATGTTTAGAGTACACAAACTCTAGGAACTAGCCATAAAATGAGTAAAACTGCCCAGACAAAGATGAATGCTGGTCGGTTCTCTGTCTTATCTACTAGTTCAGAACACAGCACCTTCTTCAAGCCCAGCAGACAGAGTAGGCATGTGCAAGAGTAGCTGCAGATACATAAATAGATCCTTTTAAAATCCTCCAATGAAATAAGAGAACGTAACCTTATATTTGTTTTGTGGGCAGTAAAATATTTAAATTAGGTTTTTTTTACATGTTAAGTGTGATTAAGAGTAACTGCTAATAGTGTGCCCTGCGACCAGACATTTAAGTATTTAAATTTAGGCGCAGGGCAGAGGTAAACAGGCCATCTGTGCAGTATAGTCTTCTTTTAGCTAAAGACAACCTTCCTGCCTTTTCATACAAGATGTAACGTGAGGGGCAAAAGACTCACCTGTGGCAAAGCGCAGCAGGATCAGGGGGCTTCAAGGACGACAAAGAAATATGCATGTGATCGCTAGACTGCACTTTAGCACATAGAAGCACGCAGAGCAAGAAGTCACGCACCCTTCGACTTTATATCTCAGGAAATGCTCTGTGTGAGGGAGCTTCCTTGACAGAGCGTGCATATAGTCAGTTGATGGCTGTGAATGCTGTTTACCGAACCCGGTCCCTTCTCTGATGACATCACAGCTTCATGTTTTGAGAGGTCTGCGCCTGAATATCTGTTGTGGTTTGTGTTCGCTGTAGATTAGCCCTTCCCACATAAGCGCTCCCACATAGTGCTGTGATGAATTATTCATAGAGTGACATTTTGCTTTTTCTCAATAGTTTGTTGTTTGTTGCTGGGAAATCATTTCAGTTTACAAAAGCTGTGAAAATAGTATCCGTGCCGACCCGTGTACCCGTGATCAGATATCAGCGCTGGTCCTTACTGCGTTCCAAAGTACAAGAAGTTTGAAGTTTGGCTTTATATTCCTGTCATCGATCATAATAAAGGAGGTTTTTTTACAGTTTCTTTATGAACAAACAAGACATCTACAAATACTTATTGGCAATATTGACATTTTTTTACTTTAAAGCTCCAACATGAATGCCTTCTTCAGGATTATACAGAAGGCACTCGCACTCTGTATGAGTGTATTCTAAGTGTGAGAAAATAAATCTTCTTCTTTTTATCAGCTGTTCATGCCTTTTCTTTCCAGCTTTTATTTGCTGTACAGAGAGTGCTGAGGCAGAGAGATGTAGGAGGTGAACAGAGACTGCGTTGACAGTGTTGAAAGGTCGAGGACTCTTCTTCTTCTTTTGTCTCCTCCTTCCTGTGATGCATTCCCCCCCCCCCCTTCTACCTGCTGCAGGAGGGGGAGGGGGAGCATATCTTTTTTGATAGGTGTGTAACCACATAACCACACCTCTGTGTGCTCAAGGGTTTGAGCCCTGGAGGTGTATGTGAGAGACAAGTACTGGAGTGAGACGAGACTCAACAATTCGTACTGGGGACTGAGCGTTTTCAGCCGACGAGAGGTAGGAAGGAAGGAAGGAAGAGAGGGAGGGAGAGAGAGAGAGAAAGCAAGGCAAAGGGGAGATGAACTCTTTGAGGCTGAAAGAGTTGTCAAACTCAGACTTATACAGGCGAAGGAAGGAAAAACCAGACAATGGAAATGTCAGCGAGAGTTTGGCCTGGGACAGCTACAGGTGGGTGCAAACTGTCAGATTTACGGTGAGAAATAACGATTTATGCACACAATTTTCTTGTGTCATTGTGTGTGTTGTATTGGCCGACATCTCAATGCGATCGTCAGTCTGTAGCACTCAGTTTTTAGGAAGTGTGGTCTACACAGGGCGTTGAGCCCACTTTGGTTTTCACACATGTAAATGTTTTTTTAATGGCTCAACAATGACACTTAGCATTTCAAATAAGAAACCATTAAAAGTGTGCAGGTTCTTCAAAGGTCATGTCAAGTACTGCAGTGTGCTTACAGAAGTGTTCGGCGAGATAACAAACGATTAACTTCTTCAAATCTGTTTTTGAAGTCTTTGTTCGATGTTTCTTTTAGGGTTTAATCTCAGTTCCCAAACATTGATTTTTAGTGTGGGGTCCAAGTGTTGTCAAACTTATCAGCTTCCTTATCATCAGCACTGACTTGCAGTCTCACATGAAATAACAAATGTGGTGTGTGGTATACTACAGATACTTATCTTTACTACAGGCTCTTTGAAGAAAACTACTTACCGATGTGTTGCGTATTAGCGTGGATGGATAAGGTGATATTTTCTGTGGTGTTTGAACAGTAAGTATTGTGGTTGATGGTTGAATTCCTCTGAGTTATGTGAGCAGCAGCAGCAACAGATGTGTACATGTACAGAGTTTTGTAATATTGGTTTTTATAACGTGATAACATCAGTTTTGGATGTCTGTTGGTTTCTTTTTGTCAGACGCCTCTCTCTCTGTCTCTTGCGCTGTCGCTCTCCTCTGATGTGTGTTTCTGAGAGTGTGTGTGAGATGCTGAGTCGTATGTGGAATGCAAAAATGTCAGGAATGCGGACAGAAAGAGGGCTCTCTTCAGAGGTGTGTTGAGCCTAACCAAAAAAAAAAAAAGCTCCGTCCTCGCCCTGTAACCCTGAAAAAGGGTTTGAGGAGCAGGCGGAGCAATTAACATTTAAACAACTAAATTAAAATCAAACCTTTGGTGAGGCAATAACATCCGACTCAGCAGGGCCGCTGTGTTTAACAGGTATTCAAATGCAGTGTCACAGACAGCTTATATGAATATAGTGCATAAAAATAACAAATTAATTAAATATCTCTGTGACAGTTGTGCAGTGTTTGTATTTATCTAGAATTACATTTAGGCAGCATCAATAAATGACAAGACTGCTTTATTAAACTACAGAAGTCAAAAGTTAGGACACTCAGAAAACGGAGGTGAGAAAGGATCACTAAGGGTTTTCGCTTAGGCAGCGGTTGTCCTTCTCTCCGGCATCGGCTGGAGCTTTCTTTAGGTGCCTTCCCATCTTTAACAAATATCCAGCAGGGATGACTACATTTACCCAGGGCCCTCTTGATGTGATGTTTTTCTGCTTCCCTGGCCACTCTGTCTGTGGAGATGGTGTTTGCTCTGTGTTGTAGCGACCTGATGACACCCAGTTTGTGATTCAAACATTAAATACTGGTCCGCATGCATTGGTTTACAGTACACATTAGCTTTTAAATGTCCCCCATTACTGATGGAAATCTCACAGGCTTAGAAGGGTAACCTGCGACTTTTCATATACTCCCTGGTGAATTTGATGTGTTAGTCCACCGAGTTAATGTAATCAGTGAACTGTGGTATGTCCTGAGATTTGATTTTCACCCAGGTGTCCTCCACATATCTGAACCAATGAGTTGGTGGTGTTCCAGGGTAGGATAACAAAGTCCTCTGTTCCACTTCTTCCATGTACAAGTTGGCCACAATGGGTGAAACTGGGGAACCCATGGCACACCAATTTTTCTGCCTTTATTACTGAAACAGGTGGAATGAAGACTGGTTGTCGTTTCAGGGGCTCATTAGCATTTTTGTCACCCTTGACTGCCAGAAGGATGATGATGTTGTTGTCATTACTAAGTGATGTGAGTGCCTCCCTCTCCTCCATGTTGATGTTGGCTGCTGGGGGCTTTGCGTTGCTGAGACAGGCCGAAACTTTTGTCCGTAGTTGCTCTGCTTCCACGTCTGCAATGTTGTTGTTTTGAATCGCTGTTTCTGTGGCTGTGATCAGTTCCACTAGCGGGATTTGTCTCGGCGTCACAGCAAAGTTCAACCCTTTAGCAAGGATGTTTTTCTCTGCTTGGATGAGTTGTCTGTCAGACAAATTTTTCACCCATTTGTTCACATCCTCAGCGTGGCATCCTTCTAAGCTTACGCACAGCTCATGCATCAGTCATATTCCTCTAGAAGCAGGCTTGAAATATGACACAAACTGCACAGTTCAAGTAAGAGGAACATGGGCTATTCCTAGCAGGCATCCAAGGGGGAAAGAGATAATATTTATATTTCAGAGAGAAATATAACCAAAGAAACAGTGCTACAGGATTTAACAGTGGCAGGTTATTAGGCTATTTTTGGTGCCAGACTTGTCCGATAAATTTTCAGCAGAACGGAAATGAAGCAGATGCTGTAAGTAAAGCTGATAATAGAGAACCTTAACAAGCAAATCAGAAGAGCAAAATGAATCATTAAAAACACAAAGAAGGAAACATTTATCAAACTGATTAAAGGTTTGGGTGGAAACAGTTTTTATTTGATTGCCTAATCATTTGTTTATATAGGTATAAATCCTATGACAATTCATGTACTGTTGACTATCCGTTTGAGGGAATAATAGTTAATATCACAAAAAAGGTTCTGCTTGAAGAACAGTAAATAGTAGTCTAATTTGAGTTTTTTGAGTGTGTGCATAACCTCTTACTTCACTATTGGTTGTGTGGTTTGGCTACAGGGGTGGCCACATTTTAATCTCTGTTGTCAGTGGCCATGGCCACCCCTTACCTCCGGCCCTGCAGTTAGATCCGCCTACACACTTCCACTTGTCGTCATCAGAATTAGGTGGAGCAGTTGCAATGTTGACAAAGAAAACAAACACCGCAATTTCAAAGATTAGATTACATTTACATTTTCCAAACCAAAAAAACATCCATAACTATGTAAAAATGATTTATTCGTTACATGTAATGATCAGTTGATTCATATTTAATGGGGATGGGGTGATGTTAAATAATCTTTAAACGAAGATGAAGATTGCAACTTGCTAGTAACTCTGCACTAATAACAAAGAGCATGTGACATGTTGCTGTTATGCTTTGTGTGTTTTTCCTGTCCTGGGCAGTTAAATGGGATTGAACATTTGATAGTGGAGGTCAAAGTGGCCCTCAGGACAAAACGCCCAAAACAAAGGAAATGTTAGTCATGAATTATGTTTGCACACTCATCGATTCACTCAGTTTTACATGTTTGTGTGCACTTCTATGCTTGTGCTGGTGTGTGTACATTTGACTTGGTGCCAAAGGTTTTGCTCAAAGAGACGTCAGGTCTGTGTTTCCATGGCTGCTGTTGACACTGCGAGTATGTTACAGGTGGTGTGTTAGATTAGTTTCTTTGGTCTGAGACTCCTTGTGTTGCATCAGCTGAGAGGAATCAGAACTGCTGCTGATTCCAGTTTTAAAGCGAGCCTGCAGAAAGAGGCCAATTAAGCCTAGAGTAATATACATTTAAACATAAATGTTCTGTATTATATTGTATGAATAAATGACCTGCTTTGTTATTATATATACATAAAAACAACAAAACTGGTTTGGTTCCATCTTAAGTTTAAAAACCAAATAGAATAGAATTGGATGCCCTGTAGGAAGAAGGCAGTGTGGACAATGTTCTGCTGAGAAAACATGGGTCCTGCCATCCATCTGGATGTTAGTTTGACACGTACCACAAACCTAAGCAATGCTGCAAATCCAATAGTGGATCCGACCCGTTGGAGTATTCCCTGATGACTATAGCCTCTTTCAACAGGGTGACACGCCCTACTACAAAGCAGAAATGTTTCAGGAATGGTTTGAGGAGCACAACGATGAGTTTGAGGTTGTTGACTTAGCCTCCAAATTCTCAAGATCTCAATCCAATCAAGTATTTGTTGACTGTGTAGGTCAAACAAGTCAGATCTATGAAGGCCCTACGTCACTGATCAGTGCTGTTAAAATCTTGGTGCTAGATACCATGGCACACCTTCAGGGGTCTCGTGAACTCCAGGTCAGAGTTCTTTTGGCAGCAAAAGGGGGACCAACACAATATTAAGCAGATCTTCATAATGTTATGCCTGATCGGTGTATGCTCCCGAACTCTGCTGAAGCTCTGCCGTGTTTATTTGCTCATTTGAAAAATAGAGGACCTGTATTTGTTTTTTTTAGGATAAGCTAGTCAAAAAAGTGCACATCTAAACATCAGCTCCTTTGTAATCAATGGATGCTTATCGTGAGTGCCAAGGGCTCGGACAGTGATAGAGTCTATAAAGGGATCAAATGTTGGTTCAGCACATCTAATGTTCCTTTTGTAAAAAAAAAAGAAAAAAAAAGAAAGGAAAAGGTCTCAAATATTGCACACAGAAATCATAAAAAAAAAATCTGTTATCCTTTTTCTGTCTAATGTCTAAATATGCTCCACAGTTGGAGACAAGCCCAGGTCATTTGATTGGAACCTGACCTGTGAACCCTCCAGTGATTCCCCCTCTCCAGACTTTTATTAGCACTGGTCATTTATAGCACTCTTTCAAGCTAATGCTGGACACACTATCCCGAGTGTCCCGTGTTCTGATTTTGGTTGAGGATTAAGATAAAGTACATGATTTTTTTGTGGCAAACAATTCAAACCACAAAACAATATATAGATGACATAATTCACAACACTGCAAAACTACTTTTTCGGTGCTTTCGCCCTGGCATGATGATGTTGACACTGTACCACACTCATTGACCCTTAATTTAAGTGAAAGCTGTTGCTAATGTTAGCTTAAAACTAGATTATATAATTTTTTGATGTTTTATTATTCACTTTATGTTATGCAGCCGATGCTGACACAGATATTTGTTCAGTTACAAATCTAATATGATCAACCAATAACATATCTACGAAATATTTTTTTCTTTCAGATACACAAAGCACAAACACATTGCCTTAGCATTTGTTTTATTTAGTTATTTATTTACGTGTTTAAACGTAACAAACACAAAAACAGTTTTTTGTGTTTGTTCCAAACACATGTTGCCAACTGGGAACTTGTCAGGAAAAAAAGTCTCAGATTACCTGTTTACGCAGATAACTCTGACTCTGCTCTACTCACCCACTCTGTTTCCATTAGGGATGTTGTGGAGTGCCCTCTGGTGGGCAAACTATGCAACATCGATACTCATAATATGGTTAAAGGTTGTTTTTTCCATCTTGTCTTTACTTTTTGAATAGATTTTTAAAATCTTTGTTCAATTCTTAAATTAAAACACAGTGCTCACCATTTTTGTGTTTAATATTAAAGAAACAGCAATTCTCTTTCATAGATGCCTTGATTATTTACCTGATTATAACTGCTGGAAGACCAGCTACACTGATCCCTGTATTAGAGTATCTTTTTTTAACCCTCAGTAGTGCTTGACACTATTACGTCAGATTTAACAAGGAGTGAATGAAGCCTAAAAATCCTGTCCTGCTAAAGGAACACACCAGAGACATTTATCCAACTGCTGACAGTTGCTGTAGCCAGTTTTAAGCTCAGGTTGACGTTCATATCAACACTCACATTATCTCTCTCTGTCTCTTTCACTAGTATTGAGAAGCTCTTTGGCTGAGTGCTGGGATCAGACTATACACTTACTGTCCAATCTGACTTGTAAAAGCAACAAAACTCTGTCAGTATTGTGTCTTGGAAGCTTCAGGAATCTAAGACAGAAAGTCCTATGTGAAGGTTTTTTTTTTCACATTTTCTAGTTTAGGTGTGTCTAGAATGATCAACAAAAACGAGAGGCACAGTTTGAGCGGTTTCATCTCCTCACATGTCTAAGCAGTCATTTTGAGTAATGACAAACTCTGCTCTGGGTTGAAGTCACTTGTTTGGCCTTTAAATAATATCTAGAGAAGAAAAGTTATAACAATTGAATTTTCCAGTTTCAATATTGGCACATTCAATATTTTCAAATTGACACTATGGTTAGAAAATAACCAACTTGCAAAGACAACTATGGTCAGTGTGGGCACCAGAGAACTTGAATAATTGTTTATTCAAGTCTTTCATTTTTGAGGGCGGAACACTGTGCTGTGACTGTAATCAGGAGGAAAGCTTCCTGTTCAGCACCCACCCTGCGTCCATTGTGCCCCGGTCACTCAATACTGATTCCAAGTGGCTAAGATTCGCCGCACAGACCACGTGACATTATGACAGACAATGCTCTTTTCTGAAAAAGCTCTCGAGGCTTTAAATAGTGCCCGGTGATATGTCTGGCTGATTATGTCATCTATGTATGAATCCAGACTTTGTCTTTTGATGACAACCAGATTGTTCAGACATACCTACCAAGATGTCATCCAAGGGTTAGTATAGTCCTGTTGTGAAGTCTTGAGCTTTTTCACCATATTGATGTTTGGAAAGCAGGCAAGACACATGTGGGGTAAATATGACTAGGAGCCACTTATCAGTACTTTACCCCTCTTTTCTTTACCTGAATCAAGAAAGTTACAGATTAAACACCACATATTATTCAGCAAGCTTAAAACTAGCAACTGAGACCATGAACTCACAAGAAACTCATTGCCTCAGGTTATAAATCAAAGCCTGTACACTTTGATACAATCAGTTGATTTTTGCAACCAGAGGAGTCTCCCATTCCTGGAAAGAAAGAATGCAGGTTTAAGGCATCTGCGTACTGGCAACCTTTCGGTTACCCCCGAGTCTCTACCTCCTGAGTTTACTTTGCTTACTTTCTCACTCGTTTGCATCTTCCTATCACAGATAGGCATCTTCTCCGGTTGCCAGTGGTTTCGTAACATCTTTCAGTCACTGTAAAACTACTATCGTATTTTAATAAAATATGAACAATGTCTTTACACCAGTTAGTATCTCTGGTGTTGCCTAGCAAGAGCACCAGTCACCTAGTTGCAAGCTTATGCGTTGGTATCGAGAAGAGGCATGAAAAAAAAAATCTACAGCTATGATGCTTTTAAAAACAAGCAAGAAAAAAATGTGGGTAATAGACTTTGAATGTGAAGTTATGTAGCCTTCCTCCACTCCGAAGACAGAGTTGGCCTCTATCATGTATACAAATTCTCTCGCACACATACACAGACACAAAACAGCAGCTGCCAGCACCTAGTTTGGAGTCGAGGCTCCACTGGGTGTCTATTTGTAGAATGGAGTCATGTAGTAAGACTTATACTGAAGGACTCCGACATGTTTCAGCTGGACGCACAATGACACATGGGACTTGAACATCGTGGTGCTGACGCTTTACAGGTTTAAGCAATCATCAGTCATCCCTTACTCTGCTGGATTAACACACTGGCTGCTCTCCAGTGTGGAGAGTCAAACATGTTTGCCTCACTGGAGCGTATTTGCGGATATAGCCTGGTGTTGTTTTGATGGTTTGGGAAGTGGTCATTAATTTGAGATGCCAGCTTAGTGTAGCCACATAAAGAGCTATCAAAGAGAATTGTGGCTTTAAAGGAATGCCCTTGGCTTGGACCAATATAGGGTAGAAAGATGATTAACAAATTTATAATTGTAGCCCTAGACAGCTTCTGATGTTTCAGACTGATATTGGAGAAGATTCTTACTATTTTCTCAGTTGAATTCAAGTTTGAATCCTGCGGAGACTTTTAAAGAACAAAAGCAGTTCATAAACGGTGTTTTTGGAGCCGGTGAATATGAAAGTGTTCAGGGATTCTGACTCAGCGAGGCAGCTTGCATTGATAAAGACTTTGACATGATACCAAACCTTTTTTTTTCTTGTGTGTGAATTTCCTGCTTTGCACAACAACACAACAGCTGGAAAGGGAAGAAACAGGGATGTTTGTGTGTAAAAATAATAATAATAATAATAACAAAGGAAAATGCGTGCAATTAAAGCCACTTCTGTTTTTTCCTGCATGTGTTAGCTACTTACCTCGTATCAGGAGGCTGATTACGCATCCAAGTCTGGCCCCTGCAGGCTTGCCGAACACACTGCTGCTTGGTTTCTTTCACAACTGTGTTTATCCAATGATGTCTTACATGAGATGGAATAAACAGTAATCTGTTACACTGTTATTCTCTCTGTTCCTGGTTTGTACTGGACTCTTTTAGGCTCTTTGCGTCGCTGTCTGACATTCCCGCTTTGCGCAATCCTCAGTTGGAGCCACATTGTTAGATCTCCCAGAAAGCTGAGAGCTCCAGCTGTTTAACACAAACACACACACACACACACACACACAGATTGATAGCATGAGGAGATATCAGGCGAAGACAGTTTATATATTAGGGATTTCAAAAATTAAAATAATGCTGTGTGTGTGTGTGTAAGTGCGATCTGACACAGTGACCTCTGCCTGGACAGGCGTCAGGGTGGGCCTTTCAATTTCAGCAACCTGCCCAAGAATAGACAGCGAGTTGGAAAAGTGTGTGTGTGTGCTGAGAGTTGATGGGGGAGTGAGCGAAAGGGGGGGAGTATGTCCATGAGAGAGGGTGTGTGTGTGTGAGAGAGAGAGAGAGACTACTCCCAGCGTAGTGTGATTGGTGTTTTGCTCTCCTTCTTGCTATGTGGATTACGGCTCTCCCTGCCTACTGCATTCCTGCTGCTGGAAACGAACACTGAAGCATCCCAAAGCATTTTCACTGGAGTGTAAGGACTTTTAATAGCATTTCTCTTGAGCCGGCGGTAGACGGACTATTGCTGTTAATTCAGATAAGCATGGATATGAACGGACGTGGAATGCCTCCATCGATACCTGAGGATGAAGCTGTACACCACAGTCCTCACAGCGAGATGAACGGCTACCATCAGAGGCTTCAGGGCGGTGGAGGAGATGGAGCAGAGGATGAGGTCCCCGTGTCCAAATCACAGAGGCGGAAGAGTGATGTGAAAGTCTACAAGGAGTTTTGTGATTTTTATGCTCGCTAGTAAGTAGATCGGAAGTAAGATTTTATTGTGACTTGGAGACCTCTAACCACAGATTTCTGTGAGTGTAGTAAGAAAAGATATACCTCAGTGTAGGATGTTGAATGTGCAAATTGTGCCTTGAGGTGTGTAGTAGTCTTCTGCGTTCCCCTTTCAGCTGCCCAACTGCCAAAATATCGACAGGACTTAAAGAGTTGTCTTCTTTGCCTGGCTGTATGATGACTGGTATCATCTCATTCTCATCTTAAGAATATGCTTTTTGTAACCAACATGCCAATTGAAGTGGTAGCAGTGCACACAAAAAGGGATTATGACAGAGAAATTGTGGGTTAAGGACTTTACTCTGCTCATTTGCTGACGTAGCGTTAGTGTGTTAACCCCGAGCTTACGGCCGTGTTACAGAATGTGAAGAATTCTGATTTATTTACTGGGTTTTATCAGCTTAAGCTTCCTTAGGTGCCATGTTTGTGCAGGGATAGCTCTGAGCGCTACAGGAGGGAGCACACAGGAAGAGTTATTTTTGTGCCAAGGGGGGGAGTTGTTATGCAAAGCAGAATATGCTGGCTGGCATTTGAAGTATGTGTGCCTGAAACACAGGAAGGCTAAATATACATACTTTATTTCTGACTGATCAGGGTACATCATCACATGTGGGAAAGCATGAATGTAGGGTCACCCACAGGTTTCTCCAAAGGACGCTTAGAGGCCTGTCATCGGAAGCAGTCAATAGAGACAGAAAATTTTGTTTTGAGGAAAACAAGAGCTGTGTCAGTCGTGTAAAACATTGAAATGGAACTTTTCAATATAATATTTCTTTTCGTGTGCTAAGACAGTCATTTCATCCACTGATTTTAGCTCTATCTTTGAGCCTGCCCCTCCCTGTAATCCAACTTTTCGCTGACTGGCTGCACCTAGCAAACAAAAGGTTTGAACAGCAGATGGGTGGGGTTTCTGTGCTCGCAGCCTAAAATGGTCATGTTAGGAATATCCGTTCTCAATGACATCATACAGGGGCTGAGTCAGGAAACCGAGCTGTTGGTTCACGGGGATTACTGGCACATGTACTGACTTCATTTTTTAAAACTTTGGCTATTTTTACTGTGAGCACTCACCAGTGTAATAAGGCAATTCTTATTTGTAAATCTGTGTTGAAATCATTCTAAGAAAAGCTGAAATTTACCATTGCGTGGTCAGAACAGTCAGGTTTTTTATATTAAAGATATAAGAAGAACGAGAAAACACTGAAAAATCAAATCAGAAGACCTGAAGATAAATGGAGACCAGAGAAGGCAGAGTAGAGAGAACAGATGGTGCTCATAAAAAACGATTTTCTTTATCCACTCTTATCCACTTTATATTCACTGTGGAGTTTTAAGAAATCTGGACCCATTTTAATTGTATTAGAAATCATTTTGCCTTCTCTTGACTTGTCCATATGAGCAGTTCATGCAGAAGCTGGTGAGACTTTCTTTTCAGCCTACACGGCCTTAAAAAGAGCCGGCTTGTCATTGATTGCACCAGGCTTAAAGAAACAACGTATTTTGTCTGAGATCTGCATCTCTGGCTTGTCTTTGGCTCACACAGAGTGCTAGAAGCTGATAGCAGAGTGGAAATGCCTAAAGGATGTATCACTTCCTCCCACCAAGCCTGTGGACAGGGCAGGGCTCTCAGTGTGTTTGATATCAGCCCAGACAGGGCATATAAAACAATATGCGTCTGATAAGCATGTGAGGAGTGGAAACATCTTGTTTCAATGTGTTCATGTTAAAAGAACCTCCACTCACTCTACCCGTTTGATGTAGCGCGCATTCTTAAAGCCATTTGGCAGACATTTGGAATGATGACCAGTTTAGAGTAAAGCCCTAAACAGTGAGTTAAAATGTCTTGAAGTTTATGGAATTCTTGATGATTCCCAAGTTGGTGTGAGTTTAAATGAACAGATGGCATCACTCCATAAACATCCTTCAATGGCCTTGTGTGCGTACTTCTGTTGCTTAGATACACTGTGGTATTGTGACCTTTAAAACAAAGCAGCGAAGCCGGGACAGTCCCGCTATTCCCTTGCCGTTGTTCCTTTATCTCTGCAAATGTCTGCACATTCCCATTCACCTCCAGTTTGTCTTAAGTGTTAGGAGGTGTTGTTATTCTGAGCAGGGGGCATATGCTTTTATTAATTAACAGTGAATGTTGCAGTTTTGGCATTTGATTGCTTTCTGTGCTTGAGGTCGAGATGAAAGTAGTCCAAAGTTCAGCCTGAGTATAATATGTAACAGAAGTGGGTTTGGAGAGTTATGACAATATAAAGGATCAGATTGGGGAGAATTGTGTAGAGATTGCCATACCAGATTCATTTGGTCAGATCTCTGTGCTCGGTCTAACAAATCCTACCTTTAGGAGTAAATACAGACTGGTCAGATGCACACAGGACCAATCAGCCAAATATTAGATGATAGCATAGCCAAAACTTGTCAACATCTATAAAAACTAGATGCTGTAAATTTGAGCTGACTGTTTGACAGATGTGTTGCACATTTTTCACAATAGATTCATTCAGTTTGATAGAGAGCGTAGTTTGCCCGTTGCCAGATCAGTTTGGCTTGTTTTCCATTTTGGAAATCAAAATCAAAACATCCAGCTGTGTGCCAGCTGTTCATGTGTCAGATTTTCTTTTTATTTAAATGAACTAAACGTTTGGGGGTTTTAACTGTGTGTTGTGACAAATTTTGCAGATGTGATGGTTGACAGAAGAAAAGATTGCAAATAATTCTTTTTGTTTTTTGAGGATGGTTTCACGAATCTCTCTTGCAGGTTTTTGGGTGTGCCTCATAATGTGCTGCTTGTTCTGGCACCGGTTTTTGCAACATAAGGAAATATTAGCCTGGGGCCCACCCCCAGTGATGCATTACAGTTGTGTTTTTAGCAGTACAGCAGTAAAAAAAATGTAAGGACTGGTTGTGTGGCTGGCAGAGTTGCACTCAGAATACAGCACATGGAAACAAGAGGATTAAACTAAGCTAAAGATGATTTTATTAAACTAAAACGAAGTATAAAATAACACAAGCTAAGGAAGGTATAAAAAAAAAACTTTAATAAAGATAATGCGAGGGAGAATACAACCATGAGAGAAGATGTGACAAAAACAAGGGAAGACTGAGGCAATAGATACAAACAAAGGATAACGAGAGAATGGGAAACAGATGAGAACACAGCTGGAGATAACTAGCATAATGCCTAAGGAGGAAGTAAAACTAGACACAAGATACAGGGAGGAACAGACACCAAAATAAAACAGGAAAAGACTGACACACCCAGACTAAGACAACCAGGCTTAACACAGACAGAAGACAAAACATGGAGACCAAAGACAAGGAACAGAGTGGGAATACACAAAGGGGATACACAACCTTCAATTAACTAAATGCACAGATAATTGAACAGTAACCTTAAGATCATAAGAGAAAGTCCGAATGTCAACAAACAGAATACAGAACCATGACACCAAGAGTAATCAAAAATACGAAACCAGAGAAACCCAAAGTTTCTCAAAACAAACAATTCTGATTGTCGAGCAAAACAGCAATAGCTGTTCTGTGTCCTGTGTACTGTTTGTTTGTATATGTGTCTTTTTGGCTGCTGTTACAACCAAATTTCCCCTTGTGGGACAATTAAAGGATTATTCTATTCTATTCTATTCTATTCTATTCTAATAGCTGCTGCCTGTCTCAGGTTTTCAAGCTTTTGTTAAATTAAAAAAATCATTAGACCACATCTGTTCTGTTTTGTTTTCTGTATGAATCCATGTTAGTGCATGCGCTCACATTTCTTGGATGGATGAGCATTAACTTTAGTTTGTTTCCCAAATCAGCTGAGCCAAAATAAACTTAAAA
This sequence comes from Simochromis diagramma, assembly GCF_900408965.1. Classification (NCBI taxonomy): domain Eukaryota; kingdom Metazoa; phylum Chordata; class Actinopteri; order Cichliformes; family Cichlidae; genus Simochromis; species Simochromis diagramma. The sequence continues at coordinate 10,018,181 of NW_024386831.1, read as the reverse complement.
CCTTGTGTGTGTGTGTGTGTGTGTGTGTGTGTGTGTGTGTGTGTGTGTGTGTGTGTGTGTGTGTGTGTGTGTGTGTGTGACTGGTCTTTCCCACATTACTTTCTCTTTTGACTCAGTATATCTTTCAGCTGTTATCATGTTGGTGGACGATACTACATTAGGTGTGTCCTGGCATGACCCTTGTTATTATTATTCTTTAGGGAAATATGTTACAGAAAGAAATTCCTTACAGATGTAAAATCAATGGTAGGAAACAATAAAATCATTTTTGTATAATTAAGTTAGAGAAATAAGGTTGGACTTATTAAATAGGGGGGAAAACCCTGGGTACCCTAAAGAGGAGCCGTCTAGAGGACTACTCATACATTAATAGCAGTTGTTTTGTAAGCCATAGGAGTTGATGCAGATAAGAAAGTAGTTTACTCAGTATGGCAAAAACAATTTGCAGGGAAGTGGCAACCAGAGACCATGGAAATGAATATTTGGTAACCACAGGTGTGTCACGGTTCTGGGTCAGTTTGACCCAGTATTTTGAGTTGTCATGTTTTTGCAGGTTTAGTTTAGTTCCATGTGTCATTTTCTGTCTGTCTCTCTATGTCGAGTCTGCGTCTTAGTGTGATGGTTTCTTGTTCCTGTTTTATTGTGAAGGTCTGCGTCTCATGTGAGTGTGTTCAGTTTTACCTCTGTCTCGTCTTGTTGATTATTCCCAGCTGTGTCCACCACCTGTGTGTAATTCCCCTGTGTTTCTCTGTGTATTTAAGTCGTGTCCTCTGTCATTGTAGTTGCTGGTCTGTCTGTGTATCCACCATGTTTCTTCCGTGTGTTCCCTGCTATCGCCATCTTGTTCCGTCGTCCACCTTGCTTCATGTTTGAGTTCCGGTTCGTATTCAGTAGTTTAGTTGTCTCCAGTCTAGTTTATTTCGTGCTCCATTTGCTGTTTGTCTGTATTTATTTCGTGTTCAATAAACCACCTTCACTTCTCCACTACTGCCTGCGATTGGATCCTCATTTGTTATTTTCACACGGCTCTTCTCACCCGCCGTGACAAGGTGAAGTAACGGTTGGCAACACAAAGTAGGTAGGAGCTGAGATAAACTTTGTGACTGATTGAAGCAACCATGAGTGAGAGTAAAGAATACTGTTGACTGAGATATGACCTGGTACTTAATACAATAGAGGGCTTACCTTGGATACTAGAGCCTGGGATGGTGGCAAGCAACCAGCAGTCACCTTCAAAGCAATGCACGGAGTGACTTGGTTCCCAGCTTTAGGATTAATGAAGGCCAATAAACCGGATTATAGAATACACAGTTATGTTTTCTTAGCATCATGAACCACCTTTAAACCACACAATGATGCCTGCAACAGACAAAAGGCAATGCCCTGACTCAGAGTAAAGTATGGTGTCATCTGCATAAAGCTGCATTTTAGCAGTAAATCAATTCTTTTAAATTGTGTTTTTAAAAATAGAAAAAAACAGGGGTCTAAAATTTAACCGTGGGGGACTGTCCAGAAAACTTGACTTGTATCCATCTGTATAAACACAGTGAGATATATCCGCAAGCTAGCTCCTGAACACAGTCACCCAAACCAACATCACTGAGTCTGCCTAAGAGCAGGGTTTGCTCAAGAGAATCAGATGCCTTGGATAGATCAACAAACATGGTAGCACAATGTGTCTTTCTGTCCAAGTGAATAATAATGTCATTTGTTACTAGCATACCTGCTGCTATGGCACTATTTCTTTATTTGAAGCCAATAATAATATCTTGAGCCAAGCGAGTTTTGCTTCAGTTGCAAAAGCTTTTTGTAATGATTATATTTTATTTAAGGTTTATATCAACTAATCTTTTGAGTACAGAAATATACTTTGTCCTTGATTTTAAGTTTGTTTTTCTTCTCCTCAGCAACATGGCCAATGCACTGGCCAATGCCATGTGTGAGCGCTGCAAGAGTGGCTTTGACCCAGTAGAGAAGATAGTGAACAGCAACGGGGAACTTTACCATGAACAGTGCTTCGTGTGTGCCCAGTGTTTCCAGCAGTTCCCAGAGGGGCTCTTCTATGAGGTAACATCTTTTTCTTTACTAATCCCATAAAATATGCATGATGGTACCATGATGGTTTGTGCATTATAATAAACACCTGCTAATTGTGTCAACTTTTTATAGCAGATATGCTTCATTGCCTAACAAAGCTTACAATGCAGCTTAACAATAAATTGGCCTTCTTTATATAGTTAGATCAATGTTTAGTGTCAGGGAACTGTCCAGTTAAAGTAAATAAAGAAGGGCGAGCACAACCTTTAAAGGATTATTGGATTATTAGAAGCTCTCTTCCAGTAAACCGTTTGCATACTTGACACAGGGCCAGATGTTTTACCGGCTCCAGAGAACCTGTTAGCTCTGATCAGTAAATAAACATCAAAGCCAAGGATGTTAGATGTCATTCCTCATGCTACATGCTCCTATAAATACTCAGATAAAGATTAGCTGCCACATTGTGTGACAGTAAATACTGGGATGGCTGGTAATGAGTTTTTTGTTTTGCTTTTGAAGTATCAGCATCAGTATCAGCCTCACAACTTGTGCATCCTTGATGATTGTGCTATACTTCTTGTCATTTTGTCAGCTTTTGCTCATCACTGCTGTGTCAGTTGATACATATTACCTGTAAAATGTAGATTTAAAAGAAAACCCTCTTGATAAGAATGATAATAAAACTCTCGTTTTAAAGGGAAGACTTAATATATAAAGTTTAAATACAGTTAAATGTATACAAAGAAATATGTACAAAAGCCTGTTTGTTCTTTTTATATTCTAAAACTGGGTTACAACAGTGTGGGTTTAATTCCACCTGCCGAACTGATTGAAACACCCCTTCTGTTATTTGACCCCCACCCCCAAACCCACTTTCTTTTCCTGCATATCCTTTAATCGTTCAAAGGAATTATCATTTTTCGTCATTAGACGGTCCATTTTTCCGACACCCCTGTTACTGGATTGTAGCCTGTAAGTGTCACATTCATGATATAATAAAATATAAACTGTGGCAGTCACTCATCCAGATTAACCTTTAGAAAGCTCGGTCATGACACTGCTGTTACACCCAGACAGTGGGACGAGAGATTACCCAGTGGTGCGTGAAGTCAATTTATGCATTTCAGTTTTCTCCAACTGAGAAACAATGACACTGTGCACTCATAAGGTAGCAACTTGTCAATCAAAATATGTACTTTTTTGTTAAATTTCACTCTAACTGCCACCTTAAATAACCAAACAAACATCATGCTGTGCTGAACACTTGAAACTAGTGATGCATGTGGTTGCAAGTGGTTGCTTGAGGTTTATGGCAGTTGCTGGGTAAATAATGTCTAAAACTTACAGACCGGTTAATGAACCCCTGGAAGCCACATGGAAGTCACTAAGGCAAAATGGCAAAAACCTCCAAACTGATTTTTTTTTTGAGGTATAGCATGTTGCTCCAGTTGTATTTTGAATAGAAGTGATGGACTTGTCTACAAACATTTAACAGCTACTCTCCAGTAGTAAAACTGTGGAAAGGGCAACACAAACCAGAAATGTAAACAGTTTGCCCTCAAAATCACAGATTCGTTGTACTGCTGCTTGGCTAGTAGTTAGCAGGTATAGTTTGTCCAGATAACAATAAAGTACTAACAGTGGCCGTGGCAATCACTAGGAGGTTTTTAGTGCAACACTTTAGTTTAGTTGAAGACCCAGCGACCAGCAACGGCAGACGTCTCTCGAGCAATCTGCAGATGATGTCATGTAAGAAACCCCAATACAGTCCGATCTCTTTTTTTAAACCAGAATCGCCCCCTGCTGGCCACTACAAAGAACTTCAAGGCTACATCCACCTTTTATTTACAGTCAGTGGTTCACACAGTATAATAATTAGAAGTTTGTGTATATTTTAGCTATTTGAGCTTTTTTTTTTTAATGATATTGTTTGTCAGTGTTATGACTGTTCTAATCTATTTATGTGATCTGTTGACAGTTTGAAGGCAGGAAGTACTGTGAGCATGACTTCCAGATGCTGTTTGCACCTTGCTGCCACCAGTGTGGTGAGTACAGGGAATTAATTAAATCCATCCATCTTTTTTACCTGCTACATCTGTTTCAAAGGGAGGATGTGGACTTTGTTTCTCTTGACATAATTAATGTCTGCGTAACGTTTGCATTATCATGAACACACCTATTTAAACGTTTTTTGTTTTTTTTTTCTCCCAGGTGAGTTCATTATTGGCCGTGTGATCAAGGCAATGAACAACAGTTGGCATCCAGACTGTTTCTGCTGTGATATCTGCCAGGCTGTGCTCGCAGATGTTGGATTTGTTAAGAATGCTGGAAGGTCAGTCATCTACATCAACTCACCACAGTTTCAGTTGGGATTCTTTTTAAATGATGTCTTTTAACAGATATAGAAAGCTACAGTTTTTTTTTCTGTAATTCTTTTTATCAGATACTTTATATAGAGCCTGTCTTACTCTCCCCTGACTTTTATATTGTCTTGGCTCAGCTCTGAAATCTTACACCAAAGCTCATAGATGTAAAACAGCCCTGAATTTTTCCCAACACCTTCCGACAGCGCTGAATGTGAAAAGCAAAATATTTGGCACAGCTGGAACATATTAAACGGTTTTAACTTTGCTAGCCTCGTAATAAATAGTCAATCTATTGTCAAACCAAAATAAATGTGTGGTGGTTTTCACACCAATGAGCAAGCATCATTTGTCCTGCGTCTTGCAAGCTCTGCACAGGCAGCACCTTTGTTTAAGCCAAAATATTTCAAGTAGTTAAAAGTTGTACATATGAGGAAGTCCCAACCTAATTTTCACTGTTAGCCTCAGTTAATGTATAAAAACATGTCATGGACACATCTAACTCCTGTGAGAAGGTTTTATGGAGGATACTTGTATCTGTTTGATTCACTTGAATCACAGAAGACAAAACCAGATGAGGAAAGATCTACAAAACTCATAATTAGGTGATAAAGCATCTAAACAAGTATTCTATGTCTTTCTATATTTCTCTCCCCCTTGCTGTCCCACCAGGCATCTGTGCCGCCCATGTCACAACAGAGAGAAAGCTCGGGGCCTCGGCAAGTACATCTGCCAGAAGTGCCACGCCATTATTGAGGAGCAGCCTCTGCTTTTCAAGAACGACCCCTACCACCCTGATCACTTCAACTGCAACAACTGCGGGTAAACAGAGACTTTCTATTAAAAAGAAAATCACCGTCAAACATGTTTGAAACAATTGTTAAACAAGGAGCATTTTCAGAAAGGCGTATTATCGCTCTCTGCTGGACAGGTTGTGTTATTGCAGCTATCCGATCATATTCACATATGCACTATTGTGTTGTGTACGTAAATGACAGCTAAATAAATCTCTTCAATTACAAATGTACTGGGATTGTTTATTGTGGGGTTTTTTACCTTTTCAGTAAGGAGCTGACAGCTGATGCAAGGGAGCTGAAGGGGGAGCTCTACTGTCTACCCTGCCACGACAAGATGGGCGTCCCGATCTGTGGAGCCTGTAGGAGACCCATTGAAGGCCGTGTGGTTAATGCAATGGGCAAGCAGTGGCATGTGGAGGTGTGATAATAAAACAACCGAAAAGTATATGAAAACGGCTTTAGTTACATTAACTTGGCTCAATTTATTCACTGAAAATAGAGTCACCTTGAAGGAGGTAATATTTCAGTGTGTTCATTTATTTAGTATGATTCATCAGATTGTATGTGGATCTATTTTAAATCTAAATGATGTATTCTTTGGTTATTTTCCTTTTCTGTATTTAGAACAAACACAGTAATTCTCAGCTGGATTTCATAGAGAAAAGAAAATGATTGCTTTCTATTATCTATATTTTATCCTAGTGAAAAATGTGCCATACTTTTTATCCATATTTTTTACCTCCACAGTTACGTTTATTGGCTTTATTTTTCCTATTTACATCTCTATTCTTACATATTTCCTTGCATATTTTCCTGTCTTCCCTCCTCCACATGTAGCATCATGTGTGCACTGTGTGCGAGCGCCCATTTCAGGGTCACCCGTTTTATGAGCGAGGCGGTCGTGCCTATTGTGAGAGACACTTTGATATGGTGAGGGGATTAAGCACCGGCCTTACGTTGGTTACCGCCCCGCCTCCCTGCCTGGCTACAGTCACCCGGCCTCCATACAAGGGGTTACACAAGTATAAAAGTTTTCTAATCAGTCTTTCAACTAAAAAGTGGATATCTTGGCAAACTTTTTTCTTGGGGCCTAATCATACTTCCACCTTAATTTCAAACGAGATGCTTTTCCTGACTTAACATTTAAGGGTATCTAGAGAGCTTTATTGTCCTGTGACATCTAGAGCTCTGTCTGAGAGTTTATATGTGCTACCAGAAAAAGATAGTGGCTGTATATATAGTATTTATTTTGTAAATGAATGTTAGCATTTAAAAAGTGGATCGTAAAACTATTCACCAAAATCAGCTATTTAAAAAATCCATGCCCTCACATTAATTAATCAAAAATATGTTATATCTCGTAGCTGAGATATGATTTTTATTCATTACCATCATAAAAATGTTATATTTTCCCAATATCCTCTAGAGGTCAGTATTCTGACTTCTCAACTCTCTGTATGGATGCAGTAACAAAACCTTTGAAACAACTGATCTATTTATGTTCTGATAATATCTAAGCCAGACTGTGCTGCTACCTTTAACACAGTCTGAGTGTGGGGTACTGTACTGACTGATGGCTGTGCTAACCATGTGTCCCTGGCTTGGGTTTGCTTGCAGCATTTTGTGTGTGCTAAGTGTGAGAAACCTTTCCTGGGACACCGTCACTACGAACGCAAGGGCCTGGCCTACTGCGAAACGCACTACAACCAGGTAACACACACTGGTACTCGAAATATTAATGTGGAACACCAAAATAGAAATTGAAACATGCTGTTATGTTTAGCCTGTTGTGAAACTCTCATTTCTCTGTCTTAGTTTATGGTATGCATGACTCCGTCAGTATCAGTAACAGAGTTTACATTAGCAGTGAACTGGAACTGTGTGTTCGTCCACAGCTGCTGAAGTATAAAATAAAGATGAAAACGTGAAAATTTGCAGTTGAACATCGAAATGGACAATTTTTTTTTTCATATGCTTACTGGACACTTTATTGGGTACACCTGATCAACAAATTGGTGTAGCTGACATGAAAGCATCGCCCCATCTTGCCCTGTACCAACAGCTCAGGCTCCTGGTGTCATTTGAGAATCATTAAAACACCTACTTCAGTATTGTTCCTGACCATGCCCATCACTTTATGACCACAGTGTACCCATCTACTGATGGCAGCTTCCAGTAGGATAACAGACCATGTCGCAAAGTTCAGATCATCTCAAAACAGGTTTCTTCAACATGACGAGTTCACTGTGCTCAAATAGCCTTCAGTCACCAGAGCTACATCCAATAGAGCACCTTTGGGACATGGTGGAAGATCATGGATGTGCAGCTGACAAATCTGCAGCATTTGTGTAATACTATCATGTCGATATGCACCAAAATCTTTGAGGAGGACAGCACTTTGTTGAATTTTTGCCATGAAGAATTAAGGCAGTTCAGATTCCAAAAGGAGGTTCAACCAGGTACTAACAAAGGTGTACCTAATAAAGTGACCATAAGTGTATGTAAGCATTATGGATCTGTTCCAGATATACACGCATTAGTTTTTGTCCAGTGAGTCTAAACCACTTGCACAGGTAGATATGTGTAACATTGAAAGAGATATTTCTCTTGTCCCAATGCAATTAGCATGATCATAGATCTATAATATTATATCAAAATGCTTACATTTTTTGGTGGACTTTATCTCTTTATCATCTAAATCATTATTGACTAAAATCTCAATAATGAGATAAACGCATGTAGAAGCGAGCCGAGCAAAAAGCTCAGGTTTCTCAGTTTCTGATGTTTTTTCTACTAATGAGCTCGGCACAGATTTCCATGATCGTAAGGAGTTTGCTATTATAGGCACTGATTTTGTGGGGAGCTATCAGGAAAGCAGGCTTTCCGAAAATTAATCAGGAGATCTTTTTTTTTTTTTTTTTTCTTCGTAAAGGAGCCTTAAAGCTCGTCTTTCTCATACATGTATATGAGACACGTTACATCAGTGTTCACTTCAGTGGCTCTCAAAGATGATTGTCAATGTAACAACTCCACCTAGTGTTCGAAAGCTTTATTGGATCTTTTTTCTTTTTCACTCCAAATGCCTTGTAGCCTGCGCTTGTTTCTGTGCCTTCTGAGCACAGTACTGTGTGTCATGTGAGCCTCAATAAAAACTGATAAGATGTATCAGTGCATTGTTAACCTTTTGTTTCTCTCTCCTCATCACATGCAGCTGTTTGGAGATGTTTGCTACCACTGCAATCGTGTCATTGAAGGCGATGGTGAGGAAGTTAATTTTAATAAATATAATGTATAATGGCTGTTTACATCAGCATTGTTTTGTTTTTTGTTTTTTTACTTTTACTGCTTCTTTATTATATTGAATTTAACTTGATTTCTTCTCATGTTTTGCCTTGAGAATTATTTGTAGCCTGAACTTCACACCAACATTAGTTTAATTTAAACTATAAGTCTACAATCTGCCTCATGTGGCTGCTCCTTCTGCTTTTTTTCCAGTGGTGTCTGCTCTTAACAAGGCGTGGTGTGTCAACTGTTTTGCCTGCTCTACTTGCAACACCAAGCTCACCCTGAAGTAAGTTTCGAAGACAATTCAAACTGAATTATGAATCTCTGAAGGCTCTCTGTAGACTTTCACATGTGATATGTCTGACGGTTTCTCTGTGTAGTCTGTCACGTTTCTTTTCACTATCCTCCATATGAGACTGTTTGCTGCTGCTACCAAACTGTTTTTTCTTACCTTTCTCTTATGCTGTGTCTCTGATGGCTTATTTCTTCACCTCACCTTCCTTTCATCGTCCTCCTGTCTTGTCCCACTTTTCCCCTTCCCTCTCCTTCATTCCTTTCCCTTCATCTTCTCTCTCTGCCCCTCCTCATGTCTTCCTCCTCTTTCACATTTCCATCTCTGCTTCCTCCCTGCTCTATCAGGGATAAGTTTGTGGAGGTGGATCTGAAGCCGGTGTGCAAACACTGCTATGAGCGCCTCCCTGATGACATGAAACGTCGGCTGGCCAAGCGAGAACGTGACTCAAAAGAGAAGAAGAAGAAATTGATACCCATGTGTCTGTGATCCCTCTCTTTCTGCTCTCTCCTTACTTCAGCTGATTTTTCCTTTGGTCAGTTTTTGTCTTCCTTGCTATCTGTTTCAGTTTTTTCCTACTTTCATGCCACTTTTAACCCTTAGATCACTGATACACTGAGTTCAGTTGGCTTCCAAGGCATGAAACAAAAATACGAGCAGAGAATTGTAGATGACTGAGTATATCTGAGTGACGTAAGACCGGGAACATTTCAGCAAAATGTTCTTTTCCTAGTCGGAAATGCTAGTAAGGATTTAAGCCGGTACTCTTGTAAACTCTGCTGTGCAAACAGGAAAATCAGATCAATCACAGGCTGAAGGGAAAGCTTTGTTTCATGGGTCTCCCAGTCTGTCTGGTGTAAGGCGCAAAGCCGTAATCATTTCCGGCAGCTTTCTGGCATCAGCTGTTGAAATTCCGAGGTCCTAACAGTTATGACACGTGCGCCACTCCATACAGCGATTATCTACTTTGGGAGGGAAGGCTGTTCAGGGGCAGCTGGCAGAAATTGGTTAGGGAGCTTGCCAAGTTAGTAGAAGTGAACACAATCAGAAGGCACCCAAAGACCTTCGACATCTCTGTAAATATTTTCTTGTAACTCTGTGTCAGCACACACATTGATTTCTGTCAAGGAAAACGCAGCCAAGATTCTGTTCATTCAGGAATTGTTATTCATCAAAAGGCATTAAGAATGCCCATGAATCCCAGCATTAAACAGACATAAATTAGGACTGCTTGAAAAACAATGATCAGATTTGACTTCATTTAAAGTTGAGACTGCAATTATTAAAAGAGGGATGCGTGTTTCTGTCATCTTGATCATGTCTCAGCCTTGTAGGGTGTCAGTTTTTGTTATGAAGGGTGGGAAAAGATGAGGTCAAGTTGAAAGAAAGGCAGATGCGAAATGTAAATATTAGGTCAGAAGTCAAATGTGACATGATACTTTGAATGCAGAGTATAATGTGATTTTTAGAATCCCCGTATACCAGTATCAGTATCCAAAATTAAGTCTTAAGTTAAGACAGTTGTCTTCTTCTTGTGTATTTTCTTAAAGATAAAAATATGATTAATTGCAGCACCCTACCAGAGACACACATGGGAAGGTGTGCATCTTTGTCCAGGATTTGGGGTTTTGAAATAAAGGTCTGAAAAATAACATTCAAAATTCAGACGTTGCTACGTCCAATTTTTGCAGGAATCAGAGTTTTAATGATGGAATTAAAATGTATTCAAAAAATTGGATTTTAAAAGTAATCTCAAGTCTCAGTAGGTCTGAGACTTGTCAGAAACGGGCTTCTGAAGGAATGAGATCATTACAGTGATGCTACACGTATCATATGTTACAAAATAGCAAATGGGTCCTCTCACCTGGAGACAATATCCTCTACTGATCACTGACCAGTCTTCTGAAATACAGCTGTTTCTCTCTCTCCCACAGGAACAAGTTTGTGGAGTTTGACATGAAGCCGGTGTGTAAGAAGTGCTATGAGAAATTCCCCCTGGAGCTGAAGAAGAGACTGAAAAAGCTGTCTGAAACTGTTGCAAGGAAGTAAAAACACAGTGGAGCAGCTGGAGAGGGAAAGATAGACGAGACCGTGAGGTGGCCGTGTACAAGCCCGGAATTAAAATAAAGAATTTGTGTGTTTAGCAACTGCTATGTTGCATTTAGGTTGGTTATAGCTAGAAAGCATTGCGCTTTCAATTTCATGTGCCTGCAGCCGGCAACTCCGCAGTCACATTGTCGGTCTGACAGCTTTAACATTGTGCCTTGTACCATTTTTGCAGAATTGCTCCACTGTGTGTTTTACACATGCCTGCTAATTTCCTATATTTAAAAAAGTGACACGAGTTTTAAGAGTACATAGAAAGCTGGAGGTAATATGATGACTTAAAAGCTTTGCCGCCACCTTTATTGAAAAATATTACTGCTTCATTATTATAACAATCAAGTAAGCCCAAAGAAAGAAAATGTCCTAAATGTGTAAATAACCTCAAATATTTCCAACTTGTATCATTTTATGTAATAGTAGTGTTTATTTCCATTAATATTATGCATAATAAGTATTTTGTCTGCCTTTTCTTTTTGTTTTTTGGACCTACATTTTAATATTATACAGCATGCTACAGAGGTGGACTCGACCATCACCTGCAGTATGTTGGATTGCCTTGTTACTGTATGTGCTATGCATCTTTGTGTGGCATGATCTCTGTGCAAATTGGTATTTATTCAGCATTTTTTTTTAAGTTTGCGTTTACAATCTGAATTAATTCAATACAGCCAAAGTGCCGAGGGCAAAATTTTGATTTATTAAATACATGTGAGTGAATAACTGTTACCTGTCAGTGTTCTATAAAACAATCCCTCCCCGTCCCGATGTGCTGTCAACAAATATTGATCATAACAAGCGTCTGAGCCACAGGATTTATTGAATGGTTACTGCAAACTCACTGTGTGTTACAACATGACGGCTTGTAGCGTGTACAGAGACCGGATGTGGGATTGATGTTGAACATTTGAACGTTTCCTCTGTTGTTTGTAATCCAGGGAAAGTGATCCTCTTAGGGAGGTGTACCGACTTCCTCGGGGCTCAGACCCACTTAGGAAAGAAAGCCAAACTGGTCTCATTCTTTCAGAATGCTTCACATGAGCTGCATTTTATCACAAAGCTTTGCTTAAAATACAAGCTCTATAGATAAACACATTCCACTATTTTATCATTATAAAGTGTATGTTACTGCTGTGCATTTCAGTGCAGACGGCACAACTTTCTCTATGTCATATAGAAGTAAAACTATCCGCTGGGCTGATTGTTGTGAGGCAGAACTTTCGGCACCTCGAGCCACAAATAGTTCAGTGCATGGTTTTATTTGATACTTTACTACTCTGATGGACTGAGATGACTCTGTGCAAACAGATACTGCTCTGATACTGGATATCATCATTGCAATGTTTGCGAGCAGATTTATTCATGTTAACACACCAAAGTGCATGTTCTCAACTTGAAATTTGGAAAGTTGTTTTATTATTATATTTAATGTCGTTCTGACACTTCATCAGAATAAACACATATGCCAATGCTACCGGTGTTTGTGTAGTGATTTATTTGGTTTACAGCTTCTTACCATTCTCGAAGTGTAATGTGAAACCAGCAGCAGGCTCAGGATTCACAAGTGTTGCGTAATGTTTAATGACACCCCAATTTTCACACATGTTGCATTCGGGTCCACGTTAAATGGGAACATGCTTGATTTTTATGTTTATCAAGTATATTAGCAGCATCTCCACATTCTCATATACACACACACACATATGAAATGACTCAGAGGACTACTAATGGACATTATGCACATGTGTGCAACACTAAACAGCCATTAGCATCTGCAGGATAGTCAATATGACAATCATAATCTGAAACAGCATCCATCTAACTTCAGAAGTTATTAAGAGCACAAATCAATAGAGTTCAAGACAAAATTGTTGGCCATATCCAGATGTTAGCTAACTCTCAGTCACATTCAGCTAACAGAAAATAATTAGAAATACAACTGCAACATGTTTGACTATTAAAATACCAGTTCAAAACATAAACTGATAGAATAAATATTTATTACTAGAATTATGCTGTAAGTTTATACAATGACAATCATGCAGAGTATAAAACTTTTGGGAATAAAGTTAAAGATAAAAAAAAAAAAATACAGGAAGATTAATCAGTGCACAATATCAACTAAAGAAAGGCAACATCCAAGATGATACATACTTACAGACAAAAGAACATCAGTTTTATTAATACATATCTTCAGAGTACACCAGCTGGAGTATTTTCATTTATATTCTACCTCCTTTTGCCTTCAGCACTGCCCTAATTCTCTGTGGCATGAATTCAATAAAGTTCTGGAAACATTTCTGTGAGATTTTGGTTCATGTTGAAATGATGGTTTACATTTTCAATAAATAAGAGATTACTGGTTTGATCGCAGGAGAAAACAAAAAATCTACCAAATCAAATATGTAGAATTACCTGCTGTGGTGGCCTTTTTACAAGCTGCTGAGTAGTACTGACATGATAACATCACGCAGATGCTGCAGATTTGTTCTCCTGTTGCAACACATCCCAAATGCGCTCTATTGGATTGAGATCTGGTGACTGTGGACGCCATTTGAGTGCAGTGAATTCACTGTCATGTTCGAGAAAGCAAGCAAAGAGATTATTTGAGGTTTGTGACAAGGAGAGTCATGCTACTGAAAGCAACCGTCAGAAGAGAGGTGCATGGACATGATTAGCAACAATACTTAAGACTGCTGCATTTCAGCAATACTGAGTTGGTACAAAGGGGCCCCAAGTGTGCCTATAATTACCATTACAGCATCACAAGAATCAGAATCTTTTTTATAGTTGTTGTGCAATGGAACATTGAAGACTTTTCTTTTTCTGACTATTGTTAGTCAATCTTAGATGTGGTTATGTGTAAAAATCCTAGTAGATAATCAGTTTCTGAAATCATACTCAGTTGACTCCATCTGGCACCAACAACCACGTCACATGCAAAATCACCCAAATCACTTCTCCATTCTGATGCTCAGTTCATAATGGGTGATGAATGTGTGTGTAGCTGATAAAGTTCAAATGGGCATTGCATATCACAGCTTTTCCTCTGACAACTGCTACTCATTCACATGTGCAGAGGTTTTGATGAGAACACTTTGGAATAAAACAGGTGACTAAAAAGTGTTCTTAAAAACAAAATACTTGACTGAAGCTTAACAACAGAAACAGACAGGAAAAATCTGCAAAGGTATCAGCCTATACAAATGGGCATGATATAGCATGATTTGTTTAAGTTAATAGTATTGGTTACACATATACAGGGTTTAAATATCTGTTTGTTTAATTAAATTTATGTAACAAAAGTTAGCCAAAATATTTATCAAATTAAGGATTAAGGCTTAATTGTTGGAGAAATTAGGATTTTCAGGTATTTGTAACAGAACCCTTCAAACTGAAATGCGTCAGTCTGCGTCAAACTGAATTCTTGTTTTCATTGGTTAAGAAGTCACGTGACAGCTGCCATTTGACGGCATTGAGACTGCGCAATACCATCATGGGGAGTTTACGTCAGGCGAGCTGATGTTCGCGTCAGTTTTGTTTTAAATATTTAGTGAATTTCTGGTTTTCTATGTATCACATTCAGCCGCTGTAGAAGCCCCTGACCTTGGAAGCTATGCGGCGAAGTAAGGCTGAAGTGGACCGTTACGTTTCCTCTGTACAGAGTTCCTCTCCCTCACTCAAAGAGGTAAGTTAAGCCCGCCGAGGCTAACGTTAGCATGCTGCTGCCATCATGTCAGATCAGCCGGTATGAGGTACGACCTGTTCACATGTTCAATGAGCACTCGTTGCTTTTTTGATTATGATGACGGTATTTCGGTTGACTCATATGTCGTTCTCTGTATAACCCCCGTCCCCCGGATAGTCTTAAAGACTATAGCTAACCGGCCGGCGTGATGACGCCCCGTCGTGTCCTCCCCTTTATACTCGGGAAAATGCGCGGCATGGGATCCCTTGAACAGCGCCAGCTAATCAGCTATGCTAGTTAGCCACGACAGCGAGACAAAGCTAGTTGGATAGGGTATGCAAGTTTCATTTCTCTGGAAAAGCGAGGTTTCGGTTCAGACAACAATTAAAAATGCTCGTTGCTTCATTGTATCAGGAGCAGCAAGCCTAACTTTGTTCAAAAACTGGTGGTTTTAGCATAATTGCAAACAGACTTGTCTGTTAATCAGGCACAGTTCCTACGTTTCTTGATTTGTTTTCGTTATTTTTAAGTATTGTTTATTCGGTTATTTATTTGGATCGGATGTCACGGGGGAAACTGTTACACCCACAGAAAATCAGAATATTTAATGAGAAATAAATGCAGTGTAAGAAAACATTGAATGCATCAGAATTCAGGCTTATCAACAGTCTGAAAGAGGCTTAACTAATAGTGATTAGTTCGAAAGTGTACTGAAAGGACAAAGAATGCAGAAATATATGGTAGTGTTATTATGAGATCGTGATCATTTGTTTTGTAGATATCCTTTTAATGTTGCAGCTGAAAATGTTGGTTTAATTGCTTATACATACACCTACACCATGGTAGCATAATATGCTAGTCGATCAGTCAATTACTTGAGTAAATGTGGTGCTATGTGGTCAGTGGTCCTAACCATGCTCTCAAGTTGCTTTACCTAGTCAGGGTTTTGTTTTTGCGTAATTCCAACGATATTTTGGTCTTACATCAAAGTAAAGTCATCAGGATTGTGGTTTTTTTTTAATGATGTAGTGTGTGTGGTTTAATGTACTCGAGCTTAGAATACACTTTGTGTGCTTAAGATCAAAAGTAATTTAAAAAAATGCACGGACCTCTAGAATAGAATAAACCTTTATTATCCCACGAATGACAAATTTGGGTGTTACAGCTCTTAGAGCAAGGGGAATATAAAGTATAAAAGGAAGACAGTGGTCCTATATACATAAGCAACTGAAGTTCATGTATATACAGGTAACAATGTACTGAAATATGTATAGAAAAAGTAAAAAGTTAGGCCACCCGTTGTGCTTACATGCATAGTCACCCTCCCAGAGGCTTGTTTTCAGTCGGGAGAAACCTTGGTATTGTAAGATTAACAGTCTAGCCCAATGGTATTTGTAGAGTTGCACCAGTAGAGCCAAAAATGTAGTTTTGTTTGACAATAGATTCACACTACTACACATACCTGCGAAATGTCTCGTTGTGCATTTTGTTGTGTACAGTAGTGTGTGTAATCTGGAGACATTTGCCTGAAGAATTAAATCACAAGATTGGGTGTCATGCTGTTCAGAGCTTAAACCTGTATTCTTATCAGCAAAATGCATTCCTAAACAAACATACATAAATTAAATGTTTTTGTGATTTGTAAGTAAAATTTAATTATGAAGGACTTTTTAAGACAGGAATCTATTTTTAAAAAGTGCGTTACAGGAAATTTAAAAATACATCAGACAAAAACAACGTATTGCACAAGAGCATTACCCAATTGCCTGTCTAAATAGATGAATTTTCAGCTGTTTTTATTTTTTATTATAAAGAAGCATCATAGTGCATAGAGGGGGAGGTAAACTGTTCCACAGTTTTGACGCTAAGGTTTGGAAAGCGTGATCCCTCTTTGTTTTGAAATGGGTCTGTGGAATAGCCAGAAGAGCGCTATCTACTATCAACTTATTCTACGTTGTTCACCTGACACTGAAAAAGTCAGTGATAATAGTTGTAGTGTGGTGGGTAGGAGAAGCTAGCAGTAAATCTGACAGTGGGTAATGCTGTAATCACGATGGCTAAGATGTTACTAACTTTAGCCCCTGAGAGGAATAATTTCCCAAAACTACAATTTAGTTAATTCCTCAGGATAAAAGATGTTTTGGGTTTTTTTTTTTGTTTTTTTTTGGCGGGGGTGGGGTGTGTAATACCACAAAGCTGATCACTTGATCAAAACTGGATAATGAACAAAAATATCTTTCACTATTCTGATGTATTCCCACTTCACAAACTACTTGAACCATCTATAAAAATTATGGATGGGCATGATTTAACTAGGCATTGGCAGCTCCATCTGCAGGATTTTTTGATTTTATATTTTTTTTAATGGCTAAAAATGGGCCTTTGGGTTTGGGTATAGTTACTAAGCAGGTACTGAGTACTGGTGAGTATTTAAATCTCAGTAAGCCAGATAACTCTTCAGGACATGTGTAATTGCATCTATCATAACAAGATGAATCCATTTCCTCATCCTGGTCCACATATTTTTTTTTCTCTCCACAGAAGCCAGTCAAAGGGTTTTTATTTGCTAAATTGTACTTTGAAGCAAAGGAATATGATCTTGCAAAAAGGTAAGCATGTGAGCCTCTCCATTGTTTTGACCCAATGCTTGTGTGTCGCTATATTGTTTGTAATTCCTGTCTTTCATGCTTTTCCTAGGCATGTGTCAGACTATCTCAAGGTCCAGGAGAGGGATCCTAAAGCACACAAGTTCCTTGGACAGCTCTACGAGAGAGAGGGAGACACCAACAAAGCAGTTGGATGTTACAAGGTAAAAAAGAACATCTTAGTGGAAGCATTTCTCCCTTTAAAAGTGTGTCAGAATGTGGTTTAAGAAATCATAAGATTCAGGTATGAAATGAGGAAACATTGTTTAAATGACAAAATGATGAACAGCTTCCACAAACCCTGTATTTGCTGTCAGTTGCAATCTTTGAGTTTCAGATTCAGCTTCCTTTTGTTTGAGAAATCAGAAAGATGATTGACCTAAAATTCCTCCAATTGTCTATGTACATAAGTGAATATGTGTGTGGGTTTAAAAACTGCTCTGTAAGTGCTGTCGGTGCAACTGCTGATTCATGCTCACACCAATTTAAATGGACCAACCAAACTCGTATATTTACCTGGACACGAAAGGGAAATTACCCACATGCACTTTGAATAAATTTGGTTAGTTGTGATGAATGAATATTAAAAAAAAAAAAAAAAAAAAGTATCCTCTTTGTTACTATGGGTAATTTCCCACAGCAAACAACAAGGCTTTAGATGTGATTTCTGTCTGCCTTTTGGTGTGTGATTTTTTTTTTTTTTTTTTTATTTTTTATTTATTTATTTATTTTTTTATAAAATGCACTGGGTAGTCTATCAAACTGAATGCTAAATGCTCTTTGTTGTTTTACTTTTTAAAAGATGAATCACCAAGCTCTCTCTGACATTCGGGAATCAATAATCAGCTTCCCAAAGGCACTGTTAGGTTTTATTGCTATAGCATCAAATCTAGAAGATGAATGATGACGGAAAATTGAGAAAAATAAACTGTGATTTATTTGCTCTCCCTTCTTGTAGCAGTAACTTTTAAGAACATTAAACTCACCTTGAGGGAGTTTTTTTACTGATTCATTCGCACCTGAACACTAAAACTGATGTGTACTGTAATGAAGCTGGTTCTCAGTTAATGAGCTGAAACAAAGTGATTCAGAGTCAGTGCTGAGACTCATCAAAACACTATCAGCTATATAATTGCTGTACATTTCCAATCTTTTTAAATGCACTCAAGCTGTGCTCTGTCCACCTGTGGGAGGTGAAAATGGCCCACTTAAAACACAGTTTTTTATGCACAGTTGGCTGACTGTAGTGCAACCTGTTTCTTGGACGTAAACGGCTCCAGTTGCTGCTGTAATAAAGAAATTAATAATCAGCACAGTGTGAGAAAGAAGAGGAGGTGATGAGTTTTTAATTCCTTAGCATAAAGCAGGGAGAGAGGGGAAAAAAACTGGCAGAGCTTTTGATGCATATGTTCCGCTTTAGACGAAATGTTTTTCTTCGCTTCTGTTGCAGCGGTCGGTGGATTTGAACCCAGCCCAGAAAGACCTGGTGCTGAAGGTTGCAGAGCTGCTTGTCAGTAAGCAGGAGTGTGACAGCAGGGCAGAGTTTTGGGTGGAGAAAGCTGCAAAGCTGCTACCAGGAAACCCGGCGGTTTTCAACCTTAAGGTGAAGCTCCTCCTTTCTTCTTTAGCTCCAGTAACATCCACTAAGCATTGCCTTTGTCAGCTGTGAAGTCATTTGATCCCACTATTTTAGGTTGTTTAACAAACTGTTGTCTAGTTCACAGCCTGATCCGTCCATCACTTTGCTTAATATTCTTAAATTAAAATTTCCAGTTTCATGACTGGGAGTTTTAATGTCATTTAGGTTTACAAAAACAGTCCAAGAAGAGTGTACGACTTAATTAAAAGTAGAAAGAATGCCACACTGAATGTCTTCTGTTCATTGCCACTGCTGCTTTTAGGAGCGCCTGTTGAGTCGTCAGGGTCAGCAGGGTTGGAACCAGTTGTTCGACCTCCTTCAGACCGAGCTGGCAGCGCGGCCGGCTGACGCCCACGTGAACGTGAAGTTGGTTCAGCTGTTCCGTCAGGATGGCCGGCTGGAAGAGGCTGTTAAACACTGCCTGGCTCCTGAGAAAAGAGCCATGCTGCGCAACAGTCTGGACTGGTACACTGAGGTGGTGTGCACACTGCAGGTTAGTATGGACTTTGCACTAGTGTCCTGCTAAATTAAAGTGTACCTGAATAGGCGGGACCAGTATGCTTTAAGTACTTCTATTTTGGGCCTTATACTCATCCTCCCACCTTTATAAGTGCATAAACTTTTCTAAAGAATGGATGACCTTTGTTTCAGGAGTACCTGGCTCAGCTCAGCAATGAGAAGATGAGTCGATGTATTCAGAGAGAGCTGTTGTTGGCCCGCTGCAGCCTGCTGAGAATCACACTATCTGAAAGCAGCGTGCAGCCAAGTGTAGATGCACTTAGAGAGTAAGTTGGGTCCTGGATTGTTCAAGAGAACTGGACTAAAATCTGAGGCTTTTTTTTTTTTGTTTTGTTTTTTAAATTATGGAGTAATTTACAACCTAATTTCTCCTGTGTATTCTGGTGACCACGTGTCCTTGTAGTAAAGTTTTAAAAAAACAAAGTTGTATGGTTAAAAGTTAACATTCAGATTCTTTTCCTCAAACATTACTGATGTCAGAAAACCTTGCCAACCTCATAAAATGTAATTGAATCACATTAAGTTATGGTCTTTAGTGAAAGTTCAGTCTGTTTAGGTGTAACAGGTTGTTTGCACCTGATCTACAGGTAAGAGAAGCAAATAAGTCTCAAGCTTTGACTATTTACAAGTCAAAAAGGCAAATTGTTGCAGCTGTTTCAACAAAGGCTAACATTGTTGTTGTTAGTTGTGTTTTTAGCATTCCAACTTTTTTGTAAACTGTTCATCTGCATTGTGCTTGTAGGTTTGACCAAGCTATGCAGGAAGTGAGCAGCGTTGCAGGCTGCAGTGCAGACGAGCTCCTTGAGGTGTTTGTGGAGATGAGAGGGCACCTCTACCTGCATGCAGGCACGCTGCTGCTTAAGCTGGCTCAGGATTGCCAACAAACCTGGAGGGCTGTTCGTGACCTGGCTGCACTGTGCTACCTACTGGCATATCAGGTAGTGACACACCAGATGAGCAGATTCATTTGCTTATGTTGTTGTTACTTTAAATATATTCCAGTAGTTGTACCATCGTGCAACTGTGCTGTCCCTTTTACCTAAGGACTTAACAGTTCTATGAACTTGTTCAGGACCTAGTCGTGGTCTTTCAGTGAACGCTTTGCAGTTTTGTTTTTGTTTGTTTTAATTAAAGTTTGTTTTTCCTCCAGGTCCCCAGACCAAAGACAAAAGTGACCAAAAGAGATCAGACCGCCCCACAGTTTCTGGAGCTGCTGGCGAATGACCGACAGAGCCAGGCCGGCCACATGTTGTTCAATCTGAGTACAGATTCATCTGTCTTGATCAGTGAGGTCTGACCTTGGTTATATGTGATTTCACATGATCCTCACTGAAGTGTTCTTATGTCAACATGAACATCAATCATTCGTGTGTCAGTGTTTAATTATATTATTTGTTTAATTATTTTTCTCTTGGTAGGTGGTGGAAGCTTTCGGGAACCGGAGTGGTCAGGACTCCCTGTTTGACCTCCTGCGGGGTCCGCAGGCCTCTGCTGGATTATCTTTTATCGCCAATGATGACATTCATTCCCTTACTGCCATGGCTCCAGAGCTCTCTCAAATGGCCAAATGGGACACTGGTACGAACCAGTTAGCTACCTGAATACTAAAAAAACTGTTCTGTTTGTTTGTTTTCCCCTGAAATTAAAGAAGCATTTAGTAGTGAGTAGTATAATAACTTTGCTGCTTTCTCTTTAGGCTCCATCTTGCTCCACAGTGGTCAGTTGCAACATCTGAGCTGGTTGGGACTCCAGTGGAACCTTCTGGATCAAAGACCACCGCTGCGGGAATGGCTTCAACAGCTCTTTCCTCGGCTTACGCTGGAAACCTCTAAACTAGATACCAATGCGCCAGAGTCAATCTGCCTGCTGGACCTAGAGGTAAGGTGGTGCTGCTCCTGCTCTGTGTGTACTGGTCTAACATACTCTGTAAACCTCCTCCTGGCCAAAGCACAGAAAAATGTATGAATAGATAAAAGGTTTTACTTAAGAGAAAATCTGGATCTTGGACTTCTGGAGTTTTTCTGTTGCATTTTGGTTCATTTTCATGAACTTATGTTGGCACTTTATTACAGCAGGCTGTGCAAAAGTCTTAGGAGACAAAATTAAGTAAAATGAAACTTCAACAAGCCAACAGCACTGCTTTTAATTTATAAACACAGTTTTGTTCTGGTATTTCTTTCAGTATTAAAGTTTTTTTTTTTTTTTTTTCTCTTGTGTTTGCTCCATCAAGGTGTTTCTATATGGTGTGGTGTTCTGTAGCCACTGTCAGCTTCAGAGGACGGCAAAGATCAATGCTGGAGTCAATCAGTCACAACAACAGCTCTTTGAGCCTCGTTGCCTCCCTCTTCCTCTCCTCCGCCTCTTGACCACTGACAGACAGAGGGAGTGGTGGGATGCCATCTACAGCCTCATTCACAAGCGAGCAGCGTGAGTACTAGTGCTGTCGAGAGCCAAGTGGAAAAACATCCAGAACTATTGCATAAGCAAAAGGGATATGATTGGTTATGTTGTGTTTACTTAAACTGATTTAAACACTATTTTGAGGATCTCTCCCGATTTGAATCTAGTTTGTTTCAAATTAGTGTTGTCTTGTTCCTGTATGTTTAGCTCTGTGATTTATATAATTGCATAACAACTCTCTATTCTGGTTTTCAAATTGTTTTTTGATGGATTTAGCCATTTTTTTTTTCCTCAGTATTTTCCCAAAATGGTTCAAATCAGTGGTCATTATCTGTAGTCTGTTTTAAATCTTAGAAAACTGTACTTAACAGGGCTAAACTCATTTAAAAACACATTTCTAAAACCTCATTTCATTTCAATAAGCGATATGAACCTAACAGTACATTAACATTTAACTGCAATTAATTTATAGTCCCATTATTGGCTATGTTCATATATTCAGTGTTTTTTGATGTGTGGCCTTTTGCTTTGCAGACCTGGTGTGTCAGGAAAGCTACGAATGATTGTGCAGCATGGGCTGAGCACATTGAGAGCTGGAGAAAAACATGGGCTTCAACCAGCACTGGTCATCCACTGGGCTCAGTGTCTTAGCCAGACGGTACAGAAACACACACAGATGCATACACTGTTTGCTTAAACTCAGTGAGTTGCAGGACGGTAAAGTGATTAAAATTCTAATGTATCTCTTTTTGAATGCTTTTTTTTTTTTATAAAATAAGGCATTTAGAAAGTCCCTTGTACCTTTGTACCCCTTGTATTGTAGCTTATAATGGGAAAACCAGCATATTCTGACTGTGCTGCATGAATGTCATCAACTTCCTTTATTTAATACTTACTTTATTAGTAAGTAAGTCCATATGCTTTAAAAAGACAGCAGTCATCTACCGTCACAAGCTGCACTGACACTTAAAGGCATGTAGGTAACTCGGAGCTCTCTCGGCTTTCACACCTGCTCCTTTCTGTCACTCAGTCTGCAGCTGCTAAACAGAATTAAGTGCAAGATGTCCAAACAGCCACATGTGCCACTTCTTTGGTCTGCTGGATTTAAAACCACTAAGAAATGAGTTGTGACAAAAGGCTTCTGTGTACCATTCGGCTCCTGTGCCAGACTCAATTTCTGTGTGGTTTTTTTTTTGTTTGTTTGTTTTTTAATAACCAGGGGGATGGAGTGAACTCCTACTATGACCAGAAGGAGTACATTGGCCGCAGTGTCCACTACTGGAAAGTTGCCCTTCCACTGCTGGAGAAGATCAAAAACAGACGCAGTATACCAGAACCTCTTGACCCTCTCTTTATACACTTTCTCTCCAAAGATATTCAGGTTAATAATGTTCTCATTTCTTTTTGCATCTAAGTAGAGTTGTCATGTTTAGCCTAAAGACCTTGACACTTTCAGCTATACCTGAAAATCAGTTTGAGTTTACCTCTTTGTTTAATGATCTTGCTGTGGTGACATATTGTAGTGAAATGCTTTCATTTGCATTTAATCCAGAAGTGTCAGGTCAGAAAGGTTTGTGTGACTTTCAGTAAAGGATTTTAGGTCAGCACTTCACCTCATTGGGTCTGCAGAAATCCCACAAAAACTAACCATAGCAAATTTTATGTCCTCACATTAATAGAAGTTATTTTTATATTGAAGGATTTGCCTCCAAGATGTACCACGTTGGTTCATAAATTTATGTTTTGTGTTCCTTTCAGATTTCTTCTGTGAAAAGTTATGAAGAGGAAGCAAGGATAGCATATGCAGTTCTTCTTGACATTGAAGGGAAAACAGAGGAGGCCATTTCTACCTTGGAAAGCATCAATAACATGTCCTCCATCTGGCATTTAGCTCAGGTAAGCATAAAAAAAATATATACCTGGATTTATTGTTCACACCACAAGAAGCACTTGGGTACTATGGTTTTGGTTTTGTTTTTTGTTTTTGAAAGACACATTTGTGTCCAAGTCTATCTCTTATAAACAAAAGATTTAAAAACCAGATTTTCAAATAATATTGACTATTAAACCTCATACAGTCCACTGTTATGTGGTTTCAGATGTTTCAAGTTAGTGGTTCTAACACTTGTAGAGGTGTTATATAGAGTGTATAGTGATTTATTTTTTATTTTTATTTTTGGCAGATCTATCAGCGGCTGTCAGAAGAGGCCAGCAATGGTGTTGAGGAGACTCAAGACAGGTGCATCATGTCCTTGAGAAAGTTCAGGGCATACCTGTCAAAGATCTACAGCGCCAATGCAGATGACATTGAAAAGGTAAGTCCCAATTTGGAAGAATCAAAAAACAAAAACTATAAATTTGTACGACTGATGTTTAACTTGTGACACTTTATTTTGTTTGTTTGTTTGGTTTTATTATTTTTTTTGCTAAAGTACAGGGAGTGCAGAATTATTAGGCAAATGAGTATTTTGTCCACATCATCCTCTTCATGCATGTTGTCTTACTCCAAGCTGTATAGGCTCGAAAGCCTACTACCAATTAAGCATATTAGGTGATGTGCATCTCTGTAATGAGAAGGGGTGTGGTCTAATGACATCAACACCCTATATCATAGGGGTGGGGGAAAAAATCGATACTGTGTAGTATCGTGATATTTTGTTTGCTAATAATGTATCGATACAGGGACAACAGAAATCGATATTTTGTTACAAAAAAAGTTTTTGTGCTCTGACTTCAGAGCATGTTGATCCTTTTTCTGAGCAAGAATCCTGACATTCCTTCACTGTCCAAATGTGTTTAACTTTTTTTTGGCAGCAATAAACATGACAGTTTACTTATTTTAATTTAAGACATGTTTTATTTTAATTAAGTTTAAAACTTTTTTATTTAATGTAAAATTATATTTTGTTTTAATTTACTTTCAAATTCTTCAGTTGCTGAATGGGCTGCATAGTTTTCTTAAATTGCATAGTTCAGAATAGCTATAATTGTACCAGATGGTTGCATTCATTTAAGTTGGACTAGACTGTAATACAAACCGTTCAGTTTGTCAACAATAAAACTGACTGAAATGAGAGAAAGACTGAGTGCGAGACTTTGATATTAGATAAAATGAATATTGATAAAGTTTACCTTTATGTACAGAATCTGAATATCGCAGATATTTAAAAAAAAAAAAAAAAATCGCAATAATATCGTATCGTGGGATGTATGGTGATTCCCACCTCTACTATATCAGGTGTGCATAATTATTAGGCAACTTCCTTTCCTTTGGCAAAATGGGTCAAAAGAAGGACTTGACAGGCTCAGAAAAGTCAAAAATAGTGAGATATCTTGCAGAGGGATGCAGCAGTCTCAAAATTGCAAAGCTTCTGAAGCGTGATCATCGAACAATCAAGCGTTTCATTCAAAATAGTCAACAGGGTCGCAAGAAGCGTGTGGAAAAACCAAGGCGCAAAATAACTGCCCATGAACTGAGAAAAGTCAAGCGTGCAGCTGCCAAGATGCCACTTGCCACCAGTCTGGCCATATTTCAGAGCTGCAACATCACTGGAGTGCCCAAAAGCACAAGGTGTGCAATACTCAGAGACATGGCCAAGGTAAGAAAGGCTGAAAGACGACCACCACTGAACAAGACACACAAGCTGAAACGTCAAGACTGGGCCAAGAAATATCTCAAGACTGATTTTCTAAGGTTTTATGGACTGATGAAATGAGAGTGAGTCTTGATGGGCCAGATGGATGGGCCAGATGGATGGGCCCGTGGCTGGATTGGTAAAGGGCAGAGAGCTCCAGTCCGACTCAGACGCCAGCAAGGTGGAGGTGGAGTACTGGTTTGGGCTGGTATCATCAAAGATGAGCTTGTGGAGCCTTTTCGGGTTGAGGATGGAGTCAAGCTCAACTCCCAGTCCTACTGCCAGTTTCTGGAAGACACCTTCTTCAAGCAGTGGTACAGGAAGAAGTCTGCATCCTTCAAGAAAAACATGATTTTCATGCAGGACAATGCTCCATCACACGCGTCCAAGTACTCCACAGCGTGGCTGGCAAGAAAGGGTATAAAAGAAGAAAAACTAATGACATGGCCACCTTGTTCACCTGATCTGAACCCCATTGAGAACCTGTGGTCCATCATCAAATGTGAGATTTACAAGGAGGGAAAACAGTACACCTCTCTGAACAGTGTCTGGGAGGCTGTGGTTGCTGCTGCACGCAATGTTGATGGTGAACAGATCAAAACACTGACAGGATCCATGGATGGCAGGCTTTTGAGTGTCCTTGCAAAGAAAGGTGGCTATATTGGTCGCTGATTTGTTTTTGTTTTGTTTTTGAATGTCAGAAATGTATATTTGTGAATGTGGAGATGTTATATTGGTTTCACTGGTAAAAATAAATAATTGAAATGGGTATATATTTGTTTTTTGTTAAGTTGCCTAATAATTATGCACAGTAATAGTCACCTGCACACACAGATATCCCCCTAAAATAGCTAAAACTAAAAACTACTTCCAAAAACATTCAGCTTTGATATTAATGAGTTTTTTGGGTTCATTGAGAACATGGTTGTTGTTCAATAATAAAATTATTCCTCAAAAATACAACTTGCCTAATAATTCTGCACTCCCTGTTAGGGCTGCACGATTTTGCATAAAATGAGAATCGCGAGTTTTTTGGCTTAGAATTGAGATCACGATTCTCTTTTCCAGTATAAATATTTATTGCACTTATTAACTGCACATCAACTTCGTAACAGTTGAGACTGAACATAAAAACAATAAATAAACATAAAAACAACAAATGTCTCACATTTTGTCGTTGCCACAAAATGTTGTACTGCTTGAAATTCCGTCTCCACCGTTGCTCAACACTGCGTGTATAGAGCAGGTAGTGCAACAATAGAAAAATAGTTGCGGGACAGCACTGTGTAGCGTTTGTCTAGGGTGTTGATCATTTTCCTAAATCCCTCGTTTTGCACAGTGTTGATGGGAGCCATATCGTTGGTCAGGTGATAAGTGATAGCCTCCGTAATTTCTTTGTGCCTGTGGGAGTTCGACGTGTATAGGGAAGCGCTGTATAAGGTTCTCGTTATTGATGTTTGGGTGGTTGACCGGGACGGATTTTCTCCTGTCACTTTCTCATCATCCCTGACGTGCTCTCCATTGTTTTTTCCCTGCTAATTTTAGCAGCCAGCTTCTGTATCACCTGGTATAAGGCTCCACCCTTGTCATTTGTTGAGCAGGAAGAGTGAGCGCTTGTTTTCATGCAGATTACGTCCCGGATCAAAATGCGGTACAATCGTCGTTGTCTTTTGTTTTTTTTTTGTTTTTTTTGTTTTTTTTTAAATCGTTGTCATTTGGAAATGAGATCGCACATAAGTATGAATCGAGATCGCGATTTTTCTAACGATTAATCGTTCAGCCCTACTCCCTGTAGAAGCGGTGTGAAATTAAAGTCTAAACTTTTTCTTTCCCAGCTGCCTGTGTCTATGGAGGAAGTTGTGGACCTCCTAAATGATGTGAACCAGCAGCTGGGGGAGAACGGGGAGGTCATGGATGAAGAGGATGAGAAGGAAGAGGGGGGCCTAAGAGGACCAGCCCACTCCAGCCCTGCTCATCTCGGCGAAACTAGTGCAACCATATCCCACATTAAGTTCTCCACTCCCTCTCCAAACAAAAGCATTGTTTCTCCTTCAAAAAGACTGGTAGGTCCATATTGTTATTTATTTAAATGACTCAGTTTTTGTGTTTTTAGTCAAACACAAAAATCAATTACCTTTATAATTCATTCACATCCTTTGTTTAGATTTCTCCCAAAACACAACCTCATTGGGTGGAGGACCAGAAGAGTCTCCTTCAGATGTTGTGTCAGCAAGTAGAAGCCCTTAAGGTCAGAATTCATTTTTAAGATAATATTTTGTAACATTGTCCCTTGTTTTTAAACTGTGATCACTGTTACTTGTTGTGTTACTTTCAGTTTGGATTAAATCAATACATTTCAGATTGAGTTCACATGATGCTCCTGTTTTACAGAATGAGGTTCATGATCTGAGACACAACTCATCAGGCACTACAGTTTCTCCTCATCATAAAATGTATGGCGAGACTTACGGGGCTGAGGGCCTGCAGGAACCATTTACCCCGGTTCAGTCCTATCATGGAGCCCCCCTAACAGGTCAGTATGATACGCGGATCTGAAACATGATTAATTTTATATTTAAACACAAGATTTAATGTACTTGGTCATCTTTACCAAAGGAGTTTAGTGACATAAAACATTTTTGCATGTCTTTTCTTTCTTTCTTTTTTTTAAGTTGCCACCACAGGCCCCTCTGTGTACTACAATCAGTCACAAGCATACAACTCTCAGTATCTCTTGCGCACAGCAGCAAATGTAACCCCCACCAAGGTAATCATCATTTTAATGCTGAACAAGCTTTAATGCTTTAAAAAAATGGAGTTTGTTAAGTTTATTTTTACTCTCTTTACACAGACCCCAATGTATGGCGTAAACCGCATGCCACCTCAGCACAATATGTATGCCTACCAACAGCCCACGCATACACCTCCACTGCAGACAGCCCCAGCCTGCATCTACCCTCCTCAAGAACAAGTCTTTGGTGCACCTCTACGGTTTGAATCACCAGCCACAAGTCTTCTTTCACCCTATGGTGAAGATTTTTATGGCCAGAGTGTTACCCAACAAACCAGTAACCCTACCTTACCTGAACCTGGCTATTTCACCAAGCCACCTGTAGTCCCAGTTCAACAACCAAAGAACATTGAGGGAAAGCCCATGGACTTTGGAAAGCTCTCCTTCAGCCAGCAGGCACCCGCTGAAGTCCCCAGAGTGCCTAGTTTTGGTACAGGTGTAACTGCCCAGTCAACACCCTCACCTGCTTTTAAATTCAACTCCAATTTTAAATCCAATGATGGTGATTTTACATTCTCAGCTTCTCAAAATAAGCACAGTGAAAGTTTGCTTGGCCTTCTCACATCAGACATTCCCAGTAAAACAGACACCGTTCCAGAGAAACCACAAACTCAGGAGCAGCCTACCACCCAAACGGGCATCTTCACCTTTGGAAACAAAAATGTTACCAGCTTTTCATTTGTTGATTCTGCACAGAGCACAGCCACTGGAGGCCTGTTTGGGAAGGTGGATCAACCATTTCAATTTGGGGACATGTCCAAGCCAACGTTTGGAATGTCAAAGCCTACAACAGAGCAGGAACGGGCAGTGGAGAGTGACAATGATAGTACTCATGCTGAGGAGGATGAAGACGGGCCTCACTTTGAACCTATTGTCCCTCTTCCCGATAAGGTAGATGTGAAAACGGGTGAGGAAGAAGAGGAAGAGATTTTCTGCACCAGGGCAAAATTGTATCGATTTGACACGGAGACAAAAGAGTGGAAGGAACGGGGCATCGGCAATGTTAAAATCTTAAAACACAGCACTAAAGGCAAGGTCCGCCTCTTAATGAGAAGGGAACAGGTCCTTAAGATCTGTGCAAATCACTACATAACACCTGATATGTTGCTGAAACCAAATGCCGGCTCTGATAAATCTTGGGTATGGAATGCTATTGATTATGCAGATGAGGAGCCTAAACCTGAACAGCTGGCCATCCGTTTCAAAACTGCAGATGAGGCAGCACTTTTCAAAGCCAAGTTTGAGGAAGCCCAGAAGATTGTACTCAAATCACTTGACAAGACAAATCAACAGGAGAGGAAAGAAAAAACCGTGAAAGATTCTGAATCGATTGCAGCCCAGTTTGCACTGAAAGAAGGAGAATGGGAATGCTCTGTGTGCTGTGTAAGAAATAAACCCACAGATGTACGGTGTATATCCTGTCAAAGCCCTAATCCCAACGCCTCTTCAAAGCCAGACATTCAGGCTGCTGGGGAAGTTAAACCTAGTTCTTTTACATTCAAATTTGGCACTGATTCAGCAAAACCAAGTAGTTCTGGCTCCACATTTACTGGATTTGGTGGTTTTGGATCTTCTGCAGCCTCTTCATTCACATTCGGTCTCAGCTCCTCAAAATCCGCAGACACTGGTTCCAGTACATTTGGTGGCTTTGGAACCCTACTTACCAGCAAACCAGGGCAGTGGGACTGTGAATCATGTTCTATAAAAAATGAGGCCAATGTAGACAGTTGTGTTTCTTGCAAAGCTCTTAAACCCTCAGCTAAAACAGCTGCCGCAGCACAAGCTGCACCAGCTGCTGGTGCACCTGCAGCACAACCCGTTCTGTCCAGTGTTGACTCTGCTGGGGTTGCTGCCAAGTTTAGTAAGAAGCCTGGACAGTGGGATTGTGATGTGTGTGAAGTAAGAAATGAAGCCTCTGCTGGTAAATGTGTATCCTGTGGAAGTCCAAACCCTGCTGCTAAGCCAACAGAGGGGGCTTCATTAGGGTCAAATCTTCCAACAGTGTCGGGACCACAAGCTGATTTTGCAAAGAAAGATGGACAGTGGGATTGCAATGCCTGTCTGGTCAGAAATGATGCATCAGCTGCTGAATGTGTTTCCTGCAAAGCTCCAAATGAGAATGCATCTTTAGCAGCTAGATTTGGTAAGAAGGATGGAGAATGGGACTGCGATACTTGTCTCGTGAGAAACGAAGCCTCTGCTGATAAATGTGTGTCCTGTCAGACCCTAAATCCTAACGCTAAAAGCACAAGCAGCACTAGTTCCTCATCGTCCTCCTCAAAATTTACCTTTGGAACAAAGAGTTCGTCAAGTGAGCCTGCTGGAACTGGATTTACAATACCTTTTGTAAGTGGGGGCACCTTTCAGTTTGGTCAGAGCAAAGATAAAAGCTCACCTGCTTCTTTCAAATTTGAAGCTCCCCAGACTGGATCTAGCACAATCAGTTCGTCAAGCTTCTCTTTTTCAATGCCCATTGGGCCTGGTGGCTTCAAGTTTGGTGTTCAAGACCCTCCAAAGGAATCCCCTTCAAATGATAATCAGACTCAAACTGGGTCAGCCTCCAGTATGCTCAAAAGTATAGCTGACAAGCACAAGGAGAAAGAAACTGTTTCTACACCCTCAGTAGAGCAAACGGAGGAAGAACAAAATCCATTAATATCTGGAAAAGCAAATACGTTCAGTTTTGCAGACTTGGCTAAATCTGCTGGAGGAAACTTTCAGTTTGGCACGAAAGATCCAGAATTCAAAGGTTTCTCTGGAGCTGGTGAGCAGTTGTTCACATCATTCCAAGCAACCCCCACCAAGACAGAAGCCTCAAATGAGCTGGAGGATGATGATATGTATAAAACAGAGGAAAATGATGACATCCAGTTTGAACCAGTGATCCAGATGCCTGAGAAGGTGGACCTGGTAACGGGGGAGGAGGATGAACAGGTTCTTTACTCTCAGCGTGTCAAACTGTTTAGATTTGATGTGGGTACCAGTCAATGGAAAGAGCGTGGTGTGGGAGTTCTCAAATTCCTGAAAAACACTACAAATGGTCGGCTAAGGGTGCTGATGAGAAGGGAACAAGTTCTCAAGGTTTGTGCCAACCACTGGATCACCACCACCATGAACCTTAAACCCCTGGCAGGCTCAGACAAAGCCTGGATTTGGTTGGCCAATGACTTCTCTGATGGAGATGCTAAACTCGAACAGTTAGCTGCCAAGTTTAAAAGCCCTGAGCTTGCTCAGGAGTTTAAGGAAAAGTTTGAAGAGTGTCAGAGACTTCTCTTGGACATCCCTTTACAAACCCCCCACAAGCTGGTTGACACAGGTAGAACAGCACACCTCATTCAGAAGGCAGAGGAAATGAAGTCTGGTTTGAAAGACCTGAAATCATTTTTGACTGACGAGAAAACAAAGATAAAAGACAATGACACACAGGGAGATATTGCAACAGCTGGTGACATTTCAAGCCTTGTAATCAAGCCCCAAGGTGACACCACCGGCCCTACCTTGGAGTGGGACAACTACGACCTCAGAGAAGATGCTTTAGATGACACGGCTGACTCGTCGGTCTATGCCTCCCCTCTTGCCAGCAGCCCCCTGAGAAAGAACCTATTCCGCTTCGGGGAATCCACTGGTGGGTTCAGCTTTAGCTTTCAACCTGGCATCAGCCCCTCAAAGTCTCCTGCTAAGCTCAACCAGAGCAGAGCTTCAGTGGGTACTGATGACGAGCAGGATGTCACCCAGGATGAAGAGCGGGACGGCCAGTACTTTGAACCTGTGGTCCCCTTGCCAGATTTGGTGGAGACTTCTACAGGAGAGGAAAATGAGCAGGTGGTCTTCAGTCACAGAGCCAAACTATATCGCTATGATAAAGAGTCAAAACAGTGGAAGGAGAGAGGAATTGGAGACCTCAAGATCTTGCAGAATTATAACGACAAACGAGCGAGGTTGGTAATGAGAAGGGATCAGGTGCTGAAGATCTGTGCCAACCACTGGATTAGTCCAATCATGAAGCTGGAACCTATGAAGGGTGCAGAGAAGGCATGGGTCTGGAGTGCTTTGGACTTTGCTGAGGAAGGAGAGGGCAAGCTTGAGCAGCTGGCTGTGAGATTCAAGCTGCAAGAAACCGCAAATACATTCAAACAAGTCTTTGAGGAAGCCAATGTTGCTCAGGGAAAAAAAGAACTCATGACTCCAGCGACATCTAGAGTGGTTGCACCACAAGACAGTGGAACACCAGGATCTGCAAAGACCACTCCAGCTGTATGTGGCAAAGCAGCCATTGCCGTTCTTGAAGAGACGACTAAGGAACGTACTGAGCTTCCTGCAGACACTGGATCAAGTGCATCTGCGTCACACAGTCCTGTCAATCCCGGAAAGACTGTGGTGTCTCCCCCAAAGTTTGTTTTTGGCACTGATACCCTTCAGAAGATTTTTGGCACTCCTCCTAAATCTCATTCTGAACCTGAGCAATCTACAGCATCTGGTTTGAAAGCCAACGACTCTGGTTATACTGCCAAGACTTCACTTCAAGTTCCTGCATTCAAAATCCCAGAGAAAGGTGAGAATAAAAAAAGGGGGTCTGAATTATATTTGCATTACTTTTGAATGATTATCTCAACAGTTTCAGTTCATTTCATTTTTACCCGATCGTCTTATTTCATCTGCATCTCACTGCTTCATCATTGCCCACACCTTTCATTTTTAACTGGAACACAATGTGTATTTCCTCCGTCGACATGCTCCCCTTTTTATATTTGTTTTGCAACATGCACATTTAGTGGAAATTTTAGAGACAAAACATGACTATACTGCACATATTTTACATATCCATAGGGTTAATAACATTGTTATCAAATCAGTCATTGCACAGCTACAGTATTTCACATTTTTCAGTCAATTTTGGCATTTTCTGATTATGACACCAGCCTCACAATTAGTCTCTCTTCACTCAACAACCCACCATCCTTTAGGGCTGGATTTTAGGCTTTTCAAAGATAACCCAATGGCTTTTTGGACCAGCTCATCAACCACCCAATTTGAACCCCCAGGTACTCTAATCACTGCAGTGTGTGTTAACACTTCTCAGCTGTCACGTGACTGGCCCTTACTACTACAAAGAAATAACCTGGATGCACGGAGTGGAGAAAAAAAAAAAAAGCAAAACAGTGAAGCTAATGTGTTGCATGCCAAGTGTGTGAAGGTGCAGTTTTTATTGTTCAGTAATTTTAATTGTAGTTCTTTAAGTAGCACTTGTGTCACAAGATTAAATAGTTTTGCACTGAAGTAATGCAAAAAAGCAGAAAATATTTAATCTGATTTCATCTGAATCATCATGGAAATGGTGTTTAAAGCACTGAAATATTTAAGGGAAAAAATTAAACTTGGAATTAAATGTAACAATCTTTTCATATGAGTGTCATTTTCATAGTGTGGCTTGCAGTTTTGTTTATATTAGCTGAAAGTAGATGAAAGATAGAGGTAGCCCCTGTGTCTGAAGGGTGAAGCTGAAATGTAACTGCCTTAAATGTGGTCAATCATTGACCAGGAGGGGGCAACTATTCTGGTTGCGGAAAGAATTTAGATTGCGTAGACCTGAATGGGAAAATTACAACTACTCCCTTGATCTATGACATCAGTAAGTAATTTCTTGAAGATCTCAGTCGCTAGTTTTTAGCCTCATTGAACATCATGTTTCATATATTCAATCTGGAAATTGGTCTACGTTACCGGGTGTCAAAACAGGAACAGACCAGCAGCTTTTGGTGACAAAATGTCAGTGAAGTATAGGCACTTGTACAAATTGTGTGAGTCGGTATAAAAGATGGATGGTTTCTTAAAAGCAACTTCAACACAGAACATTACAGATTTCTATTTAGTGGCCACCAGGGGGCGCCCAGTAGTTTCAAAATGATTTTGGGTTGAATAGAAAATCACTTTCCTGATGCCTTTATGGGCTCAGTTGCTAGTATCAGATTATACTAATTATAACATTAAGTCAATTTTGGGGCAGGGTTAACTACAATTAAAGAGCTGTCAACCACAAATTGTTGACCAGTAAGCATTCAGGTTTGCAGCCAGATCAAATCCTTGTTTTGTCACATTCAGCTTTAAAACACCTAGATGATGGAAGTCCTCAGCTCGAGGCTTTAACAAATGGGTGGCATCATGGCTAGATCCACACTTCTCAACTTGGAGAGAAGTGTGGACCTCAACTCGAAGCTTTACAAACTGGTCAGTGACTTCATGGTGGCTACATCCATCTCTTATAGACAATCTGTACAAAAGTGAAACACGTAGGTTCTTTGATTTGACTTGGCAAAAAACAAATGTTCACTTATATTTATATTATTGTTTCATATGAGTCTTCAGTCTGGATTGAAGGTCTTAGACTGCGCTTCATTTCATGTCCTGTATATACCAGGACAAATTAAAGAGTACAGCGATGCCACAATTGTAGTGTGGGGCAGTTAGACTAGCAGCAGAAAGGTCTTCTGAAAGGTGAGCTGAGAGCAAAGGGCGTTGCTTTAGAGAGGAATGTACTGTGCAAACGTCACATGTGCCATTTTTAGTGCTGGGTCTGTAGCAACAGCATGGAATGTAATTCCTCATCTGGTTTGATTTCTCGCAGTGATGTTTACCTCAGCAAAGGCTAATTAGAGTTAAAGCTCAGGTATTTATGCTGTTTAATGTTATGATACCATGTGTCCAAGAGTAAGTGGTGTAAACGAGACCATGCAGAAATCCTCTGCTTATGAAACATGTCTCACTGTTGTAAATCAAATGCATGATGTTCTGTTTTGCTGTGCATGATTTTGTGTGTGTGTGTGTGTGTGTGTGTGTAATTAACACCTGTGGTTGCAAAGGCTTTTAATTTTTACATTTTGGCCTGTCTTCCAACAGTTCTTTCCCAGCCTGACTTGTTTAATCCAATCATATCCATCTATCATAGGATCCCCTCAGGCAGAGGGAAGCAGTGCTAGGTCGGATGAGGATTCGGAGGTGGAGATTGTGTACGTCAGGGAACCCACAGCTGAGCAGGCAGCTTTAGCTAGGAAGCTCCAGCTGCCCATCACCTTCTTCTGCTACAAGAATGAACCAGGCTACATCAGTGATGACGAAACTGACGGTGAGACCCAAGATATGGAACGAGGGTTTGTTAAAGTGAACATCAGTAGTTGTACATATGACTCGCTGAAATAAATCTGCTTATTTGTGAATCGTTAACATTCCCAGGAGACAATGTAAGAAAGTGAGAATGCTAAAGTTTTGGACAGAAATGGATACCAATGTTTAAAATAACAATATAGCACATAGATGCTATATAGACATTTTTTGTTAGCTTTTCAGTTTTTATTCCTTTCTTTTGAACCCCAAAAAATGTATCCAGTGCAAAAATGAATGTGACGCCAAAGGGCTGTTGGCACTGGTAAATGTCACCTTATTTGACAGTTTTGAGAAATAAGGGTGGTATAAGAGATGTACATGACTCTTTTTAATAATTGGTAATTTATTTTGAATATTTGAACTGCTCCCACATATGATGTAATGAGTTATTAGAGCCAGAAGGTAGCAGTAGTGCACGGTATTTCTCTATAAGGATATACATCTGTACTGACATAAATATCAAAGTGGAACCTTAACCTTAATTAAAACATGTTATTTGGAGTGAATTTTTATTTAAATTTTATTATTTGAAACTGTAATTTCTGCTTTTATAAGACAAACTAGTAACTGTCCCATTCAGAAAGCTAAGAAAGGACTTATTGGACTTTTTGTTTGTTTGTTTGTTTGTTTGGGGGGGGGGGGGTTCTCCTTTGACATCAAAGTTCAGTAATGCCTCTTTGGTTTTAAATCTGAGAATACAAAATTGCCTTTAATCTTTAATTCATTATGGGTTGAAGTCTGAACAAACGCTATAATTTTCTTTGCAAACATAATTAAAGGAAACATTTGTTTTGAACTTCAGATGAAGACTACGAATCAGCAGTGAAGGCCTTGAATGGAAAGCTCTACCCTGATACTCCTGAGAAGAACGCTGCAGCTTGTGGTGATGGTATGTAGTCTAAACCCTGTTACATGTTATTATAACCAACTCATTTTTCAAAAGACAATTGGTTTGGTTTAATTCTGCTACTATGTTAAAGGGTTTTATGTCGATCTGTTATAGCCATACAGTCCAAAATTTGTGTACCTTAATAAATGTTATGTTGATTTTGAGCCTAAACTTGCTGTTTGCTGCATTCAGAGTCAGACTGTCAGGTGGTGTGGGAAAAGAAGCCAACACCAGAGGAGGAGAAAAAAGCCAAAAGCCTCCAGCTTCCACCCACCTTCTTCTGTGGCCTGAGCACCACGGACAGCGACCCGGACCAGGATAAGCCTGAGGACTTTGAGACAGAAGTCCGCAAAGTACATGAAGTCCTGGTAATGGCTCTGAATTTACATAGATAATTCAAATTATACAAGCAGAAAACTCAACTTTTTGTTTTTTAAAAAACAAACAAATGTTAACTTTTTAAATTAATTATTTTACTCTGTCAGTAATACTCAGAGGCATCTTAAGATGGGTATTAATTTGGAACATGTTATTAATTTGGAAATGTGTATCAGGTTGCTCAGTTAGACAAATCTAACGAAGCCTCCAGCAGTCCTGCTGTGACCCCTGAAATGCCAGCATCAGGGCCATCATCCAGCAGAGCAGAGGCTGCCGACAGCACATCTACAGCAGACAAACAGACCACAGCAACTCCAAGCAGCAGCTCTCCCATTGACCTCTCAACTAAGAAGAGTGTCGAGCTGGAGTCCAACACTGAGAGTAAACCTGCATCTTTGACTGCTACAACAAGTCGAGGTAAAAAAGTGTGAAAAACGGCATAAGTATTTTCAAATGAAACATAACTCTCCATCTTCAGCCACATACTTTATGGGTTTTCACTCCAACTTTTAACTTTAATTTGAAATGTTATGAAATTTTTTTTTAATAAAATGTTAAAATGAGGAGCTAGTTTGGATGATAAATATTGAATACATTTTTGCACAGACAGAATTTCAGCTGAGGGTTTCTTTTATACTCAGAATGTTTCTGGGGAGTTATTATGAAGACTTATTCAAATGAGTTGCCCCAAAATATGGTTTTAAAAAGGCTTTTTTCCCCCTGTGAAAGTTATAATTATGGTACCATCTTTTCAGATATTTTCATTTATCACTCTGAACACAGCTTGATTCTAATATGCTTTATGAACTTAGAGAATACATCATCCCTGTATTAACCTTTTAACTTTGATAGATATGCGGGGAAAGGCTTTTAAGTATTTAATGTCTTTGTTGTTCTGGCTGCAGACCTCTCCACCTTTGGCTTCAATGCATCTGGCTTCTCTTTTGCGGAGTTGGCCAAAAATACAGATGGATTTGCATTCGGATCAAAAGGTTGGCTTTAACATTAAACATTTTCTTCAGTTGTTTATCTGGACTGTTGTTTTGTTTCACTGCTAATTATTTTAATTTTCCCTTTAAAAAAAAAATGTAGATGCTAATTTCTCATGGGCAAATGCTGGAGCAACAGTGTTTGGATCTGCAGTGACCTCTCAGCCTAAAACCAATGCTGATGAGGAGGGAAGTGATGAAGAAGAAGCTCCTAAAAATGTGGACATTCACTTTGAGCCCATAGTATCTCTGCCTGAGGTACATAAATGTGCTAAGCCCTAACATTTTAGTACAATTAGTAAACTTGTATTTATTTTCCATAAAATTGTATTTATCACTGTATTTATCACTCAGGTGGAGACAAAGTCTGGAGAGGAGGACGAGGAGATCCTGTTCAAGGAGCGCGCCAAACTGTATCGATGGGACCGGGATATCGGCCAGTGGAAGGAGCGCGGCATCGGTGACATCAAGATCCTCTTCCACCCAACCAAACATTTCTACCGAATCCTGATGAGAAGAGAACAGGTGCTGCGGGTTTGCGCCAACCACAACATCTCAGAGGCGATGGAGCTCAAACCCATGAACGCCTCAGCGAACGCACTGATCTGGACTGCCACTGATTACTCAGGTATACATACAGCATCGATGTGATGTTGTATTGTGCTGCGTTGTGTGATTTGTCTGTAAATACTCACTAATAATCATTCATCTTGGATTTTTAAACCACTTGCATGTGTTTATTTCTTAAGGCAACATGTGGATTGTTCTTCACCTGCTCTCTTTCTCCTCGCCCCCTTTTTGTTTATCCAGATGGCGAAGGTGTGATTGAGCAGCTGGCGGCCAAGTTCAAAACCCCTGAAATAGCCGAATCCTTCAAAAAGACCTTCTGCGAGTGTCAGAACCGGATGGGCCAAATTGAGGGTGATGCTTCGTCTCTGTGCTCGCCACAGATGTCCAGAATTCAGGAGCACTCCAGAGACACTAACCCACAGGTGTTCCTCAAGCTGGCAGCTGATGGCCAACCTCTGGGCACAATCACTATAGAGCTGTTCTCCCATATTGTACCCAAAACTGCAGAGAACTTCAGAGCTCTCTGCACTGGTGAGAAAGGCTTCGGGCTGCGGGACTCCATCTTCCACAGGGTCATACCAGATTTCATGTGTCAGGTGAGGAAAGATCAGGGTTTGGACTTTCAAGATCAGATGAATGTAAAACTTGTTTGATTACAACAAAGTGGAATTTACTCTGGGTTGACAGAAATACACCCTGGTTGCTGTTTGTAATCATAGCACAGCTCTGTAGTTTGATGTATGAAATATTTTATTGATGCCATGACAAATCAGTCCTGTTGTTTAAAAGAAAACTCTCAGGATAAAATCTCTAACATCACTAACAAGTGCTCCATTGGTCTTTCAGGGTGGTGACATCACCAAGAATAACGGCACAGGAGGCAAGTCCATTTACGGCGACAAGTTTGAGGATGAGAACTTTGATGTCCGGCACACAGGCCCGGGCATCCTGTCGATGGCAAATCGCGGGCGCGACACCAACAACTCGCAGTTCTTCATAACCCTGAAGAAAGCTGAACACCTGGACTTCAAACATGTGGCTTTTGGCTGGGTTCGGGATGGCATGGATGTGGTGCAGCAGATGGGAGAGCTGGGCTCAAAGGCAGGCACTCCCACAAAGAAGGTCATCATCACAGACTGCGGACAGCTGTAGCGTTTTAATGTTAAGATGAAGCTTTACGGCTTGGTGTAGGTTATTAAGTTAAGATCAGCTGAGACTCTGGATGAGAGCAGTGTGTACCCTGTGCAGTACTTACATTCCTGCTAAAACGGAATCTTTAGTCACGAGGCACCGATCACAGGGCTGCTGGTTAAGTTATTCGTCACAGAAACTTGTCCACAGTAGCCTTGAATTAGATATTCTTTCACTGTCCTGACATATTCACAAAAACAGAAGCGAGTTGGTAAAGGAGTGGAGGCTTTTGGAACAAATGTTGTAAACTTTTGCACTTGCGTCTTTATCATCTGTCAATAAATTCTCATTTGTATTTTGTGTGTATAAATGTACATGGACTATTTTTTTTTCTTTTTTTTTTTCTTTTTCTAAATGTTTGTTCCTCTTTTTTGTCTTGCATGTGCTCTGTTTCAATGCAGTTGTTCCCTCCATGAGCTCCACTCTGGTATTTTGTTTTTTTTTTTCCCCTTTTTGAACAAGTCTTAAGCCACTGGTCCCCTGCCTTTTCCTCCAAATGCTGCCTCCATGTACTTTTAACTGTTGGGCGCCCACAGGATTTTTTTCTGTTTCAATGGATTCCACAATGCAGGTAATTGGACTTCATATGTGCCCATGCAACCTGAAGTAATCTCACTTTGTTGTGGCTCAATGATAATCTGGTTTGAATTTTACAAAGGGGATCCATTTCATGTATAGTTTGAGAGAAATAAAGGCTGAAATGGTGCCGCTTGTACCAAAATATGCTTATTATTAAACAATAAAGTTGCTTTACGAATAATCGATGGTTTTATGGCTTGTCCTTGTTGACTTAATTTTGCTCTGATACAGTTTGCAGGTTCACTCTGGGTATTTTTAGACTTCTATCGACTTTAATTCACCACTTAAAAGATTTTGCATTCAGGTATTTAATGTGACAACGTGGATGAGCATCAAACTATTTGGAAACTGGAAACTTGCACTCTTTCTTTCCATTACCAATGGTATTTTTAATTCAGAGCTTAAAGTAATATAACCTTAAAGCGAGTAGTTGCATTAAGTTGTCTACAGCAGGGGTGGGCAACTCCAGGCCTCAAGGGCCGGTGTCCCTGCAGGTTTTAGATGTCCTTGAACCAACGCAGCTGATTTAAATGGCTAAATTAGCTCCTCACCATGTCCTGAAGTTCTCCAGAGGCCTGGTAAGGAACTAATGTGATTCAGGTGTGTTGACCCAAGGTGGGCTCTAAAACCTGCAGGACACGGGCCCTCGGGGCCTGGAATTGCCCACCCCTGGTCTACAGCCTGTATATAAAAGATCCACTCTAGACTCAATGGTTGAGTGTTGAGTTAAGCCTTAAAGCTAGTCAGATAATTGCAGCATTAAAAAGAAGTTTGGGCATTTTTTGTAATCTGTCATGCACAAAACAAAGCCCCAGTGACACAGGCCTAGAGACAAGCAACCCCCCCTGAAAACTATGGTTGTAGTTTGCTGCCAATTGCTAGTTAAAACTGGCTGCAACAAATATGGTACTACACCAAAAACCTCCTTGTAATTCCTCAGGTTGGTGTCTTTCATGCAAGCTACACCAGGAACTGCTAACAACCAAAGATATCTAAAGGCTTTTGCTGCAGCACCCCTTAATTCTCCCCAGGAACAACTTGTAAACTGGTCAGGGAACACACATCTTTCCCCAGCAACTAATGGTTACTGGGGGCGATTGCCGACTGATATCTTATTCAATGATTGTGTAAAGATGATTCTTGAAATGAGAATTTGTGCACCATGGAGGTTGTGACGCAGGGGAAAAATCTCAAAGAAAGGGCCTCAGAAGATCATGCAACAGATTCTACAAGCTGCTCCTTTTGTGCTGTGATGATCCACAATTTCCTAGTTCAGAATAGCTGTAGTACCACGTCTGACCACTGCACCCACAAGTGGCAGCAGAACCCGGAGCAGGAGCCGACCCACAGTGACGTCAGCAGGATGTAAATGTAGCGCCTCGCGGCCTGATCGGTCTTTTTCCTCTCCCGTGCTGTTTGGGCGGTTGGCCTGCTCTCTGTCTCTGGGAAGAATTAACACCGAAGCAGCAAAATGATCATCTACAGGGACCTTATCAGCGGTGAGTGACCTTTTTACGTGTCTTCTTTCACGCTGACCGGGTAGCGTGACGGTCGCGTGTGTTATTTCACGTTTGTTGTGATGTTATAGGTGAGAGTTGGTCACACTAACGAGCTAACTCGTGTTGTCATGGTTCGGAAGTTAGCGCTAGCTAGCCAGATGCTAACTCAATCAGAAGAGTATGTGGAGTTAGCCACCCTGTTAGGCTAGCCGGTGATTGTGGCCGGTTAGCTTTTAGCTTTGCCCACACTTCGGCTCAATTAAAGTTTTATAAAAGTCTAAAAGAGCACCGGCTCAGTCACCGGTGAGGTGGCTTGGTAGTTGCCGGGGGTTGGGGCTATTACTGTTGGGGTTCGTCATGGTAAAGTAACGTGGTGAATGTGGCCTTTCAGCATCCCCCCCTCTGCTGCAGTTTTATTTTTGTCTGGCAGATTTTTCTAGACTTGCCATTGTTGGTGTTTCCCCACCACTACGCCTCACATTTTATTTTAATCGCACAAGATTCAGCCTTGAATTGTGGATAACTTTTTAGCCTCTGCTGCTGCTGTTTCTGTTCTTTTAAATGATGATGTTAGCTTGGAGTGTTGTAATATGTTCCTTCCTCCCTTTTCCTTCTACAGGTGATGAGATGTTCTCAGATGCCTTTAAAGTCAAAGAAAGTGAAAACGGGATCTTCTTTGAGGTTGAAGGAAAGGTGAGTTCAAAACCACATGTTCAACAGAGGATTTAGCCAGTTTCACCCTTTTCCAACAGCTTGTTCATTGCTGCTTTGCAGCGAAATTTAAAGTGTAGTTGGCATACACCCAAAACTAAGTTGTTTTAATAAAACCTCAGAGAATAAGTAGCTGCTTTAAGCTGCTCCCTTATTAGGGATTTATGCTTTGGTGGGAAATTACACTGTTATCTGACGCAGACCTCACTAGAAATGTAACAACACATTAGATCAATACAGCCCAAGACTGCTGTGTTGGCCTTTTCAGTATTGTCCATTCCTTCTGTGAGTGGCTTCTGGCTACTTTTTAACCAGTTTTTGAGTTCATTACTGAGAGAGTAGCCATCATTATCTCAATCTAAGGAATAATAATCATCGTATTAATGTAACACAGAAACAGCTAATTACTGGAAGGAGACTGCTGAAACTATTGGAATGGATATATGTACAAAGCAATTGGAATTTGAGGGACAAATACCAACACACACACCCAAAAAGAGAAAATGGGGGTGGGGAAAGCTGACCACAAAGGGGGGTGGGGAAAAAATAAAGGTACTAGCATTTTATTTGTTTTTATCTTGGCTGAGCTTGCATCTAAAACACCGGGACACGATCATATGGTAATTAACAAATAAAGCGTACGCTCTTTTTAAATTTATTCCCCAGTTTTGTAATTTCTCTTACAGCTTTGGTATTATTATTCGGGATGGGCCACTACCTATGTTTAAAGTAGATTGGTAGATGTTTTTTGGAGTGAGTCATGTGATTTCTGGCTGTACTTCCATGACGTCATATTGACTATGACTGAAGATGACTCATAGTTGCAGGTCTCCAATAGCGTAACTACAAGGTCCTTAACCTGCCTCAGAATCAGACAAAAAAAAATTTTAAATGCTAGAACAGTTTGAAGTATCATGTTAGCTTGGTGTTTGTCTTTAAGCATACTTTAAAATTAGTCAAAGAAACTTGGTGAAGTAGTTACCAGGCAAATACTTAAAGCTTTGTTTTTAAGTTAATAAAAAAAGTAACATTTTTAGGTTTAAACAAAAAGACGTGATTCGAAGAGGTTGGGAAACTGTTGCGGGCTACAACATTTAAGTCAGCCGGCTGTTCTTGTTAGTTATACATTTTTAAATGGCTCAAAAATACTGAATTGGAGGCCAACTGATCTATTGGTATTTCCCAATCATTTACTATTGCCCTTGCTATGATGCACCAGTAATAATTGTTTTTTTCTTTCTTTCTTCCTCTCCTCAACTACAGACCGTCACCAGGACAGAAGGGTTTGATGATTCTCTAATTGCAGCCAACGCTTCTGCCGAGGAAGCAACCGAGGGCAACGAGTCTTCCACAATCTCCGGTGTCGACATCGTCCTGAACCACAAACTGCAGGAGACGGGCTTTGACAAGAAGCAGTACATGACTTACATTAAGGATTATGTGAAGGCGTGAGTAGCTTGATGTGCCAGTGAGGAGGAGTTCTGGTTTTGAATGATCTTCGGCTCTGTTAAATGAACGTGTCTGTTTGCATGTCTAGTGTTAAAGCCAAGCTGCAAGAGACCAAACCAGATAGAGTGGAGAGCTTTATGGCTGACATCCAACCAGAAGTCAAGAAAATCTTGGGGAACATCAAGAACTACCAGGTAGCTATACAGAGATGAAATGGCATTTTAAACCGTGTTCACACTAAATATAAAGTTTTGCCTTGCGAATACAGTAACTACAGTATTTTTGGAAACCCTTAAAAGCCAACGGGAAGGGTGAGGAGTGTAGACAATGGGTGGAGTTTGAGTGACATTTTCAAGTCTTGTAGGAAGGCCTGCATGTCACTTTCTGAGTGTGTGTCTATACAACACTTGAGTTAAATCATGCAGCTGAAGCTCTGAAAACTGTGGCAATAACCATGTTGGCACCAGGAGAATTCAGTGTATGGGAGGATCTCAGCTGACCGGTTTTTCTTTTGGGAGTCATCATCAATTGCTAATGGATTGCTAATCCATCCTGGAGGTGGATTTGCCTCTATCATTTGTCAGTTTGTAGCTTTATAGACTGTGTGATAACGTAGTGTGAATACTTGACATCTAGACTGGGTGCTGCTGTTAAGTAGTGTCAAAAAGACAAGTTTAACCAGCTTGCTTGTTTGAAATAAACATGTCAGTTCTTTGGCATGTTGATCTGTGGCTGACAGCCAGCATCCTGAAGCTTGTTAATGAAACGAGGGTGATGGGGAGACTTTCCCCTGCCATCAAATTCAAGCAAAGCTGCCAAATTTGAAATGAGATTTTATTAGTTTTAAAAAATTTGGCATTTTCTGTTCTACTGTGAATAAATTATGGGTTTAAGAGTTGCAAATCTTTGTAATCCGAACTTCTTTTTTTAATTAAAGATTTTCTGTACGACTGAGAGGAAGGTCTAATGGTTGCTGTTTGCTTGCAGTTTTTCACAGGAGAGTCCATGAACCCAGAGGGCATGGTTGGTCTGCTGGACTACCGTGAGGATGGCATCACACCATTCATGCTTTTCTTCAAAGATGGCCTGGAGATCGAAAAATGCGTAAGTGCTATGAAGTGGGAAAGACTTGATACATTTCTCAAACTACAAAGTGTTTCTGCTGGAGAACATCCGTATGCCACAGTACACACA
The DNA here is from genome assembly GCF_900408965.1 of Simochromis diagramma. Lineage (NCBI taxonomy): Eukaryota > Metazoa > Chordata > Actinopteri > Cichliformes > Cichlidae > Simochromis > Simochromis diagramma. The sequence goes on along the minus strand of NW_024386831.1, from coordinate 9,973,380 downwards.
CTAATTCAGTCTGGATTTCTAAATGAATGTTCTGTGTTTGTAAAATCATGCCTGCTGTCCACTTGGGTGTAGATAGTTAAATTTAATAACCACACACTGTTCCTCTCTCTTTCAAACAGTAACTACCTGGAATTACATCTGCTGTTCACCTGACTGCTGCTTCCAAAATGGCCTACAAAGCAGACTGGAGGAGCACTACCTTGCATCATGCCTGAACAGAAACATTGTCCAATTTCTTAAATATTCACATTACGGCCCACAGAACCGCTCCCAAACCTGGGGGGTGAATCAAACATGATTAGTCACCAAATACAGTTTTTAACCTTTTCTTTTTTGGCTTTTGCAGTGTTTGATTTTTGTCCCAGGATTGGCCCAGTTTTTGTGATTGAAACAAAAAGGCTTGGACAGCGAGCAAAGCTCTGACTGGCTGAAAGAAGACGTTTGTTTTCCTTCTGTCTGCATACTGTTTTAGCAACAATCCATACAGGTTGGCATCACCAGACCCCTTTGAGTTTGGGTTTGTGGTTGCATTAAATAAGATTCCATCTACAAAAAAAGACTTATGGTTTAATTTGAAAATGAATAAAAACGAGTACCACAACTTTCCATTTCATTTCTGTATCAACCTTCACTTCTGGTGCTGCAAACAGGCAGTTTGTAGGTTGGATTTCAGAATATCCTTTTTGAATTGCTTGAAAAGATGCTTTTGTAGCGTTGACAAACTGATCTCATGTGCAGTTGTCCTTGGGTTTTCTCTTTCACCTTTTTGATTCTCAGATATTTGTGAAGTGCAGAACAGTCACAGCCAGTAGCTGCTGGCAATGTAACGTGAGCTTCATGTATAAAAGCGAAATTCAAGAAAAAAATGTTGCCATACAAAGTACTGAATAAACACAGAAATTAGGATGACTAGAGCTGGTAGTACGGAGGTTGTTCAGGAGTGAACTAAAGTGCTTGCGGCTGTATGATGAATGCAATTTACTGAATGAAGTTGCTGATGAGATTGGTGTTAAATGTGTGAAGGTGATATGGAGGGCATCAAGTGCCAAAATTAGTTAGTGACATTAAATGTTAGTAATAAAATATCAATTTCTAATTTCAATACATAATTTCCAATTTTATTAATGACTTAATTCATTTTGATCGTCCATAGTTTTACAGTAGTGATTCAGAGCAGCCTAGTGATCTGCAGTTTAATCCACTGCTCAAGGACTGCAGTACAAAGAAACGTGTGTAGCCAAGTGTCGAACTGGTTGTTAGGACAGCACAGACATCAAATGTATTTGTTAGTTTATCTAAGGTGGTCTTTAGTCTCAACAACTAGATAACCTTAAAATAAACCGACACTTGTTGCAAGGTTTGACAAGAAAAGGTTGTTTTCCTGTAGACTTCTGTAGGATTGGTAATGTCTGCAATCACAGCTATCACCATCTAGTGGCCTTCATACAGAATGCATATTTAAGACTAATACATAGGCTTCATTTCTAAAACAAACTGCACCCATGTTTTTGTTTTTGATGATGCAGTAAGTGTGAAAGCAGAGCTGTTAATTGACTTGTACATCTTCATTCCTATCCTCACCCACACCCAAGGAGATTGAGGGTATAAGCAGGGGAAGTCTGTTCCCTCTGATGGGTGTCTGGGCTCAGGACTGTAACTTAGCTCTTCTCTACTCTTCTACACCAACACACTAGCAGCTCTTAATGTAGAGTTGGCACTGTCATGGTACCACAAAACTGCCAGGCTGAGAGCTAAGAGAGAGGTTATCAGAAGAAATCCACAAAGGTTTCGCAAACACGTTTTTTTTCCCTTCTTCCCCATGGATGTTACCCCAACTGCTGTTATGTGGCATTTTCAAAGGGTCTCAAACCTTTTGAAATGTGGGCTACTTCTCAAAAGCAACCAAAGCAGAACTGCTTTGCACTGTGCTGGTGGGGGAAAATAAAAGCAGGTAAAAGTAAAAGGCAATTCTATTAAAGACAGTGTGTTTGTCTATACTTGTGACTTGTGTGAAGATGAGATCACATTTTGAAAAAATAAGCTGGTTACAGAAGACTTAATACTTTTGTTAATTACAAAAACCGAATTGCATGGCTTTAAAAAAAGAAAAAGAAAAAAAGAAAGTTGTGCTCACTCCTGATCTCACTCGAAACTAATGGGAATGAGACCCGCTGACACACATTTAATAGCTGGGGTGCAGTCAGACCAGCAGCAGCAGCAGCTGGTGTGATTCATTGTAACCATAGTTTAAGGCTGTTCATAGTTGCCATAGTAACACTCCTAGAAAGAGGCAGCATTACTAGAAGTTTCGAGCCAGTTTGCCCCTTAATCTTTGTTTTCCTCAGCAGAGGACGTTTATTTCTTTCTTGGAATACACACAAAAATTTATCCTACCACAAAAATAAAGATTTTACACCATCGTGCCATATTAGTTATGTTTGAGTGCACCCAAAGCTTTTTCTCCCCATAATTCTGTCAACATAAAACAAAATTACTGAAAAAAACAAATTTATTGCAAATTTGAGGCCCAGAAGATACTTCAGAGGACTCTGGCTCGGCCTAGGTGGTCTGCATCTCCTCCTCGTCAGATTGGTAGTGTCGGTACTCCGGCTTCAGTTCCCAGGTGCTTTTGTGAACGCCTTTGCTGTTGTATGTGCCGATTTCCCTCATGATTTCTTTCAGGTAGGTCTGTGCCAGACACAAGACGCAGCTTGAAACATGGTGCATTTAAACAGATGTGTTGCATGATTTTGTGGACAATTTGTAACTAACTGAGCACAAAGAGCAAACATTTGCACCTTGTTGCTTTAACCCACACAAAGACAAAAGTATGCCTTCATTTTTCAGTTCACACCCACTTTCTCCTGTGCTTGTTCTAAACCAGTTGCTAAACCGGTACTGGCCTCATATTTATCTTTAAGTACCAGTTATTAGTATATGACACTACTGGGAGCTGGTGATTGACTCCCTGCCTTTGTCTGCTGCCTGATCCACAATACTCCAAATCCACGTGCCTCTTCCTGCATGTTGTGGTTCCACAGGAGGGCCGTCCCACATACAGGGGTGTGGAGCTCACAAATGGCTCAGAGAAGAGCCACAACTCATCCAAAGAAGCCAGCTCAGGCGATTTAGGCACGTGTCTATGGCCCCTCCCAGGTGAGCTGTTGAACTGTGAGGAAACCCAGCGCATATGAGAGAGAGCGTGTCTCTCAATCTCCTCATGATGGACTCGAGCCACTATGGTGGTGACCACTGTTTAGAAAATTTCCCCTGAGATCCACAGGGGAAATATTGTGGGGTCTAATAAATCACTGATCTGTTTCCACAATCACTCTATGCTATAAGAATATGAGATTTCTGGCTTCTGGTGTCCTTTTTTTCCCCCTCAGTTATGGATCAAGTATATTCCCAGAGTACTAAAAAGAGCTCCACTGGTAGAAGTAGTTAGTCTAAGGTTAGGTATAATCCATTTCTTGGTTCAGGGGCGTTCACGCAGGAAGCAAACAGCAGAAACTAGAAACCACAAAAAGTCAATGGCATCAGCAACTTCAACTGACAACAGAACAGAAATAGCTGCAGTTTGTGGGTCCCGAGTTAAACTTTTCTGAACTTCGAGGTAAGTGACTGAAGTGTCTTCAGGAAAATTGCCACTGATTGACATATGACAGGGTGACAAATACGGTAGTAGGTTACCTAGGCAACTGGATAACCCTGATAATCAACCACCAGCTACAAAGACATGTGCAGTGAGCAAATATTCCCCTTTAGGCACAACAACAATCCTGGTTTAGCTGTCAGAGGGTTAGAGTGGACCTGATATGCTTTTCCTTATTTCTTTTTTCAAAAGCACCTGTAGCATACTGTTGCAATTGTAACAAACTTATTTAAGGATCATATCAAACAAGTACATACACGGACTCATTATTTGAAACAAGTGGCCAAAAAGCTGTTTCTTCTTACTTTAAATCATGCGCTAACATTGACTTTTGGTTTAATCAGCAGGCATGAACTCGCAAGCAGGGGCTGCTCTTTGGTAGATCAGACAATCCTCTGCAATGACCAGCAGGTGTCTCTGTTGAGCTTGTAAAGACGCGGCCGCCAACTGATGAATAACCGTAATGTGCTTCAAGACTTTTCATAATGGGCATTTCGGTTACTTTAGTTCAGTTAATTTGAGTGCTAGCCAAGTGCTTTAGGAGAGAAATGATGGTGTGGAGTGTATTGGGGCGTTTGACTCCTACTCAGCCACTGGTTATGCAATCAGATGCAATCAGAGGGAGAGGAGGACCTAAAGGTCTCATCAGCACCTACACATTTCTGTTCACTGCGAGCTGGAACGAATCCACTGCACTGTATCGATTCATGCCATGTGTGCGTGTGTGTGTGTGCACACGTTGGCCCAAATTTCAGCCACAACAGATAGTGTGAACAGGCATGAACGTCACACCGTGGGCGATTTGTTCAAATTTAACAAAGCAAGGTGGATAGTGGGCAGGTGTATTGTTTTTTTTTATGCTTTTTACAGTGATGCTGTTGCATGTGTGCATGTTTGAGTGTGTGTACATGTTGCCTGTTTCACATGGGTTTGTGTGCGTGCACGCTGCTCACCACAGGTTGTTTGGTGATGTCCACCAGCGCCTTAATGTTGTAATACTGGTGCTTCTCGAAGGCCGAGAAGAGCATGTCCAACACGAGCTGACGTTCAGCTCTCACCATCTTCCCTTCAGTCTTCTTTTTCTTCTCATACTCCATCTTAGACCCAAACTCAGTATTAAAACTGATGACAGTAACATTAATGACAGTTAAAATGCTATATAATATAGCCAGACTAAAGACAACTAAACTCATTTCAGTTGGATTTAAACACCAAAAATTGTGCACTGACTGTTTTCTCCTGATTTGAATCAGCAACTGATGGCACACTTGTTGCATTCCCCCCTTGGCTTGTTCAGTTTTCACATAGAATTCAAACTGAACCAAAATGCATTACTGAAAGCCAAAATCTAGGACCTAAACCTGGAAGCGCTTTGTTGTTATCTTGGAACAGGTTCTGAGGTCATATCCCCACAAATTAACCCCACCAAAGGGGAAAATGAGCCAGAGGCAATTAACCTGGAAGACCACAGAAAATACAGATCACAGATGGGTCTAGCGGCTGTATCTGAAAAATGCAAAAGTGGAGCTTAAACTTGCATTCTTTCAAACGGCCAGCAGGGGGCGACTTTTTTAGCTGCAAAAATAAGTATGAGGAAATGACCTGACTGGTCACTTGACCTGAAGAAATAATCTTAAAACCTTAAACAGGTTCTTATTAAGTCTTTGTTGCTCATTAAATTTTCCTTAATACAGAATGATTTTCTTCCAGTAAAATCTTCTAATTTAACCAATAAAGCGGAGTATGTTTTGTTGAAATGCTGTGATCCAAGTTTCACCCATCAAGGTTAAATGGTTATGATCAAAACACTCAAATGGACATCACAAGCCAATGGATGTCCATCTTTTATGTACAGTCTATGAAACTGCTGTAGACCAAAGACGCCAAGTCAATATATAAACCTGTTAGTTTAAAATATTAATAAAATTGTGACCCACAGAAGGTAAAATACCTTTCATACCATAATTATTCCCTTCGGGAGGTTACATTACAAAAAGTACATCTATATGTGTGTTTTGATTCGTAAAGTGTGGGCTGCAACCTCCTGGTGGGCCGTAAAGGTACTGCAGGTGGGAAACGAGAAGTCTTGTTTATTTAAATAAATTTTTTAACTGAACTATTTAACCTTTTTTAGCACATCGTAGCGGTTAAGACAGTCACCTAACACGTGAAAGATCCACAACTGGATACAAACAGTTCCTGTAAAATTTCCAAAACTTATAATAGATAAAAATATAATTTAAAAGAATTCCCCTTAATCCTGTAAAAGAATGCAATAAGATGCACTTTTATAAAATGCATTTTTAGCTGTTTTTTTTTTTTAGTAATTTAGTTAAAAATTTCCATGAAATATTTATATTTTAAGATGGAACTGAACAAATGCAACAAAGCTGAGGAATTAAAAAACAAACAAAAAAGTTCCCTCCATTTCTAATCTATTTTTAATCCTGAACTCATCTTATATCTCGTCTTTAGCTGGGAAAGAACTTAATACTGAAAAGTAAAGGTGCTGATGGAGAATCAAGTTCAGCAAGCGAACCATTAGAAGATCAAAATGCATTAAAGAAAACACAAAGAAAATTATCTGCTTGTGTGATGAAGACATTGATGAAGTGATGGAGGCTGGGTCATTAATACATTTCAAACTGTGCTGTCTGAAGTTTGATGTGATTCATTCTCGTTGAGAGAGACTTTTAAGTTACTTTATGAAAGACGACCTTGCAGGTGGCAACATTACGTCAGCACAACAGCTTTTTTTTTTTACCCTACAATGCCAAGTGTATCCTATTAGATCCATGAGTTTTTAAGACTTCTACATCAACAGTGGTATTTTTTCCTTGCCCTGCTACTGTGAGCAGCAAACAGTAATACAAATGAAAACTCACATATACACGTTGATATTCAATTTCTTTTTTCTTTTTTTGTTTTTTGCACTTTTCTTGCACTTTGCACCAGACTTTACAGGATTAAAACCATTTTATCAAACAAGTGATACAATGAGTCAAACTAGTTACAGACACATGCATACAAGGACTGCTGATATTACTTCTCACATTGAAATCATGGTTGGCCACAGGCTTGAAAATGGTGGTGACAGCTCTCTCCAGCTGCTGTGACAAACGCTGAGGCTTGATGGACTCTTTAATCTGCAATCTGACACACACACACACACACACACACACACACACACACACACACACACACACACACACACACACACACACACACACACACACACACACACACACACACACAAAAGAGTGAGAGAGAAAGTTTCCTCTATCATCTGTGCTCTAACGTCTAATGTGATCTCAGCTGACAGATTGGCCTGTTGGCACAAAACACAACTGTCATAACCTTGGGCTTGAGCTAAGCAAACAAGTAATGGCAGCTGCTTTGCTTGAAGATATCCTGCTTTCTATTTATTTATTTTTTGACTTTCATTAATCTTGACTCACATTTTTTTTTTATTATAGTTCGACCATCAAATCAAACAGCAAAGCACTCTGCCTCCCTGATGTCCTGCCATAATCACTGTGATAACTGATATTGGCCACAAGCACTCCTGCTTCAGTGCTGCCATTAGTGAAGCCGATTGTCCTCCCCATTTATAAATAAACCCAATAATGATCAAATTGGATCTAATGCATACATTTATTCGATTGAATATTTTCACTAATGTACCGGAAAAGGTGGTAAAGAGCTTCATATAATCATTTGAAAATGTAGCGAAACTATTCTTGAATTGTGTCCACACACACAGACGCCACCATGACAACATAATGTCCTTCATTATCCTGTAGCCTGAAATGATGGAGGGCCATTTGTCAGCTGCTGTCCAACTGGGAGATTAAAAAACTGGATCCAAAAGTGAAGAATTTTCTTCTCAAGTTTGTGTCGAAGTACAAATCAGACAGATCTAAGTTCGCTCCGTGCTCTGTGTTAGATAAATACTGCCATCCTGTAATGTTTAAGGAGGATCTCAGCTTTGTTACGAACACACACCGGCCATGTTAGGGACAGAGGACATAAGACTGCTTTTTTGCACTTCAGCTTTCAAGGTGCTTTCTGTTAGTTCTAATGTGCCTCGCTGATTTGATGGTCGACAGAGGAAGCGTCTCACACACTGCTGTGTTTTGTGTTTGCCTTTGGTTGGATTGTAGCAGTGCATCTGCCACAGTGATGCTGTTGCTATAGCAATGCCATCCTCCAACTCTGGCTGGAATAGCATAATCCAATGAAGAGGAGACAGAAACCAGTTTGGAAATAAAATTTTTTAAACCCCCCCCCCCCAAAAAAAAAACAAACAGCCAGAGTGGACTCAAGTGTTTAGTGTACACAAATTAACAGTTGCAGTCGTGATCCTGTCAACACGCTGCCAACTTGTCTACTCACGCTGGAATTAATTCACAACACTTGAATAGATTTCGTGCTTTTCAGGGGTGAAAGAAGCAAATTCAACAGCACGCTTCCAAAACAACAAATAACACCCTTACTGCTTTGTGTGTTTGATGTACATTTGTGTTTGATGCTCTCCAAATGTCATACTTTGTTACCAGCTGCACCTCTAAAATATCTGCGTTTGATGGACCACAATGTATCTGACTTCCCTGAACTTGCAGCGACTGTTTTTATATTTTTATACAGCCTCCTATTATCAAGGACTGAAAATTAATTAGGCAAACTAACAGAATTTTAAACATGAGGATTGTTTTTCGTACAATCAAGTCTAGAACCCAGGGACACCACCAATCGGTTGCTGTGTTCTGAGATGAGATGCTCTGCCAGGGATTTGCTGCAGCCACCTTCAGTTGCAGCTTGTTTGTTGTTTTTTCTGCATTCAGTTTTGTATCTAATGCCTTCAACTTATTTGCTCTGAACCTGAGCAGAGATTATAGGTCTGTCATCAATAAACACCAGTGATCCGGTTCCATGAGCCATGTACATGCCCGTGCCAGCATGTTTGACAGATGACATGGTTTGACCTGTTTCCATCTTTCTTCATACTTTTCTCTTTCCTAATTCTAGTACAAGTTAATCGTGGCTTCATCTTTTTTTTTTCTTCCCAGAACTGTGTTTTTAGATATTTTCTGGCAAAGTCTAATTTGGACTTCTTGAGTGTAACCAGCTTGTTGTGCCTTGCTGCAAACTCTCTGTATTTCCATGCATGAAGGCATCTCTTGGTTGTAGAATGTGACAATGATACATCTACCTCCTCGATAGAGTTCCTAACTCTCTTTTCCGTCTGTATATTATTCTAATCAACTGCAATAAGAACCACTGTAATGTTTAAGTTTTGGGGATTACATCATCTCAAGCAAGATGAATTTAACAGCTTTCAAACTGCAGCATTTGGAAGAGAAATTTCAGCGTTCACTCACTTCTTCAGCTTCATGTAGTTGTCAGTGACGACTGGTCTGCATTCGGCTCTGTGCACCACCATCCCCTCCAGACTGATTTCATCTACAACAAAGACAGTGACTCAACTGCTTAATCATGATTCAGACACACAGATTCTGTAAGCGGAGGGAAGTCTTTGTTATCCACATTTTATTGATGTGTAACTCAAACAACACACACACACATTTTTATTGAACTGCAGGTATCTTTAGTGCACATTTGGAAGAATCAGTTTACAAGTAACTACCAGAAACTGTTTTTAACCTCTTGAGAACTTGGGTGAATGCACACATTCCTACCTTCAGCCTATTTGAAGTGGACTTGCAATGCATTTCCTTATTTTCTATCTTATATATTTAAACTGTTGCATTTTAGATACTTTAAAAAAAATGGGCAAGTTTCACTTAATGAGGTATTCATGAATAATCTCTGTTAGAAGTTCAGACTTCAGACTGCTGTAGATGGTTGCTTTCTTACTTAATTTTTATTTGCTTTTTATACTGAGGTTTTCTGACATCATGAGTACATTGCTCGTGACATGTCCACCATATGGGACAGGATACAGCCACCAGTTGCTAGGGAAACATGTATTCCCCGACTGGTCGGTAGTGGTTCCTTAATGTTGGTTGATATCAGCTGATATCAGATGTTGCTGCAGAAGAAACTTCCTGGTGATTGCTTTGGTTGCTAGCAGATTGTGTGTTTGCAGACTGCTAACAAACTACTAGCTGAGGAGTAGCAAACCTTGAAAAAACACGATGGAAAGCAGAAATGGAGACGGCTCACCTTTGAAGTAAATGTTGTGTCTCGGAGCTGAAAACAACATGTTCAAAAACTTTGAAGGCAAACAGTCTAGCCACGGGCGGTTGCTAGGCCTCATTCCATCGCGACCATGTACGTTCAAAATAGCTGACAAGTTAACATCATGTCACGGTCTCCTGTCTGCAAAACCTCAAATCTTGGGCTTGTTTGATGTTACCTGGCAGGGTTTTCCCTCACTCGGTCACAGAACAAGACCACAGCCCACGTTCTTCATCTGATTCAAAAATCTTTTCCCATTAATGTTGCACTGAGTGTTTATGCATGTGTTTGTCCACTCTGCATTTAATCATTAGTTATTATTAACCTCTTGCTCCCATCACTCCTAAATAGTCACATCATGTAGCCTTGTAGATGATTGTTAAAGCTGGATCTTGTACAGAGTAAAGCTAAGGGACGAGACTGTGCCATATGTAAAAGGCTACATTGAACTCTCTCAACCGAAAGCATTTACTGCACACCAAGTTAGTTATTTACTCTTTTTTAATTTAATAGTATTTAAGTCTTTCATTTTAAAAAGTAGGCTGATATTTCCACTGATAGATATTTCAGCCACAGACTGTACATAAAAGATGAACACAGCTCCTGGACTATTCAAGAAGGAGAAAACAAACATTTAACCCTTTAAAGCCGGTCGGAGCGGACACGCTCCTTTTGCATAACTATTTTTAAATCGCGGTAGCACTGCAACCACGTAAGCTAGTGCAATAATTATTTTTGCATATGAAACCGGAGGAGTTGTACTTACATCTTATGCCATCAGCTTGTCCTAGGTCACGGTTTCCTTCCACATATAGCTTTGCAAAAACTGCATAAAAAGCACTTGCAGCAACAAAAACATAATATTCCAGAAACACGCTTTGCCGATCCAATCAGCTGTTTGTAACACTTCCTACGTCCATCAGCGCGAACTATCGCATGTCCGCCATGACCTGCCCGAAACCTGAAGTGACGTCACTTCGTGGAAATGTAGTTTTTTTTTTTTTTACCATCGGGACCTTATGAGCCTATACTTGTGTTATGTTTGATTTTATGACTTCCTGTGTCGTTTCTGGGATGCTTAGGACTCATATTGCACTGCTGGAAATAGTTTATTTTGATGCAAATGCTGTTTTCTTTGCAAATTTGCATTATAATGTTTATTTTAGTTTTTCCTGCAGTATATAAAAATTGGTGTATTTCAAAAATAAAACTATGAAGACACTTAAAATAAATTTCCTGTGGTGGGAATCTATGTTGTGCAACTTTTTTGTATTTACAGTTTTGAGCGATAAACCTCTTAAATTTCTCTAACTAGAAATATATGTTAAAAAAAACAAAAACGATTTTACATTTTTTGTAGTTTATTGCACTTTTTTGCAATTTATGTAGTTACTATGCACTTAATGCATACATATCATTAAAATTTGGGCTATAATGGTTGTATTGATGCATATGAACTTGAAATGCTCCCAAAATGGCACTACAGCATGTAAAAATATAATATAAGCTCTGGCGAACTTGGTTCTATGGTAGGTCTTAAAGGGTTAAGTGAGACCTTGAATTTGATTCAGAAACAACTAAAATGGCACACAAAACCATCCCGACGTTGGCCGAGGTTAACGTGAATGACAGCAGACAGCAGAAGATGAGGTCTTGAGTGGGGGATAAATGGAAAAGGCAGATGAAGATGATGATGATGATGATGAGGGAAACTGCGACAGTGAAATTGAACGCGATAATTAAAGGCCGTTACACGGATGTGACAGTCTATGATGACAGCAGATCACACCTTTGCTCCACACCACGTCCTTTTCTACTCTGAAGATTCACAATTATTCACACTGAGTGTTTACCTGCATTTTAAAGCAACAAAAACAACCAGCCTGCACGCCCACTCTCACTACCCCCGTGCATAAAAGCTTTTTGAGGATTCCTCATTGAAGGTCATTTAATGTGGGGGCTGTGGTGCCCCCTGGTTTTCAGAAACTAAAGCTCACTGTGTTTCTAAAAATGTCAGTGTGCATTCGTCGGTGGTACCATTGAGACTCGAGTAGGGCCCAACCTGGACCGATTAGGAGCTTTTCCAACATAAGAGCCAAACCCATGGCTTTAACAAGGAGACACAAAACACAATTTTTAAAAAAAGATACTTGTTGTGGTCATTTTGCATCTCTTTATACTCGTTTCAGCACCTCTCACAGGGAAAGTACAGGAAACAGTTGAAGAGGGCAGTTAAAACGTTTAGATATACTTGCTGTAATCTGTTCAAAATTCAATCATCAGCATTAAAGTTAGTCAGACTCTTTTTTTTGGGAGCGCATTACGTTAATTTCTCCCAAAATACACACTTTCTGAGATTTGTGATACACCTCTGAATGTCTTCTATCGCCACAAAGCACCTAAACCCAGCTGTACATCAGTTTAGACACAAACCGCAATTTACCAACACTTTCCAATCCAATCTGTCACAGCAGGAGACAATACGCAACGAGCACAAGTGCTTCAAAAGCCAGGTGTGCGCTGCTGCTGCTAGAAGGAGCCTCAAACATGCTCGTAGCCGTAATCGCTGTCAGTGGAGCGCTACAAATAGCTGAGTGCACTGAATAAACTACGTAGCTCGTTTATCAAGTATAGCTGTCTCTTTTAAACAAGTGCACCAAACTGCATAATTACTGGATTCGCTCATAAGACTGGAAACAGACAAGCTGCTGTATCTTTATGCATACGTTTAGATGCAAGGGACTTTTATTTGATCACATCCAGAGAGTTTCACTTTCACACATTTCAACTAGCATAAAGCATCAAGTGAACATACTTATAGTCCAGCCAGAACTCGCAGCTTGACATTTCCTGCCGTTTGTCATTCACCCTGCACAAAGGTTTTTCTTTTGTTAGATTTATTTTCAAGCTGTTCTTTCATAAGGTGCTTTAGCCAATTATCCAACTGCCCAACCCACAACCTTGTTGCTGAACCGTTTGATGCCTCTTCTGCTCCTCTCCAATCATTATCGGGAGCCGTTTTCTGTTTTCTTTTTTTCTGAACGTTCAGGAAATGCCGGAGTCCAGTTGGTGAGCGTTGGCGTCAGATTGGCAGCGGCTCTCGCTATTGTGCATTGTTGGCATCGTTTGTAGCCGGACGCGCAAAAAGGTCCAAAAAGCCACTACATTTTACACTCATCATTTAACAAAACCAGCAGAAAGACGGAGACGCTCAAAGGGTAAACAGAAAGAGCGAGTCTACAGGGAGCTGCAGAGGCCAGCAAATAGTTGGCGAGGCATTCATAATGAATAGCCTGATAGGCCTGAGTGACCTGTGCAGCGGAGAGACAAGCTGTCAAACTTTTTAACAGGCTCTTCTTATTTTTGAGGTGGTAAATCCTGTAAATCCTTGATGGCTACACACCAACCCTCTCATATCCATCTGCACCCTGTGCATTTTTCCTTTTTGTTTCAGTCTCTCCTACTTGAAACGGGGGCATAATGCAAAGAAACGGTCCCCGGCATAGACGTCTCTCCCTCTCGGACGTCATCCAAAGAAACGTCAGTTTCTGATGACGGAGGTGCAGCAGGATCTCCTGTCAGTCGGCTTCTTTTGTTCCCTCGTCTGCGTTAGCCCAGATGCAGCATCCTGTCCAGATAATTACAAGGGTGCATATCATAGCTTGCGAGGCAGTTATTGTTTTACCGATCTTCTCCCAAATGACTAAATAACGTAAAAAATATGTCTCTGCATGTTGGCCCTTAAAAGCACATGCATATGCTCTACTAACCCATAATGAAAGCACAATTACATTTTAATCCAGGCTGCCTGAAAATTTTAGGATTTTATATACTGAATAAAAAAAAACAACCCACATACCCTAACAAATATATACACTGTACTGTCCATATCCATTAGTTTTAACAGGATATTAAATAAGAAACTCTAGAAGTTAATTTATTGCTGATATAAACTGTAGCGCTGTGGCGAAGTAACAGCTATTGAATCATTTAATATGAAGCTCAACCCTTCTGAGGGAAACCTCAGTGCTAAGTTTTTAAATTATGAAAGTGCAAGAAACAATGAAACAAGGCAAATATAACTGTGGTTCAGATAGTTTTGTACAAAAATTTTGTACAATCCTATCTATTGGAGCCACTATCTCTGCTGTTTTTGATGATCCCTGATGTCGTCGCTGCCCTTCCTGTTCTGGCTCACTTTTCAATCAGCGTTTGATCTACACACAATGTCATCCGTGTTGATACTGATCTGTTGGGTCTTTGGAGGCCTGCACGCAAGCGCACCTACTTAGGTTTCATACCCCTCTGTGTGGGCTCTGCGTGGGCAAATAGACATGCAAATGGACATGAGTGCAGAACCGTATAACAGGTTCTGCACTGTTATACTGCATGCCTCCACCTCTCACTGTGCATGAACGCAACTGAAGATAGTGAGCTTCATTCATAGTTTGTATACATGTGCGCATTTGTGCATAAACAATGCTTATGATCATTCCAACAGCATATCTGGAATGACATTAATACCATTTAATATCAAAATTAATTTATTTATTATCTTGTAGCAGCCTTGAGGGGTCCTTGAGGGGTGAGGGGTCACTAGTGCAAAGACTCATAGGACTGTTCATGTTGATCTGTTAATTTAAGATGTTATGACAGTTATTGCAGTTATGTTTTGTTGATCCTTCATTGTTACTGTTACGTTATCATCTGAACTCCAGTGTTTTCTTGTCTGCTTGTCTGAAGGTGACGTTGAGTGCGGCTGCCAATTTGCCACCGTGACTTAGACTGTTGAGGCAATTAATGACCTCTGGTCACTGTTCATGTTTGCGGGGTTGTGTGTTAATGCTAATAAGATGACAAAGAGTGGTGCACAGAACACAAGAGCCGCAAACACACAGCAGCAAGTGTTTCTTGTGGTTTGTGTTCAGATATTTTTATTCTGTTAGGCTTTTCTTTTCTCCACATCAAGTTATTATTATTGTATTGAGTTATTTATTTTACCTGAGCCATAAGTCCATGACAATGTTGGACAGGCGTCTCTCAAAGAACAACGTAATCGCTTCCTTTGTGATCCAGGAAACCTGCTTCCTTCTAAAGAGAAATGGACACGTGGCAGAAAGCAAAACATGGACTGAAACCTGATGTCCCAGAGGTGTTCTTTTGGATTTAGGTCAGGTGATCATGGGGGCCAGTCAGAGGTATCAATTCCTTCTCTATGAACTGCCTGGATACTCTCGCCATATAAGGCCGGACGTCGTTGTGCACCGGGAGAAAACCCAGGGTATGACAGTGCATCCAAGGATTTCGACCAATAGCAGTCAGGGTGCCATTGCCTAGCCTGTAAAGGTCTGTGCATCCCTCCATGGACATCCCTCCCCAAATCACTCTTGACCTGCTACCAAACCGGTCATGCTGAATGATGTTACAGGCAAGGTAATGTTCTCCTGAGAGCTCCTACTCGCTCTTGAGATTGTGCTGGGAGAGGTATTGTCTCATGCTACCAGTACTGACACTGACCCAAGCCAAATGCAAAACCAGAGTGGAAAAACTAATCAGTCTGTGGCCTCAACCTTTAAAAGTGTTTTGGGGGTTGTCTCATTGTTGCCAATTTAATTACCAGCAAATCAGCTGAAACTGATTAACAACCTCCTCTGTTACGTAACTGACCAGATCAATATTCAAGAAGTTTAAATTACTTGATGCTACACTCTGATTAAAAAGCAGTCCTTTAATCATTTACATTTTGTTTAGTAGTGTAGTTTCCATTTTAGAAAACAGGGAAAACAGGTGGAAACAGTGAATTTGCTGGGGACTATTATAAGCAGCGGATAAATTTGCACTTTGTAGATCACCGAGGCTGAACATGTCACTCAGTGCTGCGGCTCGCTTGTGTTTAAAAAGAAAAAAAAAAAAACCTTTTTATATTCAACAATGGAGCCCTTGTCTGCAGGATAAGTGACTGCATGTATGCATGCATGTATGTATATATGTTTACGTATTCAGTGATAACCAAAGCTGAACAAAAAGCAGATGCAACGCCACAGTCACCATAGTAACCATCACACCACCACCTGACATTATGTGTCACACAACATTTCATCAACTGCCCGCCAAGAGTCCGTTTTTTAAATCTTGAGGGGACAAACACTAAGGTGTCAGAGATTTCTCACTAATGTTCATCTTTTTTCCCCCCACTAATGGATGCAATTATGTGCAATTATTGGCCAGTGAGTGCCAGAGCAACACGCCTAAAAACACACCCACACATGAGAAACGTGTGCACACAAGCACCGCGCCGCTGAGCATCCTTCGCCTTCATCGCTGTTATGAAGTAGTTGCGGTCAAACAGATTCAAGGACAAGCGGATTGTTTTCCTCCTGCCATTCAAGTCTTCCAGTTTCCTCTTTCCGAGGCCCGAAAGGACACTGATTGTAGCAGAGAAGCGCCTTTGTAAACATGAACAGCATGAACAGCAGAGAGAGAGCGAGAGGACCAGCATGGGATGATGACTGACCACATCAAATGTAGCTTCAGGCGTCTGTGTGGGAGGAACACTTGAGACGAGCTGCAGACTCCTGCACACCGGCTTTACTATAAAACTCGAGCGCTACATGAATATTGTGGTCCACACCTTCAACAGACGATCGATATTTTAATTCTCCCACGCACATATCATTCACAGGGCCTCATTACTCTTCAGTGATACAGAAATGTCATGGCTGTTACTCAACCATATCAATGAAATCATGAATATAACATAACACAACCACACCGACGTGAACAGATTCTCTCTTTGTCATGCTTTTTATTTTCCTTTTCCATATTAGGATTGCTGAGGAATAAAACACATGTGAATGAAGCAAATCTCCAGGTGACGATGCTTGAATAAAGCAACGGAAATTGTGATCGTTATTGTCGGATGACTTGTTTTGTTTTTTTAAATCAACATTGTCTAACACAGAAGATGGCTAAAGAATCTCCAAGGGTAAAATCGTGTGATGTTTTCAGAATCAGGCTGTGCATGCCTCTGTATGCTAGCAAAAACTAATCAACCTGTCCTCTCCTCTCTGATTCATCCTGAGCGTGTGCTGACTGGCTGTGGCAGTCCTGTTATCAGGTTTGGATTTATAATTTAAGCTTACCAACACTGGTTTAGAACAGAAGCCTGAATCAGACAGCCCAATGTGAGGTGGGTTTTTAGTCTTCTTCCGCTTTAGTTTGATTTTGCACATGACTCCCATCTCCCTTATTTGTATTTGATCTTTGTGAGCAATTGGACATCAGCAGCATTGCATGATCCTCCATCCATCCATCTTCTTCCGCTTATCCGGGCCCAGGTCGTGGGGGCAGCAGAGAAGCCCAGACCTCCCTCTCCTCAGCCACTTCACCCAGCTTGTCTGGGAAAACACCAAGGCGTTCCCAGGCCAGCTGAGAGATTTAATCTCTTCAGCGTGCCCTGGGCCCTCCTCCCGGTGGGACATCCCAGGAACACCTCACCCAGGAGGCGCCCAGGAGGCATCCTTGTCAGATGCCCGAACCACCTCAACTGGCTCCTTTTGATATGGAGCAGCAGTGGCTCTACTCTGAGCCCCTCCCAGATGTCTGAACTTGTCACCCTATCTCTTAAGGGGTGTCCAGCCACCCTTCGGAGGAAGCTCATTTCCATGGCTTGTATCCGCGATCCTGTTCTTTCGGTCACTACTAGTGACCATAGGTGAGGGCAGGGACTTAGATCGACCGGTAAATCGCGAGCTTCGCTTTTACGCTCAGCTCTCTCTTCACCACGACGGACCGGTACAGCGTCCGCATCACTGCAGCCACAGCACCAATTCGTCTGTCGATCTCCGGCTCCCTTCTCCAGTCACTCGTGAACAAGACCCCAAGATACTTCAACTCCTCCACTTGAGGCAGGAACTCGTCCCCGACCCAGAGTGGACACTCCACCCTTTAACGGCTGAGAACCATGGCCTCAGATTTGGAGGTGCTGATCCTCCTTCCCGCTGCTTCACACTTTGCTGCGAACCGTTCCAGTGCGAGCTGGAGGCCACTACCCGATGAAGCCAACAGAACCACATCATCCGTGAAAAGCAGAGATGAGATTCTGAGACCACGTGCGTGATCCTGTACATTAGATTCATTTAACCCACAGACACAACCATGACAGACTTATTGTAGCTCAGGTGGCAGATCGGAAAGGTAATACATGCATGACTCTATGAGATTAGATGGTACTGCACAGGAGAAAACTGCAACACCAAAGACAACTACAGCTATCAACTGCTCTGAGAGCTAAAACTAACGTAAACCCAGAAAGATTACAGTTGGCAACAAAACCAGCTGTATACATTTGCACAATAACAAGACAAGCCCAGGCATGTCTGAGAGTAAGACTTGTGTCAGCTCTCAATGATGATTTAGTACCTACAAATGCAGCTACTTTAACAACCTAAAAACAGCCCAGTGGTTTGCAAAACATGCAAGAAAACTGCTTGTTTCACCACTGAGACAAAAACACGACAGTGAGTACAACCGGGGTATAATGGCTGCGAGGAGGAAATACGAGTCCATACGACAGGAAGGACAAAAGTTACTGATGTGGTTACACAGTGGTAAAAACTAAAAAGCTCCATCCAACATGCAAAAACCCAGTGAAAAAGATATTTTTCAGTTTTATTAATGACATTATTGTTCAGCTCCTGTTAAGTTACTTTAGTTATTGTTAAACTAAAGTGTTCAGCAGTTATTTTATAATTTTACACCAGATAAAACCAGAGTGCTTACATTCGACAAACGCTGTGTCACTGCTACTGCACTATAATGCTTGGTCTTGGGAGCTTGTGGCAGTAGATTCACACTTTGAGGCAGTGTGTCATCACTGACAACAGCTGATTGGAAAAGAAGGGTGGAAAATGGCCTTTATTTAATTTTGCTGCTGCCTGCGAACTGCAGTCACAGATAAAATGATTTTCAGTATAATTTATATATCGCAAATGTAATAATCATAAAATAATTTTGAGGCTTTATCCCCCACCCTACTATAGATGGTGATTCCACCAGTGACTTTTTCCACATCATCACTAGAGGGTGGTTCATTTTAAAGCATTACACTGTTGGTCAAGGGCGTAGCGTTTTCAGTGGGAGAAACATTTCAGCTTTTATGGGATTTCCTTAGGTGGATATTTAAGATTACATCAAGACACTTTCTCAGACTGAGTTGAGTAAACTGTACTTTTGTAACTTTCTGCTGTGTTTTACAGTGTTCAAAGAGTTGAAAGTGAGACTTTAAATCAACTGGCTTCAGATAAAGTCCAGGAAACTAAAAAACTTTTCTTTTTAAGTGTCTCCTGCCTCTTTATGTAATCCCAGACTGACTCACTGATGTTGCCATCGGGGCTCTGTGGGGGGTCATACCACATGCTGCTGGACTCCTCCTTATTCTTTCTATATATTCAAGGTCGCAGTCTCACTCTGCAAAGTGCACTCAAGACCAGTAAAACGCTTTTCCGGCTCAGCGTCTCTTACATGTGAAGAAAACAGTGGCAGAGACAGAAATGTCCAGATGCACTTCACTCTTTTTCAGGTTTTAGCTGGAATCACTCGTCTCCCACATTGTTGCGTAACACTCGCACTTCCTCTCTGCCTGCCCATCATGTCATACCATAAATTACAGAGGCCTGAATTTAACAAAGATAACCTAACGCCGACTTACAACACCATCCTGAATACAGATGGCACAGTCCGATCCCCAAAAGGAAAAGGTATGCGAGCAGCCGCCGACAGTGATGTCATCCAAAGACATATTGTGTTGGGTGCCGAGTTCCTGCAGCTTAAAAAGGCCAAATACATCGTAAGTTGCATAATTATTACAATAAAAATAGAAAGCGCTTCAGGTGTCTCCACATCAGAGCTGACGTCCGCTGAGCACATCTGCATCACAGCCCGGTCATGTCTTCAATCAGGCTGGCTTTTAAAAGCAGCACTTTTTCTGTTAATGATTTTTTTTTTCTTTTATAACAGCTTTACTGAATTCAAGGACCCTTTCTTCCATTTTTATTTTGCATTTTTATCTCTTTGTTTGAAGACAAACACTCGAACTGGAAATTTGTATCAGACAATGTGTTCCCCCCCCCCCAAAGAAAATCCCTCCCTCTGCTTTTAGCCCATTTTCATACAGATCTATTCAAAATACATTTTCTCTTCTCACAGATGAAGCTCTGCCAGATAACAGATTGGGAACAAAGACCATCAGCGCACACACTGGCTCTAATTGCAGCACATTTCAATATATTCAGCGGTCTTCAGGGTTTGCTTTTTCCAAGGCGCCCAATCGTTATTAATCAAACAGACTTCTTCAATATGTCCTCACATTTGAAAGTGCAACCAAGACAAAAGAAAGCTGACAAAAGAAGCTCCAGTGAGGCAATTGTTCAAGGGTAATATTTTTATGACCACCAATCATTTTATCACAGAACAGCAGAGCTAACAATTACTGTACACAGTGGTGGTGCCCACAGTGATTTAGGCGAGCAGACAAAAATGCAAAGTGCCAAGAACATTGGCATATTTTCCCTCTTAATAAAAAGCCCACCCATTTACTGCAGTTCAATCTATTCATAATATTAGCACCACTTAATACAAAAGAAGCCAGGAGATTAAGTAAATTAGCTGATTAAAGAGCGGCATGATAATTTAAAATTTATTGAGATCTGAGCAAAGCTTTTAAGAATACGAGGCCATGTCTGATTCAACAACTAAAGCATTAAACAGCTGAATAATTACTAATAAATGACGGAAAAAAGAAAATAAATAGGCCACGGAGAAGTCAAGACCTGTATCAGCTATAATCCAGATGTGTAAATACATTTAATGCCATTACATTTAGCTAATTCTGTAAGAGCACAGAAGCGAAAAGTGTCCGAGTGAAGACGGCAGAGGAAGAGAGACACAAGCGCGAGGAGGTCACTCGTCCACCCCCTCATGCTCATCTCTTACCTCCATCTGCTCCGAGGCCCTTTCCTCAAAGCTGTGACCTTCCTAATGTTAAAACAACAAACAGCTTTCCGCCCACTAGACCTTCATCCACCAACACCGTCTCTCCATCTGTTCTCATCTGTTTCACTAACATGCAGAAAGCCTGCATATAGAATCAGAGCAATAAATACGTCAAAGAAATTCATCAGGCACGGATGCTTTCTCTTCTCGCCTAACAGCACATCCATTTTAATTTTTTTTTTTTCAACGTTTATTGACCTCAAGCTTCATTCGGCAGCTACAAAAAGATTTTGCTCTTACAAACACAAGATCTAACCCATTGCATAAGCAGCTTTTGTTACTGTGCTCCAGGCTCTTCAGGTGACCCCGGTTCTGTTTTATTATTATAATTTCATTTCTGCTCAAAAACAGCATTCTTTCCTCTGACCTCAGCTGGGATGGGATTGAAGCCCGGTGACCTCCTGGTTATATTGCCAACTGTGATCTTCATGGGTTTACACTAGTTTTTGCTCTCAGGAACCGTTTGTAGGCACACGAGTATTCAGAAAAAAAGCACAATTTGAATAATTTCACACACAAACTGATGTTCATAAAGACAGATGGTGCAGTGAGAACGCACACACGGGCATACACATGGTTTTCTAGAGCCAGCTGTAGGTGATAAGATGAAGTGGAGATGGAAGTATAAGGTGTGAATCTACAATCGATGTATGGTCATGTGAAAATCAGCTGATTTCTTCTAGACTTGTGCACTGCTTACTTTTATACCTTCGTGTGCTGGATTTCGTTATAACACGTAACTAACGTTTTACCCACTTCATTTACAATCATGAACTAAGAAGACGTAAACACAGGTGTGATGTAGTGCAGCAGCAGATCAGATCTCAACTGGAAATGGTTCAATTAAAACCGCAGTAGGCAGAAATGTACAAAAATGGCCCTTTCTTGGCTTCTCTGTCAACACATTTCAGCGGTTTGTCCAAATTTTGTTCATTCTGCGCTCCAGATGGGTTGAGACCATTAAAAATCTTAATTGTGATGACCGTGTTTAAGCTGCGTTAACGCTGATAGCGTTTTTTTTTTTGTTTTTTTTAAATTAGTTCGTCCATGTTTGTACTACTTCTGTGTTGTAAACGCGCAAATCAGTCCGTGCATGATTACATTGCCCCGCCCATCAAAAACTCTGCACATGCGCGAATATATCACACATTGTTCGACTGACGATTCCCGGTTGGAAAATTTTTACATATCGCCCAACCCTATTGTGCGTATTATATTCCTTGTTTCAGTTATCACGCTTTCTCCATGTTCCTTTTATCTTGTTGTCGAGTCTCAGTCTGTTTGGTGTTTAGTGCAGACACCGTACCAGTCCTTCTATATAACTTCCAAACATACCAGTCACATTTGTTGAGGTCTATGTCTTTGTGACTTGTACTTTTGTTTTTGGCAAGGTGCACAAAGAGCTATGCTGTAAAGCAAGCATGAGGCAATCCTCAGTTTTGGCTTTGCACAAGACTCCACCCCTGTTATCCCAGGTTAAAGTCCTCTGCAAAGTCTTACCTTCTGTGTAGACCGTTCCTTTTCATACAGATAACCTAAAAGGATTTTGATTAGCCGAAGTCTCTTGTCACAGACTAGATTAGCTAAAGCCAGTGTAGCTGTCTGATTCCCTCTCATGCCATCTGAATAAAAATTTGTTGAAAGGTTATTATGAGCGTTTTGTTTTTTTGTTTTTCTTTTTCAGTGTCAGTGAAAACGTGTGGCCTAACCCAGCTCTGCACTCTGCACTATTACAGCCTCCATGATTTTCCAAGTAGTAGTAGTGACAGATCTATTGCTTTGGGTTGCTTTTAAATTGTATTGTATGTATAGCAAAGTGACTGTGTTCAGTTTTTTGGAAAGTTAAGCATGATTGATATTGTAATAACAAAAAATACCATCTAAAAGTGCCGCAGTCAGAGCCACAATATAGTGCAGTGGAAAGCAGTGCAGACATGGGAGTTGTAAAAAAAATAAAAAATAAAAAAATAAAAAACATGTAGCAGCACAGTTTCTTTTATATAGTTGAGATGCAGGAAAATATGTTTGTTCTAAAAACTGGAGAGTAACATCATGAAGAACAATGCAAACTGTATCATAATTCATCCTACTTTAGTCTCTCTCTTAATTTCATCAGTAATACAAGTGTATGTACGTAAAGCAGAGCACTGTAGCTTGGGGAAAAAAAAGACACACAAGCAAATCAATGCTTAAAAAAAATACAAAAAACACTGCACAATAAAGAAAAGCACTGCAGTTAACAGAGATCCAAAACTCAAATGTTTCCAGAAATATTACTATCATCACATAGAAGTGTTACTCTCATTTAAGTGTTACAAATAAATTTACTATAGCAGCTATATGATATACAAAATATCGTTAAACCTGGACACTTTACTGAAATCCAAAAAGGTGTTTGTGCATTTAGGCCAAACTTCAATGTCATTGTAGGTAAGATATTTAAGATATTCCATAAAAATAAATATATTATCAATATAGAGTAATATGTCTGGACAGTGGCTTCATTAAACGTCAAGGTTTTGTATCAAGTTTTTCAGATCTTGGATCTTAAAGAATTGCAATGGAGCTTTTATATGTATTTAATGAGTCCGTTTCTGCAGTAGGTGAAATCTTTGCTCAGCATTTGAGCAAAGCTTTCAGATCATCATCTCCGGGGCATCAACACGCTGACATCACTGGTCCTTGGAGAGATTTAGACTTTGATTTCTCCTTATCAGTTTTTTTCCAGCAGGTCTCGCTTTGCTTCAGATCATTTCGATGCTGAAACATCCACTTCCTTACTTATTTTACTATTTATTTAATTGTGGCTTACTTCTTCATTTTTTGCATCCAAATAGATTTTGTATACTTCTTGACTCCATCATCAATAAATGCATGCACCTGAAAGTATTTGTAAATTATTGTACTCTGGTTACTTTCAGGGCCGTAGTTACTGATGTAGGGATATTTTTTTCCAGGTGCTTTGTTGTGAAGCCTTTTTGGTGTTTGAGAAATGTTCATTATTATATGATTAACCTCATGACTTCACACTTGATGATGGTTTATATGTGATGAGTTAATAATATGGGGCTATAAAAAGTCACAGCTCTGCACATAATGACTGCTGCTTTGGCCTTTGTTGGAGAACCTTGACAGCGCCACCGAAATGGTGAAACTCTATTAACTCTGACCAAAGTATTGTTATTTAAACAGTAAATGCTTCTCCAGGCCTCTCTATGTGTTCAAAAGGCAAAAGATAAGAAATATATATATTTGCATTTGTTTCCAGACTATTATTTGTAAGAGAGAATGTTGAGGAAAAAGCTGCTGATTTGCTGTTTGATCTGCATTCCCAGCCTTACCCTGACCACGAGCTGTGGGCAGTGACCAAAAGAATGACATCATGAGTACAAACAACTGATGAAAAGAAGCCAGTTGAGGTGGTTTGGGGATCTGACGAGGATGCCTTCAGGAATCCTTTTAGGTGAGGCGTTTCATATCCAACTGGGAAGAGATCCCCGGATACACTCAGAACATGCTGCAGAGATTACATTTGTCAGCTGGCTCAGGGACACTTCAGTATCTCTGTTTAGACCGCTACAACCAAAATATGCACCCAGATCAGTGACAAAAAATGGATGGATGGTACTACTTCTTGGTTGATCCATGTGATATGTCAGAACTACACTAATGAATATGTGAAATCCATGGAGTCAGATAAAACACAACAATTATTTAAACTACAGGAATGCCTTAAAGACCTGGATGACTTTTATTTTCTGTTTCTAAATTGAGATGAAACTGAGGTTATTGTACTCGGCTTTAAAAATCTTAGAAATATGTTGCGTAACTAGATGCTTACGCTGGTACTCTGTTATTAGCTTGGCCTGCAGTAACACTGTGAACACTGTGAGGAATCTTGGGAGTCTGTTGTTGACCAGGATGTGCTTTTCAATGCGCATACTAAACAAATATGTCAGACTGTTTTTTTCCATTTGCGCAACATCTCCAAAATTAGAAACCTCAGAGTGATGCTAAAACACTAGTTCATGCCTTTATTACTGCTATGTTAGACAACTGTGAGTCTGTGGAACCAGTTCCCAGGCTGGACAGAAGCTGTCTCTACTTTTAAGAACAAGCTTAAGACTTTCCTTTTTGACAAAGCATATAGTTGACACTGAACTGGAAACCTTTGCTATATTATAACTTATTTTGTCCTACCCCACATGGTAATTTGACCCTTAAAAGTATACAATGAGTTCTTCCAGTGAATTATGAGAAAAATGGATCAAACATCCAGGGCACCAATACTTGTTTCTCTTACTTTAATGTTACAACGTTACAATGTTAATCTTACATTACATTTGTGAAGCTTCTTCCTACTGAAGCTATGATATATCATGATAATAATGTAGCTTGTTATGGAAGAGTTATAGAAAAAAAACGCAGTGAATTGTGAATAAAATAGAGTGAGTAAAATAGATCTTGAAATATGAAAATATCATGTAGGCAGCTCCCGTACTTAAAGCATTCCGACGACTCATAAATGCTCAAACAATAACATGAATTTTGATTCACCCCTTTGTACTCTGAAGGTTTTAACACCGAAAATATTAATATTATTAAGGCTATATTTTGTACAGCTTCTTAAAACACACCTAAGCTATTGTATATATTTAAAAGAATTGGTTGACTTTATGTGGAATAATTGAGTTTGATTAATATTAAAATTTCATACAACAAAAATGCGTGGGATTAAAGTTTAATCATTTTGATGTTTTTGTTTAGGTCTGGAAACTTGAATGAAGTTTATGCATCTAGCTTTTAGACATCATCAAATTTTTATACTTGGGAGTTTACTTTATCAGCTACTAAATACAACAGACAAAGGGAAATGGACATGAACACACTGTGTGCACACATACATATACAACAGCTGTGGCAGGCTAGTCTAAACATAATGACAAGCAAGCAATGAGTTTGCTAGGGTGGGGGGTGGGTAAGGACATGACGGGGGCAAAGTCACTGATTGGATCTCCAAATATAATTTCCCATTAAAGCTCATATCTGCCAAGCCCAGAGGCTGCTTCATTAAAGAAATTTAATGATTCCATTCGTTAACTTTGAAGTGATTTTCTGACGTTTGCACTTCTACTCAACCCACTCGTTTTGATTTTAAAGTTGATTAGCAGCATCCATATGCAACAAGTAGGCTTTGAAGTGCCGTAAATACACAGAGGAGTGCTGGGCCATTTAATTACGAGTGGACCGGTCTGGCATAAATGAGTCTGTTTCTCACCTTAAAACCTCTTGGGCAAAACAGAGCATTGAGTTTTTAAAAAAGGTATAAATTAGGGTGGATTTTAATGTCAGAGTGGCTTTTATTATAAATCTAACCTTTGTGCCTTTACAGGTATCATACAATCATGCATTTTGGGAGGGGGTCATGCTCTCCTAGAACAGTAGAAAATGAAATATGCCCACCTTATAAACCCCTTAAAGAAGCTTTCACTGATTATTTGCCAACCTCTCAGGACAGTCTTTTTACAAACACACCTGAACTTTAATTGATACATACAAGCCATGAAAGTATAGTTATGAGCTGAGCAGTTTCCATGAAGATTATAGGCTTTATCTAAAAGATGGATCTGTCTAAATACTGAATCCATTAGATAAATGCCTTTAAGCTGGATTCTTTTAATCTCCTGCAGAGGGGGACTCCTCACGGCTCCTTGGACCTGTGACCTCAGTAAATGCTTTTCTGACCAATTTATGGGCTCTGTTGATGCTTTGAAGTCACACTAAATACAAGATGATGTTTATTTTGTAAATTATGGTCATTATTATCCACTAAGATGGATAAACAAAGGTATAATCATCAGTTATTGACATATGATTAACAAAGCATTAGCCTTGGTTCCACAGTTTCAGTTAGATCGGCCCTGTGTTTGAGGCATCTGGTTTTAAAGAGCTAAAAACAGAGTGATGTCATGGTGGCTACAGTCATCATTTATATACAGTCTACGGTTTCTGGGCACTGCATTTTCAAACTTCTACATTAGCATTTTGGCTGCTGAGATACATTTTTAAAGCCAGAATTCGCCATATTTAGACGAGAGGGTCAAGCGTTAGGTCATCAATTAGAGGTGCAACACATAAAAGCACAAATCTCCTAATTACTTCTAAGTAACCGACTAATTAAGTACTAATATTTCAATCACCAAAACTGGAGCACTGACTTCTTCGGCTTGCTGTGCTACACAGGAAGCCATGTCATAAAATTGCATTAAAATGCTCCAAAAAGGAACCAAAAGCGCAAACACAGTACAAAGGTCCCATTCAGTGGCTGCTGTTACTCGAGGTGAGGCCCGTGGCAGGGACACGTGCCAATTAAAAGAACCTCGTCAGTTTCCAAATGAGAAATTGCTTTTTTACTATCTTGTAAATGTGCTCTTAACCTGGCTCAATTTCAGGTTGCTGCTTGATTCATAAAGAAAATTGAAGACAGTTACGTCCTTTAATCTTGCAATGATGTTATTCAGGGATCACTGAAACTCAGCTGGGATTTTGTAGGAGCATTGAACTCAGTGACTTCCTGTTGGTTGCCCACAGCTGGCCACGTGTAAAAATTTCCTGAAGGATCACCCAGCAGCAGAAACAATAAGACCTTTAAATTGAGAGTGATGTGCTCATTCACGCATGTGGCACAGCAGCGTTAACTTAATTAAAGGAGTCAGTCAGGATGCAACAGAAAATAATGTTGTTCTGCAAATCCGATCTATACAGTGGACCTGCTGGTAATAAAGCCTCTGAATGAATCTTGACCTCTGAACATTTTTAATAATGTATAAATCATAATGCATAAAATTCATTTATACTGCTTTAATTGTGATGTAGAACACAGGATTGTGGAAGTAAACTTTTTAGCAGCTTGGATAAATCTGAGCCTCTTCCCGACCACGTCTATGTTCTTTTTCTTGGCAGGTACTCACTGAGCACGTTGCTATTGTGTCTGACTATTCAATTAGGTTTTAAACCAAATATCCAATCAGCAATCACACGGCAGGAAGTCGGTGTATTTAGGCGTGTAGACATGGTGACCTGCTGAAATTCAAACTGAGCATCAGAAAGGAGAAGAAAAGTGATTTAAGTGACTTTGAATATGGCACGCTCGTTGGTGCCAAATGGTCTGGTATGAATATTCACAAACTGCTGATCTGCTTGGATTTTCCCAAAGAACCGTCTCAGGGGTTTACGCAAAACAGTCCAAAAAAGAGAAAATGTCTACTGAGTGGCTTCAAGCTGAGGCTGAGAAGAAGCTGAGGCTGAGAGGGTCAGAATTTGGCATAAACAACATGAAAGCATGAATGCATGCTGCCTCGTATCAACTGATGGGGGATTCATGCTAAGTACCATAAGGGCAGTACCGTCAATTCCTCCTATACATTTGTCCACTTGTGTTTTTTTTTTTTTTTTTTTTAAATAGTTCAGAGAATAATCATCATCTCAATATAAGGACTAATTATCCATCCATCCATCCATCCATCCCCTTCTGCTTATCCTTATCAGTGTTGTGGGAGGGCATATAAAACACTGGGACATTACCACATGGTAGTTAACACATAATGCACCAGCATAAATGCCAGCAATGACGTTGGCTGCTTATGTACGTTAAGTCATAGGCTCTGCAAAGATTCCCTGGTGTTGTGGGGGATATTTTTTTAGCACATGTTGGGCTCCTTAGCACCAACTGAGCATTTAAATATCAAAGCCTACCTGAGTACTGTTGCTGACCATGCCCACTGTACTAAGCCTCAACAGTCAGCAGATCTCAATCCAAAAGAGCACCTATGGGATGCGACAGAAAGGGGAGGTTGGATCGTGGATGTGCAGCCGACAACTCTGCAGCCACTGTGTGATGCTGTCACATCAACACAGCTAAAATCTCTGAGGAATGTTTTGAGCACATTGCTGTAATCTGTGCCATGAAGAATTAGGACAGTTTTCTCAGAGCCTGGTTCTGCCCGAGGCTTCTTCCTGTCAAAAGGAAGTTTTTCCTTCCCACTGTCACCAATTGCTTGCTCATAGCCCATTTGATTGTTTGGGCTTTCTCTGTATTATTGTAGGATATTTACCATAATATAAAGCGCCTTGAGGTGACTACTGTAGTGATTTGGCACTATATAAATCGAAAGGCAAAAAGCGATCCAACCCGGTACCAGCAAAATGTACCTAATAAAGTGGCTGGTGAATGTATACCTGAGCAGTTTCTTTCTATTCAGGAAGTTCTGACTTGTTACACAAAACACACAAAAACTGCTCTACACCCATGCCAGCAGCTCTGTGAGGCAAATACTACATATACTACATACAAATACTAATAAACCAATATTTAAGAGGTGTAATATTAAGCATCAGGATAGTTTTTCATCACAAATCAGGCAGCCTTTTGTTGATTTTTTTATTTATTTATTTATTATAGAGATGGGAGCTCCGTGTGCATTTAAACATCGTTTATGATATACTTCCCCCTTTTCCTCCATGGATCATATTCTGTTTGCTTGTTTGTATTACTGAAAAAAATAATATTGGTAATAGGGTGCTGATATTCATAAAAAGAAAAAGTAGCTGTGATCAAATCAAAATTCACACAGTCATCATTTTAAAAATACGCTGCTCCCATCTGATCAGCTCGATCCACTGGGACTAACACATGCAGACCCTTTACAGCAGACAGACTTCCATAATGAATAAAGCGAGAGATTGACAGCTCCGAGCTCGCGCAAGACCCCATTTTAAGTGGTTGCCATGCCAGCTTCACAGCAGTCAGTGACTCCATGTTACACCACAAGCTCTTAGAGCGGCTCTATGAATAATTCACCACCTTTAAGAGCGAAGGAGAGTCCTTGCTAGCAGCATTTTGGGGAATTTATTTCAAACATTCAAAAAGCTGTCACTTTGACAACAGCCGCGACTAACAGATTCCCCCCGACGTTTGAAGACGACGGCGGTCTCCGGCGAGGCTGTTTTAATAAAGAGAGCAGAAAGCAGGTCAAACCTCCCACAATCCTCTCCGCTGCATCTTGTCCTCGTTTGCGATTCCAATTGAGTGTCGTTAACGATGATACAACTAATCACTTATGAACGGAAAGATCACAGAGGCGACGCGCAGGAGCCGTCGTTTTGGGGATCAACTACCCCACGTAGGCAAGGAAAAGAAGCATTTCAGTCACATCAATCAGAGAGCGCTCGCATGTTTGAATAAAGTGTTTCAGTTCAAGTGAATCTTCAATCAGTGCACTTGCCTACATGATTCATTTACATCTACAGCAGCAGCAGCAGCAGCAGCTCTGAGGAGTAAGTGGGTGATAACCTGTTGCATCAGTGGAACATACTTGTTGCTTTTTAGGTGGAAAAGCAATCAGTGTAGCCTATTTTATTCATTTCTGTCTGTTATTAAGGGCAAAAGAGCAGGGATAATTAAATGGAGGATCTACAAATAAGCAGACACACATGAAAAAGACTTTCTAATGTAATATACTCTGATTTATAACCTTTCTGCTTCATTATTGATTCTTAAAAGGTGCAGCAATGCAGCTATTTTTCATGCTCACAGGGATTATTCAGTTTAATGTATTGCATTCTAACATATTTAGATTTAACAGCTATTCACTGACATATTTTAAAGCAATCAAGCCAAAATTTTCAGTAGTTACAGAAACAAGTGTGAATATTTGCTGGTTTTCTTTAAACTGAATAGCTTTAGGTTTTTTCACACTGGGGTGTAACCAATAATCATTTTGTTGAAGCTCTTAAATTAATTATAATGCATTTTTTCTTTTCTGCCTTTTAAATTTTTTTTCCCCTCATTTCTCATTAGATCCATTGTGGGGTAAAAGAGAAGCCATGCATAAGGCAGGACTTCATTTTACGCATCAGAAAGGAAACAAAGAAAAGAAATAAATAGATAACCAACAGATCCAAAAGCACCCAAATGCAGATACAATTCATTCACAAAACTCTGCAATATTCACAACATACTCAGCACCAAGACATCTGCCCGTAACTGCTGGATTCTGACCTGATCTGAATAATCTAAGCTGCATGGGTAATCTCCCAATTGAAGACCTTGCCTAAATGTTCTATAATTTATGCAGAGGCTGTCATTCATCACATTGGTACCTCACCATAAATAAGAAAATGAGGTGTAATCAGAAACTTGTTTTAATGTCACTACCCACTCTGATTTAAAAGCATCCTTATTGTATTGATTCCTTAATGAACTAAACATAAGAGGATAACTTGATCCTGCTGGTATCCAATAATCCACACCACAAACCATGTCTGGATATAGAGCACATTTTTATTCACCTTAAGTAGTTTCTTCAGAAATTTACCATGAAAAACTTCGATAAACGAGATATCTTCACACCTCTGACTCATATACTGGTAAGCAACTGCAGCAGGGCTTCAACAGATTTTTAGCCTGCTTTACTCATTTTCGACAAGCTTGCTACCGCTAAATGTTACATCGAGATAACCTAATCTTCCACTACTCGTATAACTGAATTTTCTCACAAGGCAAGTAAGTTTAAACGCCTTAACAATATTTTGCTAGTGAGTAATCAAACATATAAACACCACTGCAAAAGAAGGCGCCCCGTCTCCGTTGCCCTCCGGTGACAAACCGCCACAATCCAGGTATTTTGTCACTGCCAGACTTCTGTGCAAGTGATGATAAATTATGCAAATTAACTGGCATTGCCTCCCTGGTGTAAAAACACATCTAAAGTAGGTTACAAACCGTCTGCACTGAAATATTTCTGCAGCAGTAGCTGCGCGGGTCAGAATCAAGAGTAAACATGGATTTAGTGTGCAGGCTATCGGGCCTGAGTGTTTGTGTAAGTGCTTGCATGATAAATAAGAAATGCAGGGAGTTCAACATGGGAGCAATCTGACTGCTGACATTTTCCACTTCTAATATAGAAACGCCAACAAGTAATAAAGAGGACACGAGGAAAACCTGTTCTTAAAAGGCGACTGCATAATAAGACTGATGCAAAGATGTTTCTTTTATGGATTATATGTTTAACAAAATCATTAAATCACCACATGGAAGCTGAAGTACACATTGATTTTGCACACTCACACTTTAGAGCAGCTTCTGCTATAAAATGAACATCTACCACAAAGCTGATACGTATGAGTAGCTTCCTAGAATGGTAATTTTTCTTCCATTTTCAGCCCAACTACAGTTATTTAACATAGTGTTTAGTGTGTTAGAGTGTAAGCATGAAGCACCAGACCAAATCATCTGCGTGGTATGCGCAGACTTTTATGTTTTTATCACACGCTGTTACCAGTCAGCACTACTGGAGCCGCTCTGCATGTTTCCTCGTGTTTGATATGAACTGTGATTTCTTTCACATTTGTAGTCGCGCTGGAGGAGATACAAAAAAAAAAAAAAAAAAAAGTGAAACGCAGAACAAAAATAAGCACACACGGACACACATAAACAGCGACGGCGTGAGTCGTTAGTACCGAGCGACCGGCTACAGGCCAAAAGCATTAACCAATTCAAAAGCTGTCCTTCATGCGCGGACCACCGTGGACTGTAATTGGTCCATTTCCTTCACAAGGCCCTCAAAGCGAGCGCATACACACAGCACACACGGGCGCGATCAATAAACAATTTGCTAAGACAGAGGGCCTGCCTGTTTCCTGCTTTCCTTCTTGCGAGGTGAGTCACATAAATTTACATGAAACGAGGCCAGCCGCCTCCTCCCCGTCATGACCGGAGATTTCAGACAGATTCCAGCTCACATGAAGCGCTGTGTGGTAAAACAGATGGATCTGGCTGCAAAAAGGAGTTTCATATTCAGACTCACACACGCTGAGACAATTTCACACCACAAAAATTATGGAAGCAACCCTCCCCCCTCCATCTGGTGAAAGCATGGCTTGCGTGCATGTGTGTGTGTGTATGTGTGTGTTAACTAACAGCTAGAGCTGAGCTTTGCACCTTTTTTATCCAAGATAATTAAAGACAGAGTGAAAGAAAGAAAAAGAGCGAGCTTCTGGAGTCTGTACTCCTCTGATGTTTGCTCACATACTCCCTCTCTCTCCTCCCTGTATGTGACGCTGCCTGCCCACCCACTCTTAAAGAGAGAGAGAGAGACAGAAAGAGTAGAAGAGACAGAGAGAGAGAGAGACAGCGAGAGGAGGGACACGGAGCAGAACAGAGAGCGAGTCTGTTTTCAGCTCCCAGTTCACTGTCGCTCCTCTGCCAGGCAGCACTCACCCATCCACCATCACACGCTCTCAGACACGTTTGCTCTCACTATACAGACAGCTGACAACACCTTCTCATTTCCTCTGCTGCCGCACCGACCCACAAAGTCGGATCCAAAGGAGAGGGGGGAAGAGAAAGAAAAAAAACTGACTCGATTGGTACCGAGCACACACAGACACACACGCGCACAGCTGAGCAGACACACCAGCTCCGAGGCTGGGTCGAGGCTGGAGAGGGCGTCTGGAGAATGGAATGGGACCTCAGCAGGATGGAAAGTGAACTGAGGCACATCAACCCGGACCTGCTGCAGCCCAGCAAGAGCTTCAAGAAGCCCTCCTCGGGCACCATCACCCTCAACGTAGGGGGGTTCCTGTACACGGCCCACCGGACCACCCTTGCCAAACAACAGGGCTCGTTTCTCGAGGAGGTGGCCAACGGTAAGAAGGCGGTCCAGCACACCGATTCCATGGGCAACCCCTTCATCGACAGAGATGGTCCGGTTTTTCGCCATGTGCTCAACTACCTCCGAACAGGAGAGCTCCAGCTGCCCGACGACTTCCGGGAGGCGGGGCTCCTGCGACGAGAGGCCGATTTTTACCGCCTGACTGAACTGGTGGAGGCTGTGGTCGAGTGGGAAACTCAGAGGGCGGCACTGCGGGAACCCGCCTTCCTGGAGGTGACGGATAGCCACGAGAGGTCGCAGGGCCTCAAGGTGTACTGCAGTGACCCCGCCTTCATCGATAAGGTCAAAGGGCGGCTGGTGCAGATCTCCAAGAGCCGCTTGGATGGCTTTCCGGAAGAATTTGTGGTGTCATCCAACGTGATACAGTTCCGACACTTTATCAAGTCGGAGCCTGGCTCGCGGCTCGTTCTGAAGGAGGACAGCACATTCCTGTGCACACTTGACTGTCTGAAACTAGAGACAGTGATGCTAGCACTGAGATCGGGCTTCAAGCTTGTCACCTGCCTTGACAGCAGCAAAGGCTCCGTGGTGGTGGCCGAGGCCCTGCATTTTGTCAAGTAGGATGAAGATGATGAAGGGGGCGGGGAGGGGAAAGATAGAGGGAGGAGGGAAAGAGCCTGTTTCTAAATCCACCCTGTGAGATATTGGTTTGAAAGTGTTGTAAGATGTGCCGAGCTGTAATGTGTCATTGATAGAAGAACTGGTGGGTAGGTCTGTCGTACAGGGCAGGTTTTAAATGTTTACTGCACAATAGTGGCTTACACACACACGGGATATGTTTTTGGGTGATTGTTCTGAGCAGAATGGTATTTTAGCATCACCGTTTGCACTGCTTTGTATTTATAGAACTCAAAATGACCCACATCATCTTGACATTTATAGCATCTTTAACTGCATCTGGTTAGGTATCATGCAAAAGTTCAAGTGACGCGAAAGTCGACGGCGAGTCCTTTCACACAGAAGACGAGCGCGTCGAATTAAGGTTTTAAAAACTGCTTGTGCTGCGTGATGTGCACTGCTGTGCCATTCAGCTTTTACTACAGCCTCTGTGTGTGTGCACACGTGTGTGTACACTGCTAAACCCACCCCTGTGTGCTGTGTTTAGTTGGTTTAATAGCTTGTGCTCAGTTTATTAGCCTCTCCGGAGCCTGAAGGGACAGCCACAGCTCATTCGGATCGATTCGGATGGACAAAGCGAACTTCACAACCAAATGTTTGAGTTTTGAGTGCAAAGAACTGTGATTATTGTAAGGGCTTTGAATCTAGCATGATGCATGTGCACTAAATAAACTGTGTTTGTTAGTGCTGTGAGCCTCTGTGAAGCCAGTGACACAAAAAATGCCTATTACTTTTCAATGTGAGTATTTTACAAATAAAAGTGAGACTAAAACTCTTGGGTCAGAGTGTTTTGACGTTTAATGTCGCTGCTTTTGTGTGACAAACCTCACAAAAACTGCTTCCGTTAATGAGGAAACTTATTTTATACTATCAGGCAGCAAGTCTTAGTATTAGATTATTTTTCTTTCATACAACAGCTTAAAAGCTACACTTATAACCATTTAGTCCTGACCCTGCTGAACTTACAGTCTGTACAGAGTGAGACTGTTACCCACTGAGTCAGACAGGAGCATTATTAATGTTACGTATCCAAATGGGAGCTATACACAGACTTGGCTCTTGCTTACAGCCAGTACTTTTCCATGCTATAAATGATGCACTTCTGCAGTTCTCCAAACATGTGAAACACTGTTTTCCACATCTGGAAAATTAAAAGGAGAAGGGAGTCTTTTCCACGGTTTTACATGCCGGCCAGTGGAAACCTGTAGAAATTACCAGGCTTGTGATATTATTTCCTGTGATGCTGTTCCACGATGTATTGTTCAGATCACGCAGCGCTGCAAAGTAGCTAAACATCATTAACTGCAAAAAACCCCCAAGACATGGAAGCAAAAATGTAAGATAGAGGCACAGCAGTCAAAGATCTCAGAAATATAATGTACAGGAAATTCCTAAAGGAGCTTCCAGGGGGTGAAAAGGGTTTCAAAACGTATTTTATGGCAAAGTGTGGAAACTGTTAAAGCAGTTATTAATGCAGTTTCACATCACTGAAATTCTAATTAATTAACAAAACGATAATAAATTGTCAGAAAAGTAAAGGTGCAAGACTTGCTTCTAGAAGGACTTTGATTCAATCTGAAACAAAACTCTATAGTTTCATTTGCCTTCTTGCAATATGCCACATAAAACTATCAGAAGGGCTACAGATACATTTTTTTAGCGATTAGTACAGAATTAGAATGCTCTGTATTTTTGGCCGCAAAACCACGCTTAAATATTTTTTAAAAATATCTAAATGAACAAACCTCTCTCTCTTATACAGATACATTAAAAAAAAATAAATAGAAAATAACAGCAATAGGCAACAGGTCCACTCTAAGGAGAGCACCTGACATCAATATAAAAGTCAGTACTTCTCATAACGCTGCAGAGTATGCAGATGTGCTGCTGCGTAATCAGAAAGATTTATACAAGTTAAATAAAGAGAAAGATTGACGTGGAGCTCTGGTACAAATCTCTGACTGCACGTCAACAGTGATACAGTGAGGCTCACTGTGT
Organism: Simochromis diagramma; assembly: GCF_900408965.1. Taxonomy (NCBI): domain Eukaryota; kingdom Metazoa; phylum Chordata; class Actinopteri; order Cichliformes; family Cichlidae; genus Simochromis; species Simochromis diagramma. The sequence continues at coordinate 9,937,122 of NW_024386831.1, read as the reverse complement.
GTCCCCACCAGTGTGTCTGCAAAAAGGGTCCTAATTCAGCCCACCGACATCTGCAAAGTGTAAAAAATTGCAGTGAAGTCTTTAACTAGCGTAATATTTCCGTAAAGTGATCTGCCAGCTGTACGACAGTTGATTGAATCATAAAGTTGCAAAATATTAAAATAGCTGGAAAAAACTACGTGTGATAGTTTTGTGCCTTTCCACTAATCTACATGTAAATACAGACTGTATGAATGTGGATGTGTATGAATGTTCCTATGGCTCAGGTGAAAAATTTCAAAGAGCACTTCTTCAGACTTGCAGGTGAAAAATCAGTGCTTTTACAAGCAAAACTCAACCTATAGGCTCATCAAATGTGGCCAATAAACTAAAAGACGCTGTTTTAAATTGATGTTCTGCTTTAACTAATGTGGCTCATATTCTCAAATAAAGTATTTTAATCATTCCTATCATATTTTCTACAGCATTTCTTTTTTATTTTCACAGGAATCCTGCAAGATTACCTCTCTAATATAAACTATGAGTTCAGTGTAAGTAGCACCAACTTGGTTACAACGCTTATTATGTTTAAAGCAAAGTCTCCCATTATTATGCAACAGCGTCTGTCACACAGTCTAATCAAAACATGCCCTGCTCTCACCCTCACACCGCCTGCTACAGTAACTGACAGCCCAAGTCGTGCTGCCTCCACAGTGCAGCAGCTTCCCCTGCCGCAGCCTCGAGGGAGCCCCTTCAAACCCGTCCAGCTCTAGTGGAGATATTTGGCATTTTATAACTGGGTCAGACTCTGGGATGAATTCTGCCCTCCTCCCCCAAGGAGAATCTCTTTTTATCCCTTTTATCACTGTACCCTGATTCATGTCATGCATCTAAGCAGCTAGTAACAGGTAACAAGTAATCATTACCTGCAAAGTCCAACTTTGCAATATCGTACGGGTCAAAAGTGCTAACCGTAGGTGTGCTTATTTTAATAGCAGGTGGATTAGTAAAATGATCTAATCAGCCTCCTGGGAGATGATGCAGAAATTTCATAAGTTCGTGATTGCAGGAATGGAAAACATATTTCACTCTGTGAGACCACTGTAATGCAAATCAATGACTAAACATGGAAGATGCTGCTTTGATTTCATCAGATGAAACATTCCTGGCTCAAACATAATATACATCATGAAAATCAATGGCACTGATATTACACAGGTACAGAGCTAAGTGATGGAAAACTTCTTTAATTTGAATGCACCGAGAAGTAGAATTATATGCCCCTGAGGCAAATAACTAGACAGTAAATCATCAAATATCTAGTCCTACACTTTCACAAAGGATGGAAAAGAACTAAATCAATACAACAAACGAAGAGATATGCAAACGAGTTTCTTCTATGAGTCTATTTCCTTTCTAAACCGCTTAAATCAAGTTCCTCATGATGAATACAAACTTAGCTTCAGATGTAAAAGTAGAGGTTGTGTTTACACGGAGCCTAATATTCTGATCATAAATGGTTTAAAATCTAAAACTGGATTCAAATATTTAAACACATACTTAAAAACACATAAATCAGGTTAACCAAGCTTGGTTCAATGGTGGTGATCTTCATGTTCACTCCCTCTGTTCTGATGTAAAATGCATGACGATATTTGCTCCGTGTGTCCAACTCTTTCCAAACAAATGGCAGCTTCCAACAGATAGTTACAGTCAAGTTTAACATCCATCTAAATGTTGCAGCAGAAATCGCCGCTGATAAGACCAGGCAATGTTTTTCTGATCTTCTGTTGTCCATCTATGGTAACGAGAGTTTCCTGTTCTTGGGTGACAGGAGTGGCATCGGGTGTTCCGCTGCTGTAGTCCATCTGCTTCAAGGTTCAACATGTTCAGAGATGATCTTCTTCATACTATTGTTGTAACAAGTGGTTGTTTGAGTTGCTGCTGCTTTCTGATCAGCTTCAAGCACTCTGGCCATTCTTTTCTTACCTCTGGCATCAACAAGGCATTTTCACCCAGAGAATTGGCGCTCACTTATGTTTTCTCTTTTTTTGGACCAATCTCTGTAAACCCTGGAGATGACTGTGTGGGAAAATCCCAGCAGATCTGCAGTTTCTGAAACACTCACAACAGCTCAAATGGCACCAACAATGATGCCAAAGTCACTTAACTCCTCTTTATCCCCATTCTGATGTTCAATTCGAGGAGGTCGTCCTGACTGCGCCTACATACCTAAATGCAATGAGTTGCTGCCATGTGATTGGCTGTTAAAATATTTGTGTTAAATAGCAGTTAATCAGATGAACCTAATAAACAACTTGGACGTTTGTCATTTGTAGTTAAGTGTTTGTCTTTGCTTTAAACTTCAACTAACTCAAACTAATCAAAAAAAACCCTGAAAAGCTAAACTGATATAAGCAACTGAAGTCCAGAAACTAAATGAAAGTAAGTTGAAATAAAAAGACAACATCAAAAGGAAATAAAAAAACTAATGAAAAACCCGACAACACTAACTGAACAAATCCTCTGTGCATAGTTTGCTCTTAATGCCAACTTTCAGATAAATTAGAGAAACAATAACGAGAAACAGTTGAGGCAAGATTGAGTAACACTGATGAGGAGAAATATATAACATGTATTTAAGACATTCACTGTAGTGCAGTCATTTCAATCATTTCAATCATAATGAAAAAAAAAATGCATGGTAGCAACTATAGCTACAGTACTTTCTCTTTAAAATTGAAATTTAAACACATACCCCAAAAGCAGGGGTCTCAAACTCGTGGCCTGGGGGCCACTTGCAGCCCGCGTCACCCCTACTTGCGGCCTGTGTATTGACACGAAGAAATGTAAGAAATTTTGTTAAATACAAACAAAATTATAGCAGAAGCGCTGCCACGTGTCTGGAATATTTTCAGAAAGATTTGTGGGCGTTTTCTTGTTTGTTTGAGGTTTTTTTTTTTTTTTTTTTTTTTTAAATACTACTTGAACACTAAAGTGGCCCTCACATGAGATGATTGTGCCAGCAGTGGCCCACAGATCATTTAAGTTTGAGACCCCTGCCCTAAAGAAATAACTAAATACCAGAGAGTGAATTTTAGTTGCTGTCGTTCATACTATTTAACACACATGTCCTCCCACATGTTATAAACCAGCAGGTTCATTGAACGAGGAAGGGGAAAGAGACATTATTGAGTGTTTGCAGTGTGATGGCTGCAGCGTTTAAAGAAACGTGCTGGTACTGGGCGACATTTCCGGCACCGAAGCGCGCGCATGCACACTCGCACACACACACACACACACACACACACACACACACACAAACAAAAAGCCTGGCGTACATTCAAACAATGCTAAGAGGGATGCGTCAAGATCCATTTATGGAAACTTGTGGGAGTGGAAATGTTTAAATTCAATTGTCCCAAATGGTGACAAGCATTCATCTCCTCTTCTTGTTAGGTGTGGAAAATCCTCCACGAAGCAAGTTACATTGCCTCTCGCTGCCTCTGCTGGATCTGTTCGTTACCGAGCATGCCCATATCAGCAACAATCAGCCACCTTCTGATGACTAGCAGCTCTTGTTTTACTTCTAAATGCGCTCCCCCTGGCACGGCAGCCGAAACCACCTGCTCCAGCAGGGGGATGTCGTCAAACCGACAACCCAGGCGCCACCACCTTCCTCCCCCGACTCATGACTCACACGCCCACGTCAACCTCTGACATCAGGCGAACCTAATCCACAGCCCACGCCTCGCAAACAAACACAGACGACAAATACACAAACACACATGGTAGGAAAGTAAAGTGCGAACACCTTGAAGAGGAGATTCGCCCAGTGAAGCTGTGATGCTCACGTGTCACTCACGCTTTACTGTCAACAACATCAAACTCGAGGCAGGTTTTAATTGCACATCACCTCCATGCATTTTTTATGAGCGTGACTGCTTCACTTATTAGTTGCGGGGGTCAAAGAGATCCACGCCTCATCAAAAGCTGGGAAAAGGGCGACGAGAGCGGTGGCAGGGGCAGGTGGCGATGAGGAGAGAGGCGGTAAAAGCAGAGAGGGAAAACTCAAATATCAACAGTCTTATCTCAGTCTTTTCACGTGTTGCCAGGCAAACTCAACTCCCTCTGTCGCTCCAACACACCCCTCCTTATCATGACGGCTCAGTCGTGTGGTGCCGCTCAGCCAGAAAATGACTAACATACCACAGATTTTTTTTTTATCTTTCAATCCCAGAAAGAGAAGCAAAAGCAAAGGAGGAGGAGGAGGTGGTGGAGGAAGGATGAAATGAAGAAGGAGAGGGGGAGGGGAGGTCAGGCCCCTACTGCTTTCAGACTCAGCGCAGACAGCAGTAATATCAAAAAGAGATATCCAAGTATGAACGTGCAGAATCTGTGGATTTTTTGGTAATGGAAGCCTTGTGGGCTTCTGTTTACAGCACAGGGTTTTTATTTCCCACTTTACAGCCTGTATCATAGAGAAAGCACTGAGTCACGGTTAACACTGTTCACGCAGGGCAAAGAGTGGTTTGTAATTAGTGGACAGATACCAGCTGAACAGGTCAAACGTGTTAAGTTCTAACATTTCCATTGGTACTTTATTCCTTTCTCACCCGGTATATGTGTAAAAGCTCCTAATGCAACAGTAGGCCATTTGTTAGTTCTAGTTTTTTTTGTGCATATATATAAAATATGTACAGCTGTGACATCAAGCTTTTAATAGACTTGATGAAACCTTGGAAGCGTTGGCTAAAATTGATCTAAGAACCAGTTAAAGATCATTGTCTGATTATTATTTAGCTTTTTATTAACCTTTTAAAAATATATCTGCATCCGAGTCCGATTTGAAACAGCAGCAGCAGCCAGCTCACATATGAGGTTGCCGCTTATCGTCTACAACTATTTCTACTTGAGGCACTCATGACTCACTGCTGTTGCCTCCTAAACGAGAGGCACATCTTCTCAGGAAAGACAAGCCTTCACTGCAGGATTAGGAACAGAAGTCAAAACAGGAAACAAACAGATTCCAGCGTTTCTTCCCCCTTGAGGTTTTCTTGTCTGATCTTTGCAGACTGTTGCTGAAATCCTGGGCTCCTTACACTCGTGCACTGATGTATTTTAGAAATGACAACAGAAACAGGACATGCTCACTCAAAGCAGAGCCCAGCAATGCTGCACATGTCTCTGGAGGAAGTTTTTTATTTTATTTTATTTTATGTGGTGTTTTTGTTTTATCAGTTTTATAGTTTCTGTGCTTTTATGTTCATGCTTTTATTTTGAAAATTCATCTTTTCTGGTGCCTGTAGATAGTTTTACTTCTTACTAACTACACTGTGTCAAGTATAAAATGTGGTGGAGGAGGATTATGGTGCGGGGTTGTTTTTAGGAGCTGGGCTCGGCCCCTTTGTTCTAATGACAGAAACTCTTAATGTTTCATTATACAAGAGGTTTTCGACAATTTCATACTTACATACAAACTTTGTGGGAATGGTTTGGGGATGATCCCTTCCTATTTCAACATGACTGGACACCAGACAGTCGTGACACAGATGAGCGAGTTTAGTGCGGAGGAACTTGAGTCCTGACCTCAGCCCCACAGAACATCTATGGGATGAATTAGAGCGGAGACTGTGAGCCAGGCCTTCTCATCCAAGATCAGTGTCTGACCCAAAAATGCACTTCAGGAAGAATGGTTAAATAATCCCATAAACACTCCTAAACCGTGGAAAACCTTCCCAGAAAAATTGAAGTTGTTAAAGCTGTAAAAAGTGGGCAGAGCTCATATTAAACCCTATGGATTAAGAATAGGATGTCATTCAAGTTCATATGCACGTGAAGGCAGACGAGGGAATACTTCTAGCATTGTAGTGCACATTCTAAATGGAAAAGTTGAGAGTTTTGTGTCACTTGGCACGGAATGCCATGGAAGATGTGCGTGTTGTCCCATGGAGCAGTGATGGAAACGGGGAAGGTGATCGGCACTAGATCAACATTACAGCCGAGTTTAAACCTCTGCTGAAATCCTATGAATACCATCTTCTCCTCATCACCCAAATACGGGACCTGGTGTCGGGATAATTAACTGCGGGTTGCATCTTTTCTGCGCAGGAGGTCGGCACCGCTGAGACTGGAGGCCACAAAGAGACACACGTCTCTGCTGCCGGCTGCTACTGGATGTATTTCTGCAGCTCCATAAAAAGACTTTATTTTTTAATGATCCCTTTATGAATTTTCTCTTTGCTTAACCTTTGGATTTTATTTAGTTAGTTTTATTTAGTCATTCTTATTTGTGGTTTAGCATTTCTGTGTTTTATGGTTTCAGGAAATGTTAAAAGTGACTCCATGGTTACCATCGCTCTTTTTGCTCCTAAGCTGCTGGCTGTAATACTGTTTTTCTACCTTTTTATTCTCCTGTTAAATTCCCCGTATACACACAGACACACTCATTCATACACGAGACACTACTTGTGATGTCACTTTCACCCCGTGTCACTCTACAAAGAAACAACATGCATAAACAGCCTGTTAAATACCATTTACATAAATGTTGGTGTACATTTATGTAGCTCAATGCAGAAAGGGTAACTGTGGGAAATCAACCATTATGCAGAGATGCTAATCAAAGAGCCTGACGGCAGTGGCACTGTGTGCTCAAATGCTGAGAGCTTCTTCAAGGACATAGCACCAAACACCCCCCAAAAAAAACAAAAAAAAAAAAAAAACCACACATGGCAAGCACAGACAGTGGCTACGGTGGACAGTTTAATTGTTTCTAATACTCAGTTTCTCTTCACTACAAAGAAGATCATCATGGCAAAGACTAAAGGACTAAAGAGAACAAACACAAACAAGAAAAGAAAACACTGGTTGTTATTAGGTAGCACCTAAAGACAGCACCATGCACGGACCATAAAGTAACCAAATTACAGCAGAACAGTCCCCAAATTGGAAAACCAAAAAAAAGAGATGAGAAATAGATGCAAGAAGTTGTTTTTCTGATGATGTCATTAGTTGCATTTTCCTAAACAATTATATTTTTTTCTAAAGGCTTAAAAACTCACTCCTGCAACAGCATTTTCACTCAAATTCAACCCTGAAGCCACTCATTGGGCATGAGACCAATGCCTTTGTTCCCAGTGCACCTCTGCAGCTTGTTGTAGAAACAAATAAACATCCTCAAACTCGCTGTTGTAGAAAACAAGCTTATATCACAGAACCAGTGTGAAGCTGGAAAATGTGGAAGAGACCATATACTGTAAAATGAAAAAGACGCGGCATTTAATAATGAATAAACTCTGAATAAAAAAATAAATATTGAGAGAATAAAATGGGGGCAGGCAGAAACACAGACAATAGAAGTGGTAAAGAGGGCAGATCAGAAATAGAAAGATACAAAAAGGATCTCCAGCAGAGCCGAGGCAGAGCCGGAATAATGTGGAGGAGGAAATCAGAGCAAACCTGCCCTCCACCTTTCCAGAGCATGTGTGAAAGTGGTAATCAACCCACTCTGACACAACACGACATCACAGGCCGAATCACACGAGTGTGTCTGAGTGTGCGTGCGTAGCTGTGTGCATTACGTGCATCCGTGTGAATTAATTAACGTCTGTGATTTTAAAAAAAAGTCTCTTTGGAGAGATGTTATTAATGCTGCGCTGTTTCCGTTCCTTAATTTATGATCTGTGCAGCGTTCAGGACTCCGAAACGACACGCAGACCTGGAATGACGCGGGTGAAACAACGATCTGGTTCACTTGTGCTGAATTTATTCAGGTGGGACCACAATGCAGCACTCGCTGCCCATCTGTGGCATTTTTAGGAATTATATAAAGTCATGAGAAATTCATGAGAAATGCAGCAGGGGTGACTTGTTTTTGTACTGATGAGTATCTATTTAGTTTTATGGCTGGAAGTTATGTATTATTACTGGTGTGGCCAACAATTGCTCGCAAACTTGTTGTGCCTTTAATGAAATTAGCCTAAAATTAATATGAATTAGCATGAATTAATTATGCTTTGTTTATTACAAGCCCATTTCAGTTTGGGTGAATTAAATTTTTAGATGTCTGCAAACCTTTTTGAATGTGTTTTGATGCACTTATCTGGCAACAAGGGTGGATTAATTATGTATTCTTAACAGCTCATCCAAGAAATTTGTGCTTCATTTTTGGTGAGTGAAAGTCCAAGATTCTATTTATCTGTTACTTCCACGCTATCATCCAATTATGGACACTTCTGCCTCCAATAAAACAAAAACAAAGTAGCAATGGCTAAAATGCTAATGTTGATGCATCAAAAAGACAACAACACAAACCAAAAAGTGACATCACAGTGGCTACATCCATGTCTGATAGGCTGCAACACATTTGCTTTGATGCTTTGAGCTGTTCAACAAACTACATGATTGCACCATTTCCAAATAACTCAGTTTTTGTTTTGATTATGTTCTGCAATAAAAATGGCCACATATCAGAAAACACACACTCACCAGTCTTTTTATTAGGTATACCTGTTCAAGTGTTGCAGGAACTGCTGATCTACTGGAATCTTTCCACACAAGCTTCTCTAAGGTTTGCACAAAAAGGCCCAAAACAGAGAAAACATCCAGTGATCATCTGTGGGTGAAGATACCTGGTTGATATCGGACAAGGGCCGGACAGCTTAAAGCTAATAAGAAAGCAACAATAACTCAAATAAATGCACTGGTACTGATGTAGTGCTTTTCTGCTCTAACTGAGCACGCTGAGCAACTGAGCACTGAGTGCTTTTTACTATAAGCATCATTCATCCAATCACATACACACGATCATAAAAATGCTTTTTCCTATACAGTTTCATCACAGGTTTCAATATGTTGCCTTCCACATGCAGGCGGAGGGAGCTGGGAAGCTGATCCCCCAGCTTGTAACCGCTTGTTATAACCAAAGTATGCAGAAGAGCATCTCTGAATGCACAACACGTAGAATCTTGATGCTACAGCAGCAGAAGACCACAACAGGTCCCACTCCTGTTAGTTAAAAACAGGAAACTGATGCTCATCAACACTGGAAAACAGAAGATTTGAAAAACACTGCCTGGTTTGATGGGTCAATAGATGCTCCAACAGTTGGATGGTAATTTCAGAATTTGGCGTAAAACCATATGAGAGCATAGATCCCTGCTTCCTTGTATCAGTGGGTCAGGCTGGTGTTGCACTGGTGTTGTGGATATTGTTTTGGCACATACAACAGAGGCTACCTGAGTATTTTTGCTGACCATGTCCTTCCATGTCGTTTTCTGCTTTCTTAAACGTGGTAATAGGTTCACTGTACAAACACCAGCTCCGAATACAGTAGAGCTGTTTCCGGCACCTTGCTAAATCTGAAATCTGAAATGCAACAAAAAAGGTGTACCTAATAAAGTGGGCCTGAGCGTGTATGGCAACACGGTTTTATCTGTGATAGACCAATATCAGCCGATAATATTGGCAAAGCAATCAATCATGTATTATCACTAGTTTTACTGTAACAGCGGTGTAGAGGTGTGGGTAAGCGAGCAGATTCCATTCGTGTACCTGCAGCGTGTGTTATGCAATCTTGATTTGTTTGTGTGTCTTCAATAACTTTGTCTTTGTGCCTTTAGGAGCTACAGCCACAAACAACTGCCCAAGGCTCTACAAGAGAGCCTGCCATAAAATATGCAGCAGTCAAGCGGTTTAAGACATCCCTGCCACGCCTGGCTCATCCTCAGCGGCAGAAATCTGAGAACAATGAGCGCAGCACCGGATTTATTTGGAAAATTAAAAGCAACAAATCTCTAATGAAATCCACACGGGCGGGTGGGTGAGGAGCTTTTTAAGGCAGAATCCGACAAGTTTCTGCGCCGCTGAGTGAAACCCTCCCACACAAAACAAAATTACTTTTCTTTCTCAGACATCTCACACAGAAAGCATTACTAACATATGGTTTGCGTGACCCGTGCATAGATAATATTTGATGTGGACAACCCCGCGACTGGATATAATTACATTTTTTTTTTTAAAAAAAAAGCACCAATGTCAGCCAGAGTTTCCAACCAGCTCGCGCACACAGCCCTGACAATAATGTGATACTTTTTTATTCATGTGTCAGCGTGCATGACTCTCTACAAAAGGCAACCGTTGACTCTAATACACCTCTAAAAAGCCACTGCTGCAGGTCAGCTCGGCCTCTGGATGTTAAATACAGAAATGGGCTGTTAGAGTAAATTGGAGTCCTCATTTTAAATGCAGCCATGGAGAGGCTGAAATAAAGCACAGTGCAGGCTCAGATACAAAAAGACAGATTCCAAAAAAATTGGAGCTGGAGAACAGGGAAAAGAAGAGGGAATTATCAGAAATCATTTTGACATGGAGGCTCTCTCTGTTTCGCTGCTTTGAACACTTTGTCTAAAAGAGCCAGAGAAACTGAAATGCATTTAAAACAACATGCCAAATATAAGCTGGTTGAGAAAAAGAAATCCATTAATATGATGGGCTTTGTAGACAGCAGCATGGGTCATCAAAGTAACAAAACCTCAGCATTTTCCGCGTCTAACTTCACAGAAAACATTTCCCTCCAGCATGCATTACTTAAAAAAAAAAAAAAAATAAAAAAAAATCTTTCCAGCCTTTCAGCACCCCACTGACAGAGGCGAACGTTGTATCTACTGGCGACAGAACATCACATTTTAGCCCCTCTATTATTATTCAGGGTGTCACGTGTCGGCTGTGTGGGAGCGCAGCAGGGGATGGTTGAATAAACCTTTATTTCAAGAAGCAAAACAGAAACGAGAACACACATGGCATTTCTCTAGCCAAACAATTGCTGGCTCACTCTGTCATATTTTCACCTTGGGCAAAACAAAACATGCTTCTCTGAGAAGAATGGGAGCCAGTGATTCACCTTACTGTGACTACAGGGAAAAACAAATGTGAGATCTGCATTTCTGAGAAACCTGCAGGGTGCAAAAAAAAAAAAAAAAAAAGTTTAATTTTAATCCACATATTTTGATTTTCATTCTCTGCAGTAGCTTTTTTATGCACAGAGAGGCACAAACCACCCACCTGTCCTAATGCTCTGGGTAATAGAAACATATTGCCAATATTTCAGTGATGTAAAGCTACAATGGCATACTGCGTCCATGTATCCCCTATATGTAACTGAATCAGATAATTTACAATTAAGTGCTCATATTTATTAGTGTTTTATACAATTTAACCAAACACCAACCTCGGGGGTGAAAAATTCAGTGAACAAGGAAGAGTTTAAAAAATTTGAGGCTGGCTCCAAAAGTGAGTCATGTTAAAAACAGAAGACTGTATATAAAAGATGGATGTTGATTCTGGGTCTAAACAGGAAGCCAATGTTTTTTGCAAAGGTCTATGTGGAAATACAAACCTCATGTCATATGTCCCAAATAAACCCTTTTCAGATTAGTGAACTGGTTAAGTTGTGAGTTTAAGCGTTACTGAATATGACTTTATGTTCACAACCTAAACCAAGGAGGTTATGTTTTTGTAGCTTTTTGTGTGCGTGTTATTCAATTTGTAAACATGATAGCACTAAAAACTTTGTAGGGGTGTAGAGTGGGGTCATGTTAACAATCAACTAAAATCTTCAAGGTCAACTTAATGATTTACTGGGTTGGAAATTGACAACCTGTAAGGCTTGCAAGTTGTGCGAGTTGGTCATGTGGGTAAGCTCAGATCAGCACAGATGAGCTACTTTTTGGTAGTTTGGTAGTGTTCAGTTTTAAAAACAAAATTGCTATGTCAAACTCAACTCAGCTTTTGGGTTAGCCTTTTGGGGCCTTAATTTTTTCAAATAAATCTGCTGGTTTAATGCCACTTTGTGGGTTAATGTGAGCCCAGGACACTTTCACAAAGATTCTTAATCTCAAGAGTTTGATTTTCTATTTAAAATAACATTTTTACCTTATTAAGGGTTTGAATTATACATTATTAGAGGCTGCTTTGAGTGGCAGGTAGGCGCACAGGACCGGTAGCTTTGCTTCAGTTAAACAGTCATAAAACTAGACCTCTTGATTGGATTTGTGGAGTCACGTTCAAAGAATTTTTAATGCAAATATCTTATGAATTACATCAGAAGACCTCTATGAAAAGACTATCGAGGGAACAGTTCACCCTGCCCGCGATAGGGTTACCGGGGCCCCGCCCTGGAGCCAGGTCCGGGGAGGGTGCCCGAGGGCGAGCGTCTGGTGGCCGGGCCTAAGTCCATGGGGCCCAGCCGGGCACAGCCCGAAAAAGGGACATGGGCCCATCTTCCTGCAGGCCCACCACCCGCAGGAGGCATCGTAGGGGTCGAGTGCAATGCGAGTCGGGCGGCGGCCAGGAACGGAGGCCCTGGCGGGCCGATCCCCGGCTACCAAGACTGGCAATTGGGACATCCAGTTGAGGTGGTTCGGGCATCTGACAAGGATGCCCCCTGGGCGCCTCCTGGGGGAGGTTTTCCAGGCATGTCCCAGCGGTAGGAGGCCCCGGGGCGGACCCAGGACACACTAGAAAGATTATATCTCTCAGCTGGCCTGGGAATGCCTTGGTTTTTCCCCCGGATAAGCTAGAGGAGGTGGCTAGGGAGAGGGAGGTCTGGGCTTCTCTGCTTGGGCTGCTGCCCCGCGACGCGGCCCCGCATAAGCGGAAGAAAATGGATGGGTGGATGGATGGATCTTATGAATTATATTGATTGTTACTATTCTGTGGCCCAGACTGTCTGAGACATGAGTCTGTAGGTTTTTACCTCACACCTATAATTCTACTGACTCATCCAGTCTGTTTTTCTCTGAGTTTTAAATGGTTTAAAATGCAATTTTTTTATTATTATAATCAACAAAAACATCCAGTTAAGAAGTTAAGTTAAGGGGACAAGATAAAGGACCGTCCCTCCAAGTATCGTCACATTAAACTAATTTAAAAATCAAATCAGCAGTCAGAAACATCCTCTGCTTGCTCTCATTTACAGATAATGATGGCTGCATGTTGCTGTACAACAGACACACACACACACATCTGGGCTGTGGGTCTGTGTTGTGTCATTTATGTGCAGAAAAGGAGACATGAAAACTGCAATGAGGCAGATTTAATTTATTATCATTATAATTATATTAATTTAATCCATCAACGGAAAATAAGATGAAAAATTGCTTTGAATTGCGAGTTATTGACCACTAACGATCCACAAAGTCATCGCCCATTTCCACAACTCTAACATACACAGTGGGTGCATCCTACTAAACAAGCCTGCAACTGTGAGCAGACAACTTAGCACTCCACCTTCTTCTAAAAACAATATGAGAATTCCTGTTTTTAGAAGGAAAACAGGACTTTTCAAACCAGTGGGTGATATCATGGTGACGACATCCATCTTTTAAATACAGTCTATGGTTTTGGCTATATGACACCATTCCTCTTGGTTACATGTAATTTATATAAACATGTTTTTCACATAAATAATCCAAATGCATTTGTTCTTTAGGCATAATTGCACACGCCATCACCAAGTGCACTTAGCTGAAACTGTCCAAACCATTTATATCACAGAGGCTAAAAAAAAACCCCCCAACAACAACACAGCAAACCCCACCACCACCTCTCTATATAATTCAAAGTTGAAAAGAGCACCACAAACCACACTCTTTAATTTAAAAAATTAATTCAGTTAACGCAAATCTACAACACTTTCAACGGAAATATAACACTTTCATCACAGAGGGATTTACTGCAGGACTGATGCATTAGTTTGAACCATTTGTACCTAATAAACTAGGCACTGAGCGCATTTAAATGAGGCGGTGCTTTCACGATTCTGCTTAACTTGCAAGCAATTGAGCAGGCACTAAATATGTTTCTCATTCCTACACAGTGGGGTGGCATGAGCTTTTAAAATGTATGTGTTGATTAGTAACAATGGATTCTTACGCTCCCGATGTGCAGCTACCAGCCCAAACGTGACCCGAATAAATGAGAGGAGGGAGACAAAGGAGGAAATAAAAGCACAAAGCTGAAAGTGAGGGTCTCCAGACACATAAACACAGCAAAACAAATGTCAGCTTGCGAACAAATTACTTCCAACAATACCTGTGACATTATATTTTCAGAGATATGCTCTGAGCTGCGAGAGAGCAGTGCAAAAGGAGAGAGCTGACAGCTTCAACCAGCCCTGACTGCAAGGATGCCCAAGAGGTTTGAGCCCAGTGAAAGCAGCAAGTCCGAAGCCTCCCCACTGGCTTACCGCAGCCTTGACTCGCCTAACAAAACACAGAAAGACTGCTCCTTGACGTCAGCCAAGGAAACGGCCCAGCCTTTCCACTATTCGTGCACAACTTCTAGCATGGCGAGTGGATGGCTGAAAGCTGCTGATGAATACAAACAATTCATACTGGAAAACCTGCTGAACGCTTCTGAATGAAGCCAGATATAACCAAGCATCGGCTGTTAGTGTCATCTAACTACAAAGCCATGCTTTTTTTCAAGAGGTATCCAGTCAAGAGATATTCCTCTCTAAAGCCTCAGCAATTCATAAACCACACTGGTGGAATGAACCTATAAAGCTAAGCCACCCGCACTCCTTCAATAAAACACCTACGACAGTCTGCCCGGGATCCAACCAGCAGCCTGCGCGCTTCAAGAACTTTTGAGCGTGATGCTACTGTGCAACAGGGATTTCAAATAACAACACAGGACAATTTCTGCTTTATATTTAGCCTGCTCACAGCCCTCTGAATCACTGCCCACATTTCCACTTTTGTCTCTCTCGGAGATCTGATATTGTTGTTGTAAACGCATGCTTCCTGTTCGGAACAACAGCCAAGCCAATCAGTATTTATCAGTCAGACTACAGATGGTGACTTTATCAAGCTGTCGCACTCCAACACACAGGGTCACATCTTAAATATGGAGCTGCAGAGTGGGAGGAGGCCCTGGTTTTATAGATGCTCTCATAAGGAATCACAGTAGTAGGCATTTAGCAGCGTTTAGAAAACCTAAAGCAACGATCGCCATTACAGACACAGTTTCAAAAGCCGTCCTCCGTCCATTCCTCCAAGAATGACTTGGCCGGTGTGAGCAATGACAAATATTGCCCAGAATCCATCTGCACTCGCACTTAAAATGATTTATGCTCATTTCTAGCTCCATATTTCATCTCTTTAAATGTTCTCTTGATAATTAAAGATACTTCTTAGTTTGTGTAGCCCCTCAGTTCACATGTGGCCTAAAATTTAAAACACGTGTTTATAGCTATGCTCCCTTTAAGCCAGCTTTCTTCTGATTGGCTGCCCCTCTCAGACAGAAGGTATGAATAGCAGGTGGTGGAAACCCCTGCGCTCACAGCCAGGCTCCTGTGCCTGAGATGACCATTTTAGGTGTGTCCCCCTTTTCTTCATGAAACAGATTCAACAAGGTGCTGGAAACATTCCTTAGAGATTTTGGTCCATGTTGACATGACATGTTGTCGGCTCTATGTCCATGACGTGAATCTCCCTTTATACCACATCCTAAATGTGCTCTATTGGATTGAGATCTGGTGACAGTGGAGACAATCTGACTACTAGTTTGAAATGATTTGAGCTCTGTGACATGCCTGGTTATTCTGCTGGAAGCAGGTGCAATAAAGTGATGGACATGAGTCTTGGAGTTTAAACAATGCTCAGTTGGTACCAGAGTACCAAAGTATGCTAAGAAGCTATCCCTCACACAGCACACTACTCATCAGACCAGGAAACATTTTTCCTGTCTTCTGTTGTCCAATTCTGGTGAGTGCATGCAAACAGTAGTAGTCTCAGTTTCTTGTTCCTTGCCCACAGGAGTGGCACCTTGTGCCGTCTTCTGCTTCTGTAATCCATGTAGCCTTCAAATCAGCTCAGAGTAGCCTGGCAACTTCTCCTCTAACCTCTGGCATTAACAATTCATTTTCAACAAGAGAACTGCAGCTCACTGGATATTTTCTCTTTTTCAGACCATTTTGTATAAACTCTAGAGATGGTTGTTTGTAAAATCTCAACAGATCAGGAGTTTCTGCCTGCGTGGCACCAACCACCACCCCGTGCCATGTTCTAAGTCCCTGAAATCACCTTCGCCAGCTGCTTTTCTTCCTGGGTTATCTTTCTCAACAGAAAGTTCTCAGCATTGTGATGATGCACTACAACAAATTACACAGTGACATAACATCTCATCAACAACGAAACACAGACACATTCAAGATAAGCTCCTTAAAATATAACAAACCAGATACACCGCAACTGCTTCCTTTGCTTCAAGTTCTTCCCAGTGTTTAGCAAACTTTGTGACATACTTGATGTCGTTTCAGCATAAATAAATCTATTACTAAAGCACACAGACTTTAGAAATACGTTCATTTGTGGTCTGAAGCCTTCACAGCTTGATACAGTACTGTTCTTTGAACTAAAGGAAACACACCATCTTTACGGTATAACAAAGTTTGTTAACCTTCAGGGAAATCACTCTGTCCAGTCAGGAAACACTGTGAATCCATTTCACCTGCTTTGGTTGTTTTGCAGGTGGTGGCCACAGACTATAGCTTTCTCCTTTTTCCTCCAGACTGATTTTTCTGTCGTTTCGCTTTTCATTACTGCTGGTAGCCTGAGATGATATCTGCAGCCTATTGAGGCTGCACAGCTACTCCAGCTCCTTCAATAACACAAACACTCCCATATGTGCCGACATAAGGTTTTCTCTGTACCCCAGTTTCAAAGAGTGTGGTACCATGAGACAACAGGAGACAGGCTGTAATATGAGGAGAGAGCTGAACAGGACCATAGAAGGGCATCAACCCAGCAGCAGGTTTGGCATCTGCTCCTTTGTGTGAGAAGGAGCAGGAGGAACACTGTCAGAGCCTGAAGACACGACCTCCAGGGGGCTACACATGTGCATGTTTGTGACCAAACTGTCAGAAACAGACTCCATGGAGATAGCACGAGGGCCCTACGTCCTCAAGTTGGGACCTGTGCCCACAGCCCCACGCCTGTGCAGCTTGACTGACAGTCACCAGAACTGGCAGGGCTGCCACCGGCACTCATGTCTGTCACGTGTATTAAATGTCCTCCTGCAGCCTGTCTGGTAGAATGATTATATCTGTATGAACTGAAATATTACTTTTTATAAAACGTAAGTGGAATCTTTGTAAGGATAATATTAAACACTAAAAGACATTGAGACATTGTTACAATGTCTCTACAAACAAAGCAATGTGTTTTCGTAGCACCGTAATTGACTTTTGTGTTTAGGGGGACTACTATTTGTTTGGACATTGCCTAAAAACAGACTTCTGGGCTCTGCAGGGGCTGTGGTGGAGTGCTGCATCAGTTGGTCTGGCTCCTAAAAAAATCACTTGAACCGAAACCAACTAAGAGTTTGGGATGAGCTGGCGTGAGTGAAACACAGATAATAAGTCCTCAGCATATGTGAGAACTCCTTCATGGCTGTTGTAAAGCTTTCCAGGTGATGACCTGGTTGAGAGTGTACAAAGCTGTTCATCTAAAGTGTTAATATACAGCTCCACAACAAAGAGATCCTCAAATGTGGAGGTGTGCTGATGCTTTGGACTGGTACTCGAGTTTATTGTCATTAACTAGTTTTTCAGATAAAAAATTAAACCTGTTATTTTAATACAGTGGACAGCAGGCCACACAGATCGCCTTCTTTCAGCTGCTCCCTTTAAGGGTCGCCAGAGCAAATCATCGGCTTTCATCTCATCCCATCCTTAGCATTCTCCTCTGTCACACCAACCCTCCGCATGTCCTTCTTCATTAACTCCATGAACCTCCTCTTAGGTTTTCCGCTTTTCCTCCTGCCAGGCAGCTCCATCTTCAACTTCCTCTCTCCAAAAACAGCAGGCAACACACATGGCAGGTGAAAAATCAAACACTGTTTACTTGCTAAACAGATCATCTCAGAATTTATCCTTGCCCACGATTATAGAAGAGTTCTATATTTAGCACTCACAGTTTCATCTACCAGCAAGACAGAAGTCAAAGAACCAAACAACACAGTGTGTACATTTGTTACTTTTCCCTAAAAGTCTAGGGAATGTTTTAAATTAACAAACGTATCCATGTCGAAAGGAAATTAGGCGAGGAGGAGGCGAAACTGGCAATAAATTAAAGGTTTTAATTATTAATTAAACTAAAAGAGACGGACAGGCTGCTATCACCACCAAAAAGGAGAAAACACAACAAAGCTCAAAAAGTTCATCACTAAGAAAAAGAAAGAAAAATCAAAACGGTAAATGATTTGTGCACCGTCCTCTCCACTGAGCAGGAGTAAGCATGCACGAACAGGGAACGAAAGCATAAGAAAGAATTATGAAAATAAAATTCTGAAAAGCAAATAACTTATGTGACAGCTAACATCGCAAACACCTTTAAACCCATGTTTCTGACTTCTAGGGCTGTTCGATATAACGATATATATCGGATGACGATATAAAAACATCTATCGTTTCATTTTACGCTATCGTTTGTTTCGTGGTGTCGCAAAATAAACTGTTTACGGCAATATTTTTTCGTCGTTCTGATGGTCACTGTAGTGGCTATATTAATTTATTAAAGTTCTCTCTTTCTCTTATATGTAATATAACCACGCTGCTGACGGACAAGCGCCTGTTTTTATGCGTTGTCTTTAGCAACAGCGACGGTAACACCTTCGCGTGTCCGCTTGTTTATGTTCCACATAAACCTTTCACAATAAAGCTCAAGATCCTGTTGAGAGTTTTCAAAATAAACTGAATCACGTGAAAGAGCAGATTATTTACGGATGAGAAGTAAAAAAAGAGCCGCCAGGTGCTAAAAAATAAACCTTAGACTCAAACGTTAGAACAGGCTTTTCCCCCGCAGCACGCCGTGTAATAAATACAAAGAAAACGGCGGCCTAAAAATAAAGTTATGTCTAAAAATGTATAGTTTCATGCATCGGTTAAAACACTCGACTCCGGGTAAAGGACGCGCAGCTGGAAACATTTCACACAAGTCGAGCTGCCCGAGATTCACAGAAAATGTTAAATTTTTGTGATTTATATCGTTATCGGGACGATAGAATTCTTATATCGGGATATGAGATTTTGGTCATATCGCACAGCCCTACTGACTACCACATATTTCTAATGGTGCCTTCAAGTGTCAGGAGACAGCAGGAAACCACAAGAAGAGCAGCATCTGCAAATCTCTGCATCGACTTCCTCACTCGTCAGCAGTGCAGGGTTTGGACTCAAAGATCAATAGTTACCTTCAGAGCTACACATCTTCTTGACTTTGGGCTACCTGCACTTTTCTGTATCTAATCAAGTGATCAGATATTTTCTAACTTTTTAAAACAAGAGGAGTCAACTATAGTTTCATAAACAAATGCAGGTAAAGGACTGTTGTATGCAGGTGTGAGCTTATTAGAAGTTAACTTTATCAGTTTTAGGAGCATTAAAGCATAGATTAGCATTAAAATGTTTTTACAAGAAAATTTATTCAAACACACTAACGGGGTTCAGAATTGCACGATTACACCGCACAAGAGCGGTAGAGTCAATCCTACAAAATAAAATATCTATTCAGAAAAGACGTTTTATTATTTAATAGTCTCAACAGACTGTAAAGCGAACCAGAACATACAAGAAGGAAAAGGGACCACACACCCGAGTGTTTCAACAAGTGTGCAAAGTTATAAAAGAACTCAAAGTGAATCCTGTAGCTGTGTAAACACTGATAATAAGAGGACAGACTGCTCTGTGGTTTTCAATAGTTTCAAAGAACTCAAGGACTGCGAAGTCGGAGTGAAAGCTTCACACAGACTCTACTGTAGCAGAGCAGCACATTACATCTGGCTTTTCTTTTCTCTTCTGCACGCTACTGTGGCAGCTAAGCCTGTTGCTTAGCAACCTCTTAATCAATACCTGGTTCTTTTTGCCGGAACAAAGCAGAACAACGAGAGGGGGAAATAATGGAGGAACATTTAGCTAGCAGCCTTACAGGACAAAAGGCATGTCAGGCACCATTTGTGCTCGTATCAATCATGGATGGTCACAATTAAAAACCTTTTACAATTGTTGGATCAGTGCATACTTGTATAGCAGAGGTGGAGGAATGCATTATACAGAGTCTGAAATGTTTGGATTATAAGGATTAGACACTGCGTGGTTGGCTAAATTACATATTTCCTTACAAGCAGAGATGGATCAAGCAGGCCCAGCCAACTCTGGGACGTTAAATGGAAGAAACGCTTTTGCGTCACAATGTAATTTGCATTTCACTGCCACACAGTTTTATATAGCGTTATTCCAATTCTTCAACTGAATAACACCTTTTTTTTAGGTTTTTAGATAGATGTTTGTCAGTGATAAATAGTCACTTCAGTCACAACTGGAAATCAAGTTTAGAGTTAGTGTGTCAGGTGTGAGGGTTCCCAGTTTGATTTTTTGGCCATCGTCATGCGTTAATAATGATAATATATCACAGAGATGATCCCTAAAGGGAGCAGTCAGACACCGAAACTATTGAAAACTAAACAAATGATCAAATCAACCAAATCAACCAACCAAACAAACGAAAAAGCATATTTCCTTAAACCTTAATTACAACTCAAATTAAAAATAAATAAATAATAAAATGTGAACTGAAGTCACCATGCGACAGTCTGGTAGAAAGAGAATTTGAAAGCAAAGCAAATGAAAAGGATGCGCTCAAAGACAAAACAGGAAAACTTTTTCAAAACAAAGCACAACAGTCAGTTTCTCTCGATTTTCTTGATTTATTAATGTTTGGAAGCCAAAACTGTAACTGAAAATAAAATTCAGTTACAATTCACTTTAGTAGTGATGACTAGAACTGCAGCCATGATATAATTAATGACATCGTCTCTGCCTTTAAGTTAGTTCAGACCAACTGTACTTAAAAAAGGTCAATTTATAAACATGCGACGTCTACAATGACCGCAAACATTGATTAAATTGAGTTTAACAAGGATTCAAACCCACTGCAATCTCTAAAAGGAGTCAAGAGAAGGTAATATAGTGGAAATTTAAATGCCGATAGCTGATTATATAATTTCCCAAATGTATCACACAGAAAATCCATTATTTCAAAATATAGCCTGAACCTGCTTTGGCCGAGGTGTCAAGAATCTGTTAACATTTGAGTAGGTGAGGCAAAAAGTGTGAGAGCGAGAGTGCAAGTGCAGATCAAACCCGTGCAGGCGTGCGTGCGCAGGTACGGTTACGGCTGGAAAGCTGCTGTGTAATTGTACGTGCGCGCTTCGGAGTGCGAGACTGTGGGGAAGCGAGTGGGAGACCGGTGTCATACAGTACACCTTTCCTGTGGGCGAGTGGGGGTGGAGCTGAGCGCCGGTCAGGTAAATAGAGACTACACACCACCGCATCTCAGAGGACATTATCCTACGTCTTGTTTCCAGTGCACTCTGGCAGTCAGGCCAGCCATCTGGAGCACCAACACCTTCTAGAAAAAATGAAGAGGTTTAAACGCCTCCTGTGCCGTTTCCACATTCACAAACATAAGATTATAATCCTGGTGATCTTCTGACACCTGTGCCCACCCACTGCTGCTTCTGCTGCTGCAGACTAACGCAATAATGTTTCCCTCTTTAAAAAAAAAAAAAAAAATTATTTAAAAAAAATTACAATTCTAAACTTCTGCTGAAAATTTTCAGTTCAGCACGTATTAAAGTGTTTCTGTTTCTGGTTTTAATAAAGGACTGAACAAACAGAAAAAAAGCCTTGAAAAAGAGAAACTGAAATATCCATTATCACATGTAGGAGGTATTAACATGCACATGCAAGTGTGGGTGCATCTAAAGTGCGTGAAGGCGGTGATAGAATAAACCTCGATAAGGACAACGCTTTATTTTAATTTTCATTACAGTTTGGTAATAGTTTTCTGAGACAGAGATGGCTGATAACGTCGATATTAATTATTATTCTGTGATTTGGGGATAGTGCAAATATTCATAAACACAATTAGGTCCAAAAGGTTTTGAACCATGACAATTTTTTCGCAATTTTGCCTCTGTGCACAACCACAGTGGATTTTAAATATTACAGATGTGACTGAGTAGAGACTTTCAGCTTTATTTAAAGGATTTCAACAAAAGTATGGCATTAACTGTTTAAGAAAGAGTTTTTCTTTTTATACAGAGTCATTATTTTCAGATGCTCTAAAGTCATTGGACAACTGACAGGTAGTTTTATGGCCAAGTGAGGCTTGGTACCTCATTTCTTTTTTAAGCTTAAAAAAAACAAACATCTGGAGTTGATTCTAAATATTAAACTTGCATTTTGTAGCTGTTTGCTGGCAACTCTCAATACGCGGTTCAAAGACATGCTAATGCAAGTGAAGGAAGCTATCTTCAAGCTGAAAAACCAAAAATAAACCAATAACCTAATAAACTAGAGACAGAGGAATGGCTTTAGGAGTGTCCAAATGAACAACCAGGTGCATTCTTAAAAGGACTGAGTGCAATTGCACGCTCCGCAGCACAGAAACACCTAAAAGATCCCAGAAAGTGAATAATTTAGTCAAATGCTGCAAAACTGCTCGAACAGATAAAACAAAAACATATACTACATGTTTGTTACTCGATCTCAACCTAATACAGCATGTCTTTCAGTTACTAAAGAGAAAAGGCATGGTACAGCATTTCAAAGGAGGTTCTAGACTTCAGGCAAAAATGACTGCAAGTATTAAAAAACAAACAAACCTTTTGTAAAAATTGCTTTCAAGCTGCTGGAAATGGAGGACTATCTGTCAAAATGCTGCCAAACAGTTAATGCATCACTTTATTTAAACTCCTTGAATTAAAGCTAAAAGTCTGCACTTCAGTCGCATTTTTATTGTTTGATTTCAAATCCAAAGCGACGGTGCACAGAGGCAAAACTACAAAAGCTGCATCACCGTCAGTCTAGTGGCCTAAACTATTATCTCTTTACCAAAATTGAATTTTCTTTCCTACACGGGCACACAGGGTCCCATTAAAACATTTAAAACGGTTGCATAATACTCTCAAATGCTGGAGGACATATTTGTTTTTTGGAAACATGAGTTGTGGAGGATTTGGGAATTGATTAGTTTCTGTGAACTGGAAAATAAATACTGAAAGTGAAATTTTCCTATATTAAAAGAAAGACTGGTTCAGATTTAAAACGACAGGGATTTACTTTAATTAACTTTTTTTTTTAATACTTTGGCTAAAAAAAATGAAGTCAACATGCAGTAAAAAAACAAATAAACTTTTGGCTTGAACCTGTTTAAAGTTTTAAAGTGTGCATCATTAGTGGCAACGCTACTTTGATATCTAGATCCTCACATTTCTACATGCTATAGCTGTAGACTCACACCAGGGGGCAGTGTTAAAGTCTTTTGGAACAACTTGTCTGAGGGCTACTAACATTTGCATCTGTGCTGTAATTGGTCCTCTAGCTTAATGAGTGTTAAAAACAATTTTAAAAAATCCACTTTCCAGAGTTCTCATGTAAACTTTCTTGATCTTTAATGATTTTTCTTCACTTCTTTCTCTTCGTGGTGAACTATAAACTGAAATAAACCTATCACCTTTCTGTCCCCGCGCAGCACCAACGGCTGCTGTTACCAACACAGACTGCACACAAGCATGTCTGTGTTGGTTGTTACTCAGGCCTTTACCCTACACAGACAGACATAAATATAGTATCACAAATAACTTGACTCGTGGACTGGATTTCCCAATGGTGCTTGTGGTGTTGAAGCCTATTAATTAAAGTATAAATTAGTATTAACCAATATAAACACATGAGCTCATGTCTGGCTTATGTGGGAGCCATTCTTATAACTGAACCGCTCATGTAGTAAATTTACTCTATGAACACTGCCCTCCTTTTCAGCAAACTAGACACGACCAACATGTCTGCAAATTTGACACGGTGAATGTGTTGGTACTAATGGTTTGGCTACACCGCCATCTTCATGTCAGCTCCAGCTCTTAAAATCTATTGTTACTGACACCCATGTATACAAGCTGCAGGGCTGAGTCACTATTTGCAAATCAGTCACACAAAGCAGGAGCACTGCTTTGGTTTCTCTGTAACACAGTCCAACTCATTCTGGAGTCATTCCACCTCAGATTATTGTGGTCTTTCTGCTCGACCATCCAAATCAGGGATGTCAAATATCGTGGGCCACATACAGCCCATTCTGATCTTAGGCAGGCCGGACGAGTAAATCTCATCATTGCCCAGATTGTCCTGTAATTATAAAACAAAAGTTTAAAGGCTACTATATAGTTTTTGTTAATTCACATGGTATTCACCTTTTTTTCTCTCTCTCTTTTGACACTGTGGACCACTTGTAAAAACAGATTTTTTTTAATGACATAAATAGTTGAAAAAGCTGCTTATTACATTATTCTGTTGAATGACCATGTGGTAAGTCTTTATCCATGGGAAGAGTTATAAAACTTCTGAAAATAAGTCTAAATATTGTGCCGTTCTATACATGGCTGCTTCCCCTGAGCCTGGTTCTGCTGGAGGTTTCTTCCTGTTGAAAGGGAGTTTTTCTTTCCCACTGTCGCCAGAGAGGGCGATCTGATTGTTGGGGTTTTCTCTGTATTACTGTAGGATTGTTACCCTACAATAATACAGGCTACTAATCGCAGTATGTGAACACGGCAAATTGACCTTGCAAGGCTACTCACATGAAATGAGTTACTAATTCTTTTTTCATTATGCTTAATGGTTTTTATTTAGTTATTTGTACATATGACAACTTTTATATATGTGCGTTTTAATGCCTCTTAGTACATTTTAATCTTAATCTGAATTATTAGACTCCTCCAGGGGAATATGCTTGTCTATAAAGTGGATCTCAAGGTTAAATTCAATATATTTTCTTCATTTTTGTGATTAAGAAAGTACGCTGTGTGTTTTATAAATAAAGCTGTAAACCATTCAGAAATGGTCCTTTTTTATTAGTGTGCACTCAAATATGGAACTCTGTATTTTATCTAGTCAATACTCAGATATTTTTTAGGTATCTGTCCCCTGGTTCATTTTTATGGTGAGAAAAGCCAGTAAAAGTTTCAGGCTTTCACCCGTAATATTTTTTTGTTATATTTATGTTCAGATATCACTTCAGGTTTCAAAGTCCAAAAGAAAAGGGTCAGGAGCTGCAGTAACCCTACATTAAAGTAATCAAGCATTAAAACTTTGTTTTTCCAATTAGTGTACTGAAAATATCTTCAACAATTAAGTTACAATTTACTTGCGGTGAGGTGTTTGTTCTGTTTCTTTGCTGTAGAATGTAATATTAAAAAAAAAAAAAAAGCTTTATCTGTCGTGTTGCTGGGAAAAAAAAAAAAAAAAAAACACAAAAAAAAATCTGTTCTTTTTCTCTCCAAACTGCCCACGAAATGTATTCACTGCTCCATTCGGATTCACACCTTCCACTCTGGACAGACTTCTGGTCTCCAGTCAAAACTAATCTGGTAACGCCCGGGGAGCGCTCGAAATACACCACCACCCAAATGCGTGCCCCCTTATCGGGGTTTAAAAAAAAAAAAAAAAAAAAGCACCACCACCACAAACAGTAATTTCGTTGTTACTGAGCACCGGCACCCTGGGAGCTGCAGAATTGCTCTTGACATTTTGCTGATTTGAGCACCCCACCCCCTGCCATTTATTTACCTTTTCACTAAATGGAAGTTTTCACTGAACTGAGAAAAAAAAATTATTCTACATCAGGGAGCTTTTCTTTCCATTTTCTAATAATTTAACTTTCAGTTATTCCCCTTTGTATTGCCTAGAAATGTTAATTAAAATCCAGTTCATTGTTCTTTACTTTTGATTCACTGGACTTGTTCAAGTGTTAAAATAAAGTTATCCCTTTAAAATTAACACTCTAATCTATTGTAATTCATGGTTCACACACTCCCAGACACCAAACCATACAGTTGCAGTTATTTTTAAGCTCTTGGTCTGATGCAAATCCCGACAAATCCCTTTGGCTTAGACGGGGTATGACACATCGTGCCTGGCAGCGAACGTCCTCCACAAATCAGAAGCCGCTCTCCGAGTATCCTCATGAATTTTACAGTGCAATCAGTGCAGAATATATCAAAAACAGCTTTCCATCAGTGCAAGTAAACCTAAGAGACTCGAAGGCTACTTAAATGTCACATCCTGAGTAGATTCCCAGCTTTTCTTCCCCCTTATATTAGTCGTCAACATGGCAGCTCAAAGACTTTTTGTTTTCTATTCTCCGATCAATACTTTACAATTAGAGGAACCAGAAAATGGCTTTTATGGTTGCTTTGACTGGAACTCATTCCACAGCATTAGCATAATATATTGCAAGTGTGCAAGGAAGCTACTCTAATGCTGATGCCTGCCTTGGATCTAAACCACATTTTTCCTGTTTTTCTGATTATACAACTTCTCTTTTCTTAATCAGACAACGCTACCTCAGAAAACGACTCTGTGCCCCATTGACCTTGAAAATTGAGCTTTCTAAACATTTTAACAGAGTAAAAAAAAATAGTATTTTAAACTTCTAACCATAACATAGTCGTTTTTGTAACTAAACCTAATTTAAGCTGTTGTCACACATGAACTCCAGATAACAGATAATAGATAAAATCAAGTCTGCACAGAGGTGGTCTCACTTTAGCTGAGGTTTAGATGAAGCTGCTGTCTGGGTACAGCTCACAGGAGGCAGTGCGCATGATGCCTATTTGCTTGCTGTGAATTCTCCATACGCATTACATTCTCGCCTAACTCTGCAAAGCCAGGCTCTGGTCAAGACCCAAAGTGGTCCTGACGTGCAAATTGTTCCCCTGACCTGATTTGAAGTGAAAGACTAATCGATCTCTCAAGCAACTGATTCCCTTCAGGATCCCTGGAGCAAAGTCTTTCTGTTTTCCTGGGCAAAGTAAATGACTAGAGGTCTTTGAGCCTCAACAATCTCAATCTATTCTCCAACTTTAAATGCATAAGAAGCACAGCTCGCTGGCTTGTGGCCGGGTGTGGTATATGAAAAGCACAGTGGGACGCTTTTTGTAAGAAGAACTGGAGGGCAGGATGAACTAGCCCCAGGAAAAGTGTGGATACAGACAGCGGGACGGTGACCATGGAAGCTAATGAGTGCGTAATAACTCACCAGCCAAGTCAATTCTGTTTGTGAGTAGCAGCCAATAAAAAGAAATCTACCTGAAAAACAAGGGTCTCCTTAAAACAAGAGCTAAAACAGGACTGCACCAAGGCCTTGTATAACATTGTTAAATCTGAAAACTGTGAATTATGCAAAGCACTTTAATAGAATCCAAGAATAAAAATACAGAGCTGGAAATGGCCTTAGTGGGTCTCATTTAAAAGAAGTCTAACAGCCTCAGAGTCAATCTCCTGGTCAAAATTAAGACGTGTTTGTTCCACCTCTGCTGCACCTCTCTCTTAATAACCTCTTAAAAGTGGAAAGACACTTGTAGGCTGACTCAGGAATCCTTATGTGGACTGTTACGAACACTGCAAACAAAAAAGCATCACGATTGTTTAGTTGTTGCTCTGAATATGCAGGAAGGATTCGCTCGTATTGAAAGCAAAACCAAAAAAAGTTTCTTTAATTATTAAATAAAACAGAACTTTTATATTTTCTCCCTCTTATATCAAAGCTGATCTTTCTCGACTTTATTATGCACCACCCTGCAGGAATCACATGCACTGTCTATCTATTTCAGTTTGAACCCTCGAGCCAGCTACCAAACATGATCCAGATGGCTTCATGATCCGGCACGAAAGCAGCACGGAGACGAGGGCTGGAACAGCTGGTTTAGACTGACCTGTGTTACTGCGGCTGAAGACTGCCATGGTCTGTCCACCCACTGGGTGCATTGTGAAGGGATGATCCTTTGGGACCTCCAGTGATGCATCGTTCTCCCCCACAGCATCCAAGGCTATCAGCTCGTCACTGAGGCTGAAACATACCTGAGAAACAAAGCTGGAGGTCAAACACGATGCACTGAAATTATATCGATCCATCAGAGGGAGGTGGGTCAGAGCAGCAGCAGACAGTGACGGGATGTAATATAGAAGAAAGAAAGAGTAAAATTACACAAAGCTAGCCTTGATATAACCTTGATTTTAAATATAGAATATATAGGTGGGACTGCGGATATTTGGACAGTGACACAATTTTAATAATTCCAGCTCTGTAGGCCATCACAGCAGATACAAAACAATCGAGTTTCAGCTCAAATGAAGGGCAGACTCTCAGCTTTAATTCAACTGGTTAAACAACAATATTGCATTAACTTTTAAACACAATATTTTACATGTTGGTAATAAAACCTTTATTTTTAATACTTTGTTGACAAACCTTTTGCAGGCGATAAATACCTGAAGCCTGAAACACTTGACACAAACAAGAAAACTGTTTTCAACTTTGTGATATTTTTTAATTTTTCTTATAAAAGGTGTAATCCCTAAAACCCTCAAATTAAACCAGAGTCTGCACTTTAAGTCATTAATTCACAAGATAAGTGCAAATATTTGGTACACAAGTTAAATATTAAAAATGACACCCATGTCCAAAAATATGAAACTAACTTGATTTAGTATGAAGGTGTGTATATCATTAGAAACAAGCCGTTCCTGCTGATCTAAAAAACAGGAAGAAAACAGGCGGAAAAGGCCTTTAAAGGTCATCTCATTGTAGTTAAAAACCAGCGTGTTTTATTCAAACATTTAACCAACAAACCAAATCATCCAAAGCTGACTCACCTCTGTTTTGCCTTGCTTCCTGTCGGGATTGTGAGAAAACAGAATAATTTAACATTTCATTAATCTCAATAAGTCAATAATTACAATTTTCCCACAGCTACAGCCAAGATTCAGTTTATGATGATATAAACATTCAAAAACTGGCATTTTTGTTAAAAAATACTTTTTAAAACAGCTGCTGAACAATCAGCTAATCACTGCAGCACTAACACTAAAAACTAATATGGACACATCCACACTGCGGTACCTACTTTCCAATGGCAATCTTTCCAACTTCTCCCTTTTCTGCAGCTTTGTCCCACTGCTGAGATAAATACTTGGGAACCTGGAGAGAAATGCACCAGTTTAAAGGCATCATAAGAAGAGTGCGTTCATGTTTGGGGGAGTTGCTCTTCTGACTGTTGTGTTTACCTGAATTTTAGTTGACCAATTTATATGCTGATATTTTTCCTACTGACTGAGATCTATAGGTGGTAGGTATAGGGAAATAAAATGAATTAAAATAATCTGCTGTCACTTTGTTTTTGTCCTGGTTAAATGCAATAACACACCCGATGTGCATCTTTAGGGTGAACTATGCATTGACGGTCATAGCATGGTTGAAGGACGTTTCTCCCATTGCTGCTGTTTTAAATACAGATATCGATAGATAATCAAATGGCTAGTTTAGTCCCTTTATCAAAGGGCTCTAATCATAAGTATCACATGCACTGGGAGCTAGCACCATTAGCTGCCACCTTGAAGTTGGAAAACAACACAGTTTCTGATGTACTCCCAGAGGTACGAGTCCAAGATACCTGATGAAAAGCTGAAACCACTTCTTGAGTATAACATCATTATCTGGACATTTTCTATACTTATTTTTATGAATGTTTTCATCTTAAACTTTTTGGACTGAGGGAGAAAATGTCTTTGATGTGTTATTTGGGAGTAAGATTCATTTACAGAAAACAGATGTTTTATTTTATTACTGGAAATTTGCAGTCATTTTAAATTTTATTTTATATTCAGATGATCTGTGAGGGAAGTGCTCACCCGTTAAGGAATTAAACAATGAATAACCAAGGGAATAAGTCACAAAGCCATCCTCTAATTTATTTTGAATATCAAGCATATGCATCCCTTTTCTCTTTATTCTCTTCTCAAGTCACAATTATTTGTACTTCTTGTATTGCAAGAAATATTTATTAGACTTAGATATTGATAAAGGACAGCTTAAAATCTTGCTCTGATTCTTCCAAGTGGGCTAATTTTTTCCCCTCCCCATTACTACGATACCACGTGAATGCACAAAGTCAATGCTTCAGTTGTTTTTTCTCTTGGTCACAAACACACAAACATATTCCGCTTAAACACCTAACGTAAAACAATAAGTACGAGCACTTCTTAAAAAAACAAAACACAACAACAACAACAAAAAACGTTTTTCCAAGTTCATGTGAAGTTACCCGCACCCGGAAGCTCGTTTTTCCGATTATTCTCACGCCACATGAATGCGCAATAAAAGTTCTGTAGCTTCAATCCTTCGATCAAGTCGACACCTTTAAGTAAGGTGAATTATTTAAAAAAAAAATAATCACTTTTCAAAGCAGTGCCTGTGTGTTACCAATAAACTGATAACACCTGTGAACGTCTGTGAAGATGAAACGACGTCGTGATTTGATCATTTTCAGGTAAACAAACCTTCACAAGCCACACGCCTTTACTTTGTTTGACTCCAGTCAGGTCAACCTCCATTTTCTCTGACATCGTTTTAAACAGTAATGCGAGAATTGGCTAAATAAACAAGTACAAACAGGGACGCCTGGTGACCGTTCAATTTACTCAGGAGTATCGAATTAGGCAGGGGAGGCTTCAAAATAAGACTTCCTGTTCTATCTTTCAAAATAAAACGGATTTTTATGATTAAAAAAAAATACTTGCACAGAAATGTTAAGTCTTGGCTTTATTATGTAAAATAGCCTGAGGCTGATTATACCTCGCTTCTTACCCTTTCATGGAGAAAAGAAAACCACTTTATTTTCCTCCATTATCTGCAGGTTCACACATAGATTAAAAAAAAGTTTCTCTTGATACTCTTAATTTTTATTATGTAACGTCCTCATGCGTGACCATTTCTGTGGACAGATTTTCAGCTCTCAACATTTTGATTAATGTGGGACTGTTTGCTCTTTAAAGACTTCATTTATCACGGATCTGCTGGGGGAGAAGTAATGACATGACGGGGACAAATGCCACAGGCTTGTGTGATTTTATGAGCTACAGGCTGCCTATTAAAATTACATGACATCCCATGAGCAAGACAGTGATTAAGGGTTGTGATCTTAAGCCTTCTCCATCCAAGTCTTAGACTATTTCCTCTAAAATAAGCCTTCAGTATGTGCATATTTAGATTAGATTGAAAAGTAAAGAAGTTAAAATGTTAAAAGGAAGCTCAACAGCTAATTATGTCCACTTTTTTTTTTTTACAATAATTCAGCCATAATGGACAAGTAATCATATGGTTGCATCAAGCAAAATATACTTAGGTCAAATAAGGACTGAACGACGGTCTAGACCTCTGAATCATCACTCTCTCAACATTCAAAGAGAGCAAAGAGAGTCTGATTGTCAGGCCACTAAAGTCCAGGGTCAAGCGCTGCAATGAAAGCATTATATGTGCACGCTGTAGGTGGCTTTAAAGGACACACTGCTGAAGCCCCCAAGTTTCTTATATCACAGCATAAACAACCTGGTGAAAAGTACAAAATTGACGGACATCTCAGTCTGCAAAGGTGTGAAAATAATGATCGCTGCAAATTACTGTGCCTTAAGTTTAAGATTTCCTCAAGTCTTCAGCATTAAAATGCTGCATTTTTGGACATTACATGTCTAAAAACAAGAGAAATACAGTACCAAAGGACATTAAAACCAACTATATTAAGTATTAATGCACTTTATGACTTGTTTCATGTGTACAGAGATCATAAAATTATAATTGGCTGCAAATTATCTAACTGTGTTAATTCAAAACCATTTACTGACTGGTACCATCATCATGTTGATCAACAGGAAACCTGGAATCGTTCAAAAATGAAACTAATTATTATTATTTTCTCTAATTTGCACCTCCTCATCTCCCTCCTGCTTGTGACCCTTAAATTAATCTCAGTAGCTCAATGTTGAACGATGTCACTCAAAAATGCATCTTGAAGTGAAAGAAGCTATCCACTGTAGGAAGCGATATGATGAATACTGCACAGATGTGTGAAAATAGGTGTTGAACACAGCTGGAATGTACAAACCATGAAGGGAGGAGTCACCTGTGATAAGCTGTGTGGTCATAAAAAACAACTGCAGTTGAGCTATAAAAAAACCCTGTTTTGCTTAGGCTTAAAAATGATTCTCCAAGGGAAGGATGTCTCGTTTTTGTTACATGTCTGCTGTCTCATCTCCTCTCTCTTTATTGGTCTTCCTCACATCTTTAAAGGAAAGCACAGAGACACAAAGAGACCAAGTGAGGATGTGCAATTTGAAAGGTTAGGTGGCGTCTGTGTTGTTGTTTTGTGCTGTGCCCTGTTTTGTCCTGCAGGAGCTGATTGGAGGGCAATTAGCTGCATGAGCTACACCTGAGCCCAGTGTGCTCAGATATGAAAGCTTCTCATTTCCCTGATTCCTCTCCTTGCATCTTACTCTCTCTCACCAGTGATGGAAATAGAGGAGCTGAACAAGAGACGGTCGCTTAATGAAATGAGACGCCCTCGCCTTGGAGCAGCAGCAATTTAAAGCGGTGTCAGTTAACTGTGATGCTTGATATTATTTTGTAATAATAAACACTGCAGCTATGTTTTAATATCTCAGGTGTAACTGAGCTCACGACTGTCTAGAACCTCTTTTAATTAAACTCAAAATATGGCATATATATAAATGTTATCCTTGTTTTTAATCACACACACAGGAACACTTAAAAAGCTGAAAGTGTGACCATCTTAATTAACTAAAACAATTTCTGAATGCAAAGATGAGCTGTTTAGTGAGTCCTTCCACCCTGGTTTGTATATTGCAGCATCTTTTGTATAAACTGAAAGTACTGCTGTAGAGGATAGACCTGTGCAGCTTCGATTATATATCCTCTGGTTAGCCTCCTCTCTTCTCCAAATGCATTTAAAGTGTTGAGACACACTTCAGTGTGGGGCACTGAGATTGATTTCCAGGTCACAGGCAGGAGGTGAGAGGAGAAGCCCTCTATCTCCCACTATGATCAGCCTGGCTACAGCAAGCTCCTTAGGTTTCTTTATTTTGCTTTCCCAATACACTGACACTTCATTCGGTATGCTCCTGCTGCTCAACTGCTCGTTAACACAAATATCAAATCAGCCAACCACATAGGCACAACATAAAGATTGTTAGGTCAAGGCAAACTGCTAAAGTTCACACCGACCATCATAATGGGGCAGAAAGGTTATTTAAGTGAGACTGAACGTGATATGGTTTTTTTACTTCTATTTTATCGAAATTGTTGATCTTTTCGGATTTTCCAACACAGCTGTCTCTGGGGTTTAAAAAAGAGAAAAATGTCCAGTGAGCCACAATCCTGTGGGCCAAAGTGCCTTTGTGATGTCAGAAGTCACAGGAGAATGGCCTTGTGGACAACAACCAAGTTGGCAGAAGAGCATCTCTGAGTGTAAAACACATTGAACACAATTTGACCCAACTTGCTATTTCTAGGTCATCTCTGTTTACTTGAACATGACAGCAAGTACTCAACTGTCCTCCACACTCATTTCAATCAATCAATCACTCTGAACAGGAATGTTGCAGGAAAACAGGAAACTGTTTGAAGCATGCTGGACCAAAATCTCAAAAGGAAGACCTTACGCGAATACAGAGAAAGTAGAGAAAAAACCCAACAAATTACCCCTTATGAGCAAGCACATGGCGACAGTTGGAAGGAAAAGCTCCCTTTTAACAGGAAGAAACCTCTGGCAGAATTAGGCTCAGGGAGGGGCGGCCATTTGTCACAACCGGTCGGGGTTAAGGGGAAGAAGCTGGGACAAAAACAAGCTGTGGAAGAGTACCAGTGATTAAAATTAGCTAATGATTAAATGCATAGTGAGTGAAAAAGAAACACTCGTCATGGGAAGCCCCCAGCTGCCTAGGTCTATTGCAATGTAACTAAGGGAGGATTCAGGGTGACCTGATCCAGCCACAACTAAATGCTTTATCAAAAAGCCTAATCTTAAATCCAAACAGGGAGATGCTTCCACAGAAAAGATGCCTAGAAGTTGAAAGTGGGTTCAAATTCACATAAGCAAAATATACCCAGTGAAGTCACAGGTATATATACATGTTGTCTTAATGTAATAATGTTTTCGTAAACACATTTCATGTCTCTCAGTCCCCGTTTGAGATTGTGGGCTGAGTTTCACCGTTTTTTCCTAAACCACTTCACTGAATGAATCACCTCAAACAGTTTTCAGCTGCATTTAGACACAATTTGCAGATCTGTTTTAACCTTTTACAAAGCATGTTTTACGCAGTGATTCACTTGTGATGCGTAATGACAACAACAGGTGGCCTAAATTAAACCATAACACAGATGCCATTTCTGAAACACAGCAACTCAAAATTGTCCACACTTGTTGCTGCTGAGCTGGCTCCAGAACAGCAATTTTACATAAAACCTGTTTTTTTTTTTTTCATAAAAGTGTCCTTTACATTTTTCTTATATAAGATGATGTTTACTTGAGTCATCCTTCATATAATTATGAGAAAACATGGTCACTTTCAAAAGAAAATTATAGTATGAGGCATATACATGCATTGGTGATCCTCTGTTGCCACTTTTACTGTTTCCTGATGTTTCATCACTTTGTATTGACAGAGGAAGCTGGGGAGGGGGGTTTGTTTCTGTTTTACTTCATATTTTTTGCCATTTTAGTCGAATCCAACCATGGGGAACAGCCGCACGTCTTTCTTACTTGATCTGGTGTGCGATGGCTGGTCAGCTGTGTTTTTAATATGACTGGCTGTGTGTGTGATCTGAAACATTTATTTGGTTTTGAGCATAAATAAAACTGTTCCGGCATGGTTGAAGTTTTTCTTTTCTTTATTTTTTCCAAAGGTGTTCAAGGTTTTGTGAAACTGAGCTTTGTGTTTGGAGTCTTTGGAACAGATGGAGGGTTTCAAAGACTCCAGGAAGGCTGAGTGCTTCAAAGGAGGCGAGAGAGGATGACAGTGTGACCTATAGTTCTCCTGATACTCTGCAAGATTTAACTTGGTGAAGCTTTAATTACTGTGATAAATATACATTTCTACACACTTGTTTTTTGTTATTGTTATTAGTGATATTAATGACTGAACCACCATAATAGTGATTTTATGATCATTATAACAATAGAAATGTGAATACACACACTCACTGATCTAAACCTGTTGTGTAGGTTTAGATTCGTATAAAAATAACAATAATAATAATCCAAAAAGGCAGAACTCAGACCAGACCCAGCATAGAGGAGCTGTTTGTTAGTTTAGGTATTAATAATTAAAACATGTTAAAAGTTTATTTTTATATTGCAAAAATGGGAAATATAATTCTTTGTTAGGAGAAATAGATAATAATTATTGGTACCCAAGTCCAGGCTCTCTGAGTTTGGATAATAAACAACTTTTATTTTTGTGGGCTAGAGCCATTAAAAATACACAAACAAGGATCGAGTAAGGCCTTCTTCAGGGTTTCCTTGGTTATGAGTTGGTTTTTTTTGTCTTCTAAGTGGCGAGCTGAGCAGAGCTCTACTCTGGAAACTGGGAGAGAGAGCAGCAAACAAACACAATGAGGCATGAGGAGAAGATGGTTAAACATGAACAAGATGAAGAAAACCCAAAATAAGAGTTGTGCTACTGTGACGTAAACATGTTGTTGTTTTTTTGTCTTTTCTTCTGCTACCACCTTTATAATCTTTACAGCCTGGCCAGCAGGGGCTTAATTGGAGAACAAAATCACAGGTTTATGTTTAAATAGTGCCAGTCCACAGAAACAGTCATCTCAGAGCAGGTAAAGACCTGATGAATCAGTGATCCCTCTGATCCCTGAAGCGACAGGTGTGCAGGTGAGCAAACAGCATGCAGGAGACGAACAGAGAGCCACACCTGGACACACAGAGAGAAAGAGAGCTGAGAAAGGGGAGACAAAAACAGACTAGGAGCCTCAAACCTCTCGTCTCCAGCGGCTTCCTGCGACTCTGACAAAAAAAAAAGCCCTGCAGGTGTTATTCATGCGTCACCCTCATGAAAGGGCACAAATACATTTTTACATTAATGCATTTATCCTTTATCCTTCAAAAGAGAGCTGTGGAGATTGTTTCTGATACTTCACCGTTTGCCCGGTATGTGCACTGTGATAGTCTGCTGAGTGTTTTTGCCACACTTGCATTTCAGACTTAACATCTGATGGCTTCTTAAATAAGAGGTCTGTGACTGCGAATCAGTAGGCGAGGTAGCCGAGCTCTGCAGTGATTATTTCACTGCATAAATTATGCATGTAGAGCTTGAGCCCAGAGTAAATCAAGATTAGCTTTCGAGGTCATTAACATGAATCATCGGCGTGTGACTTGCATGTAATTAATGCAAACTGCACTGGCTCAGAAAATTTGGAGACTTTGATAAATTCATGGAGATACTGAACATGTGCTCTCAATATTGCTTAATATTAAACACCTTACTTGATTTACAGTTTGATTAACTGTGACATCATAAGTGATGATAAACTTAGACTGTAGCTGTTCTCAGCACATCATGAGTCTAAATCAGAGTCGTTTATCACCCTCATGTTGTTGTGAGTAGTCAAAGAGGCACACCCAGAGGGGCACAGCTTATCTGAAATGACATGTTCTCTGTAACTATCTTTAATTAAGTCGTGGATTGGGCGTTCATACTTCAGCACTGAAGCTCATTTGTATATACTGCCATCTTGTGGACAGATCCTAGAACTGGAACGGAATGCAGTGAATGAGTGAGTGAATGAACAACAAACTAAATGTGGGATGAAGAGTAAGCTATATTTAGGATCCCAGGACTTGCAAACTGAATTCATGGTACTTGGGGAGGATGGGTGCTGGTCATGTTGGGACATTCAAGGGAAAACCAATAAGACGACTGTTAGGTTAAAAGGAGAGAGGAAGGAGCTAAAATGGCTTGTTTCAGGCAGATGATGAACTGAAAGCACTGTATAGGATTAATAAGGATTACTCTGAGCTGTGACTCAGGCAAAACTGCTCTAATAGGTGGTTAAAAATGTAGAGTTAAGGTGTAATCTTTTTGCCAGGAAAACGTTTTAGAAACACTTTTTTAAATGTAAGACAAGACCCTCATGTTCAGATGATGGGTGTTTTTTCATAACAAACAGCAGAAAGAACTTCCTGTAACTTTCCTAAATACATCTCTCAGCAGTGTGACCTGCAACCAGCATCCATGTTTTTGTAACACAAAGACTTGCCTCAGAGCCGCCGCACCTCTGTCAGCTGTCCGGTCGTCAGCACATTCACATAAAGTCGAACACAGTGAAAGCTGCCATCTACATCAAGACCCAGAGACAGAGGGTCCAAAGTGACCGACCCGATGACCGCAGATTATCAGCATCATTGGAATGTGTTGAAAGTGAGACGACAAATCCTAAGTATAACTTCCTCTTGTAACACAAGTTCAAACTCTGTGAAAATCCTGCAGTCCTTTATATGTCCTCTGCTGGGTGAAAGATTCAAAAACGCCTTTTCATCAGGGATAAAATGAACTTGGCAGCAACTTGGCTGCAGTTTTGGCTTTGCTCGCTCAAGGTCGTCCTCTCTTTGAGTTAGGTGCAGTCTGAATGTATATCAGCGAAAGACAAGGATGATAATTAACCCGGTGAATTAAATGCCAGAGCTTTGATTTACGTTAAGACGTCTCCATCAACAAGATCTCACCTTCAGCTCGGGGGAGACATTCTGACATGAAAAGTTTTGTTTTATTGTAATTACCTGCTTTTTCACTTCAATGAGAATATCTCCTGGCTCTGACACGCTTGCTGTGAGTGTGATGTAAGGCATGATTGTTATAATTTTTTTTTTACAGTTAAGTGCTTGCGATGGGTTGCAGGGTTTGTTGCCATGGCAGCCCCTATTAGACAGATGTCTTTAAAAGGAGAAGACGAAGAGGGAAATACTGAGGAAAGAGTTTCTAGTGTTTATTACAGCTACTTTACTGTTAAATATTAATTCTCTGCAATGGGCAACAAAGATTCTTGAACTTTTCACTCAAACATTGATGTAGCCAGGTCACTGAAACAAAGTGACAACAGAGAATGTTGACTTGATATTTATACATAGCCACAGCTGTGTATAAATATCACAGTGTTCGCTGGAGTGTGATTACATTTGGATGTTAGACAGAAACCGCTTAGGCTTAGAAAAAATTGTTTAGATTAATATGTGTGTGAATGAATCAATGAGGCTTGTATTATAAAGCGCTTTGAGCGCTCAACCAGAGTGGAAAAGTCCTATATAAGACCGGCTCCATTTACAATTTACTCTGTTTAATGTAAAATATATAAGCCTGTAAAGGTCCAGTGCATTTAACAAATGACATTTATTTGAAACATATCTGGCTGCAGGAACATGATTACAGCCTGAACTGCTTTTATTAAAACTTTTTTATCAACATTAGACACAGATGTTAGACAAAGATGTCACAGATTTTTTAATGTATTTATTCCCTGTGGTTAAACAAAGGTTGACTTAGTCTACTCCTTATTTAGGTTTAAATGAGTCTATTATGCATGTTTCCATGTCCATATTTTGCTTCACAATTCAATATCTGTGTCTTATACTAGGCCTTTGTCATAGATAGGCTTTTGTAGATAGATAGATGGACATATACACTAAACAACAAAAGCTGGTTATAAGCTAACCGTAGGCCAGCTAATGTTAGGCTCAAGTGTTCTAAAAATCACACCCTACCTCTGATAAACAATTTGATTTCATTCTCATATTATATGAGAGTTTTTGCTAAGTGTCCCAGTCCAGCAATGTTAGATCATTTTCAAATGACGTGTTACAAAGCCAACTAACAGCAGCTAAAAGATGCTCATAGCAGCTAACAGCAGCAAAAACAGCAGCGCTTACTCACAGAAAAGTTCAGGATATCCTCAAAAACTCACCAATGTATCACTATCATCAGACAAAAATTAGCTTCACTAACTCTTTGACTCATAGTGGACTCCTTTCACAAAGTTTTACAGCCTCCTCAAGAGAAAACAGAAGTGGACACATATTGACAGCTGAGGTAAACACCAGGCCAACAGCTAACACTCGCTACAGATGACCGGCAGCCAAAGTTGTTTATCCTACTGACATCTAGTGGTGAGATTTTGCACGCTGTACTTTTAAGAAAAATTAGCAAAGTACCTTAAATCTGCATTCTTACTACTGGCTAGCAGGGGGTGAGCTCTGTCATTTTGGATAAATTTCAGTAAATTTGCAGCTCCCTTTTTGTTTGTTTGTTTATTTTTCTAATTTGTTTTATGGTATGACGCAAATTACATTCAAAAACTGCACACAACCAACACAAATATGCTTGCATGGAGTCCTCCAAAGACCTAACACCATGTAGCTCCACATTGAATATCCTATTTGTAGGTGAATGGTCATCTTGTCTGTTACTGTGTGAACTCTAAAGTTGTATGATATAACCTCACTCTGCTCTACAAGTGGGTAGAGGACCAACAACAGGTCAGTTCAGGATGAGTAACCCACAGTTATTAGAACATGTTTGTACATCTAAACTGTTTTTTGAAAAAAACAACAATGACTCCTGATCACTTTTGATGATGTTTTTCCAAGGTTTTTTTTTGCTATCACTATTGTATAATTCATGACACTGCTCTTCTACATACTTATAAATATCCCAGCGACACAGCTGTCTAACTGTCTCCTCAGCCCCACATTCTATTGAAAAACAACAACATGATTCACTCTGGAGGAGCCGAATGTTTGCTGGTAATTAGTATGTGCAATTTTTAAAAAAGTAAGCCACTGATTATATGTGTTTATAAGCTGAATCCTCCATCTAATCAAGAGATTGGCTTGGGTGTAGTAACGCTCTGCGCCTGAGGACTCTGAATATTTTCTCTCTGGAATGTGGCTTTCTCTGATGAGAACATTTTTTTCAAAGTGTGTAAAGTCATAAGGTAGATTTGTATGTAACATGAAAATGTAGCTGACACAGGACCTGAGCGATGCATCTGACCATTCAGTTTACACATCTACCATTCACTAAAGCCTCATCAGAAGTGGTTTCTGTAGAAACGTGGCTGCTTTTTAAATTAAGGCTGAAGACTTTTGTTTGTCTCTGCTTTTTATTAAATCAAGGAATTACAGATTTATTGTACTTTCCTCTTGTATTTCTTAAATTCCTGTCTAAATGTTAAACCACTTAGCATCGCTTTGCCCCATTGAACCTTTGATGCATCAAATACCCTGACTAACCTGATGGGGGTGCTGTAATCAAATCTCACCTTTTAGTTATCATGTTTTTAGAGATTTAAAGACAGGAGTTAATACTGTTGTACAAGTGGTTGTCAGGATTGTCTACAGATGTAGAATTTCTAGTGTGATTTAAATTTAATCAAAAATGCCATTTTTGCATGTACAGCATCAAAACAAGCTAAAAGTAACATCAAATTTAACATTATTGTTATGAAAACAAGGACAAATGGCGGTGGTTGAGTATAATTCTGCCACTTGGTTGAGCGTGAAAATCCTTAAAATCTGGTTATATTAAAGTTTTTGATTATTTCACTTCTTCACTGACAATGTTTTTGTTTCATTAAATGTGAGTCTGTGGCATCTTAAATCCTCTCCTTCATTATTAAGTGCAGTATTTCCACTGGCTCCTCTCAGGTTTCCCCTTTCACTCATCACTCAGGCATGCAGCTCTAAGGTTACTGCTTTGTTTAATTCATTGTGCTGACTCTATGTTACTCTATCAATGCAATAAGGAATAAACAGCTGTTCTTACTGTGGCACAACTTTTTAAACCCTTTTGTCACATCTCATTCTGCTAAAGGGAATCTCACTGGCCTTTAAGCAGCTATAAATCGGCGAGGTGAGGCCTTACAGTGTATCCTTATTCACTGGTATAAAGGAAAAATCAGTATGTTAGCATTTAAGTTTCACTGATGATCCCACGAGGCATTACACCACAGCTGAGTCACCTTTTAGCTAAACATGGCTTCTTAAAATAGGAAAACAGCCTGTAGATATCTTACTTTATTTAAAATCAAAGCATTTTAAGAACAAAATACGTTGGATGGTGCATCTTTTCCTATAAGCTGCAAATACTGGGAATACTAATGTAGCAGACAGAAGGACCCAAAAGCATGGCTCAAAGCTCCAAAAAAGCTTTATTCCTGGGAACTTGCAAAGTAAAGCTGACATAAGGGCAAACAAATAATCAAAAGGAATTAAACTAGTGACACAGGATAAGAAACACACAGCTTGAGGGAGAAGGCAACAAAGAGCACGGGAAGACAATGAATCCACACATGGAAGACACAAAACTTGAAACTAATATCAGATGATGACCCAGAGGTAGTACAACTAGACATGCTGCAGAGACTAAAGACCACCAAAGTATAACAGGGAGAGACAAAACACGTGACGCAATGACAAAAATGTAAACAGCCACAAAAAAGACTGAGTCAGATACAGAAATGGGGGGGGGGGGGGTACAAGGGATAAATAAAGAACCATAAAACCAAGAATATTACAAAATATTCTTAGAAGTACAGAACCAAAAAAACCTCATACATCCTAAAAACTCAAAACCCTCAGTCCAAGACTCAGAGACCATGACGACTATACCCACAGCACTACAAACAAAATCGACTCTCTCGCCACCTCTATATGGAACAGTGATTAATCGAAAAAGTTAACTCACTTCAAAATGTGTTTATGTACTCCTGTTTTTTTTGAGAGTTTTTATAAATGGGCATTAATTTTTTTTAAAATATGTAAATGCATTTTTGATGATTTGATGAGCATGAATTGTGTGCTGAAGATGACCATACAGACTGTTGCAGGAATGGCCAGTGATTCTATATATGAGTGGGACTGGCTGCCTGTGTTTCCATTATCCCTGCAATGGACTGGCTCCAACCCCTGAGTGACCCTGAAAATCAACAAGTGGAAGAAAATGGAAGGGACATAAAATACTCATGTCTATACTTTGTCCCATAAAATGTGTTTGGTAAGAAGTGGCTAAAAGGAGCTGCAGATGTCAGAAATTCAACTCAGGTTGAATGGTGTAATGAGGGAAAAGGTCAAGGAAGCACGAGGTCCTTTTTCATCAGGTGGCGAGCAGCTAGAAAGTAAAATGTGGTGGTAGCCAAGGAGTACAACACTAAACTGTAACAGTTGACATAATTTATTTACAATAAAACCATCCCAGGGAATTTAAAAAACTAAAACTATAAGTCTCACTTATATACAGGGGCGTAATTTCCAGGGGGGTTAGGGGGTTTATGACCCCCCCCAATAATCAGACCCAACCAATATACCCCCCCCCCCCCCCCCCCCCCCAATAAAATTATGAATTATCCTACATAAATAGGCTGTTGATTTTCTTTACTCATTTCAGTTATTACCAGCAAAAATAGTTACATGTTTAATCATCTGGGAATTTATCCAGACTACCCCAGGTGCAATAGTCTTGAAACCATCACACAAATCATTCTTCCCCAGTTGGGTCTCATTTGGAGAGGCATTCTTACTGGGTACAACTCCTCCACCACATCTGAATCCAGTTCCACAGACAATTCCAGGCTAATCTCCTTGGCATCCATCGGGCCAGTCCAACCTGTTGCTCTCATGAAGCTGTGCCGTCTTCATGTTTGTGCCACTTATACTCTGACACCTCTCTCTGATTGCCTTCACCTGCCATCTTTTATGTAATATCAATTCAATAAAACTTTATTGATCCTGAAGGTTGACCCTGAAGGAAACTGGGTTAATATCAATTTCTGGTAATATCAGCAGG
The DNA here is from genome assembly GCF_900408965.1 of Simochromis diagramma. Lineage (NCBI taxonomy): Eukaryota > Metazoa > Chordata > Actinopteri > Cichliformes > Cichlidae > Simochromis > Simochromis diagramma. The sequence goes on along the minus strand of NW_024386831.1, from coordinate 9,894,320 downwards.
TGTGGATAATTTCTTTGATTAAGGCACGTAGTAACAGTGGGAAGGAAAAACTCCCTTCTAACAGGAAGAAAATGAATCAGGATGATCAGTCTTGCAGATGCTATGCACAACAGCATTTCATGTGTGGTGATTGCATTTGGATATCATCAAAGCGGAGCCAGTTTGTAAAGATGATCATTTTCTGAACATAATATACAGGAAACAGAAACTCCCATTGCTCACAGAGCTTGTTTTTCTCAGTAATCTAAAAAGTGTGTGAAAAAATTCCATTGACCTTTTTTGTTAAAGGAACTGCGACGATGCAAACTCTTGTTTTGGTGCACACAAACACGGTCGTCCCTGTGGCACTCTCTTTACATCATATTCAGCCAAGAGGACCCCCCCCTCCCCAAAACAATCTGAACAATCTGGATTATTTATACAGGCACTGGTTGAAACTTTGACCATGTTTAAAATGGACAAATTGTAACAGTGTATATTCACTGTTACTATATAAGTATATGTCACAGGAAATAATTCAAAGAATAATAGAGCTGCTTTAAATTTCACTAACAATACTTAAAGAAATTGGAACCTTGCTGCTAAACAAACATGTCTTCAGGCCTTTACCCTCATCCATTTTTAAGACCAAAACAAAGCATAAAAGGTCACGTGTATATGTTCATCATATCTGGGTTTCCATGTGACATTTGGCCTAAAAAGTGCAACAGATGGTTGTAGAAGGAGCTTTACTCATCACAATCTATAGCATATTAACTAGACTTTTGATTTTATTATTAGTAACAAAGAAACAATGCATCTCTTCATGTGCAAGAGAGAATAGGGAAATAGATCACAGGTAAAATGTCTAAATCAGCGGAAGGTATATATGTTAATTCAGTTTGGGGGGTAATGTGTCAATACAACCCTGCTGCAAGGGATTCGGAGTCTAATCTTTCTTTAGTCAAGCTCAGCAATGTGGGAAAACAGGCTCATGAATGAATGTTGTGGCTCTTCTGGTTGAAATAAAGCTGGCATCTATTCTGGCCTCCATTCACATCAGTGGACACAAGCCTCAGACAGACTCAGCTACCCTGGTTCTCATCACCGGGCATTCAAGCATTTTAGCTCAGTTATTCCACCATCAGTGCCACTCGTGTCTGAAAGATCTGCTACCTTATCATTAAAGCTCCACCAGGATACTTCGACAAGCAACAAAGACTAGATTCAGAGCAGAATAATCATTACCTGCTGCTACAGTTGGTTAAACAAGATAACGTAGGTAACTACTATCTAGCATCGCACATTTTGGAAACGTGCAGCAGAATGCAGATGTACTCACAAATAAATTAGGTTATCAAAACTTTATTTGTAAAAGAATAAGCATTTTTTAAAAGGTTTGTTTGTATTTTGCAAAGTTACAAGGACAAAGCAAAATATTTCCCAGTTCTGAAAGATTGTAATGATCAGAAGATGGAAATATTTGGGGTTTAATCATCTCAAAACTGTGCAATGCACCACAGACCTTCAGTGCTTTGAAGTGCACTTTTCAGAAATCTCTTGTTAATCAAAAGGCTCTTTTTGTTTATGTAGAGCCTTTCATCCCTCAATTACCGGTAATTTAATTTTCGCGTAATAGTCACGTCTGTGTTTGGTCTGGGCTGTGTGCAAGCACACTGAAAGTATTTCCTAGCTTTTGTGGACGCAGTTCTGATTTGATGAAAACACAATCACATAATAAACTTAAATGGCCCCATTCCAAAAGAAAACATGCAGTGTTTTAAAGCTTTTGCGGTCCACACATTATCACACTAATGTTCCTCTGACTGTGCAGCGCATAATCAAGAAACGCTGAATTACCGTTGTTATTTTTGGACCTTTTATTCCTCTTTCATTTATAATTTGTCATTGTAACAACAACCACATTGGACAGAAATGATGAAGTTTCTATTAAATAACAAAGTCCAGGAAGTCCTGTTGATTGGTGCAGGGATAACAGGGCAATATATCTTCAAGTGAAATCACATTCATTTATTCTTTAACCATAGAGGCAGCGTAACACTAAACTTTTATCAGGGTTGGAGAGTCTTGTTCTATCCCCAGCAGTGTTCTTGCTCCACTTCCTGGACTTTTTTTTGTTCTGTCTGCACTTCTTATGAGCACCTGTTCTTTGGAAAATAACATTTTCTTGTTAACCCCATTTACATTACAGCTTAGAGAGAGGGGGGAGGAATCAAACTGCCTGCTCAAACTTAATAAGCGAACTCACCTTCTGCCCGAGATACGTCTTCCCTAACTGCCCGGGTGTTCTTGAATTAAATTAGGAAGAATCGCTTTAGGGCACATCCAACAGTTGGATGTCTTTCAGTCGGATATAAAGAACAAAACATGTTTCTCCTTTTTCTCTGAAAACCCTTTGAGTAATTACTTTTCTTCATAGCAGGGCAAAGAAAATCAATGCAGAGTTCAGAGTATAAATTACTCATTAGTGCTAGAGCCACAGCACAATAGTGCTGTGTTTTTTTTTGTTTTTTTTTTGTGGAGTGCCAGGGTGATTTAAAGCTGCTGACAGCACCAGACGCTTACACTGCAATAGGCTCCTGCTGTCCCTCTTGTCCTCTATCATTTGTATCGATGGGTATAGCCTGTCTGCTTGCCTGACAGTTAATCTCTTCTTCTCTTCCCTCCTCCTCCTCCTTCACTAACTATTACTCTCTCCTTTCTCTCTGTGAGCCACCACAACTCCTCCTCTTTCTATTTCTTGCATTACCTCCCCTGTTTTGTTTTGTTTTTCACAGATGTCGTCATGATGTATGATTTCAGCGTAGTTTAGACAGCCAGTGTTGCTTAAACTCTACAAGACATCTATTTTTTCTTACATGGGGACCTATTGTGGTTTTTTTCCAGTATTTTTTCTCTTATATGATTCACAGTCAATTATCTTGCACTGCATATTGGTGCAGCCAGTCAATTTATCTTCTGCATTCTGAGTTAATCTAGTGGTTCTCAAACCACCAGCATTAATTTTAACACTATTGTTTCCCCCAATCATGACCCTTTTTTAAAAAGAAATAACCCACATTTCAGCATCAACATCATTCGACTTGGCTCTGAAAGCCACTGCTGCTTTAACCCAACTTCCTTGTGACTGGCTGCTCAACACAAACAGAAGGTTTGAACAGCAGGTTGGTTTGACTTCTGTGCTTATTGCTGTGTACCTGAGATGACCATATTAGGTATATCTACTCTGTTTGACATCATACTGATCCAATAGAAAAATATTGGGGGGAAAAAAAAAACAAATCTCTGAACCTGAAAGTTTGGAGCAGTCAGGGATTCCTTGCAAATATGCTGACCTCATTATTTGAAACCTGCGTCATGTTTAGAGCATTTGGATCATGAACTCTGACCTCTGGTTAGATGTGAAAGAAATGCAATTTCCCTTAAAGCATGCTTCTGATAACCAAAATACATGCAAAAGACACATATGCACTGTAATTCTATGCCTTTATTAATTGAATTTAACATATTATTTAAAAATTTCAGCGCAAAGAGAAGAGAAAAGAAGAGACTGATTGAGAAGAGCTAGAACTGGTTCTGTATATCCAGTGATGAACAGAAAACACCGGAACACAGAAAATGGAGAAGCTCGAGTTTGAGATCAGAGTTCGTTGACCTGCTGTGGCAACATTACCAACCAACAAATGTGTACATTTCTCTCTCTCTCCTGTGTTTAAAAGGGAGAGAGTGAGGGCGAGAGAGGCCCCAAACAGCACCTGCATGTAGAATAATCCTTCAGTGTAGTTGACACCTGTGTCTGCAGAGGGATCTAGCAGCTCTCTGTCCACCTTTGTTTCACAAACACTGCTGTGGGATGTTTTGCTCATACCACAACAAATGTTTACACCCTCCATCATTTTTCCTCTTCTTTTCAGTATTTTTCCCTGTCAAAATAAATCACATTTTTCTTTAAATGAGTACAATAAAAGGGGAACACGATAACCTAACAATGGAATTACTTATTATTTTCCCATGTACGCTAACATAGACATAAAATTAATCATTACACAGAATTCAGGTTTATATTATTTAGTTTATTATTGTATTGTTTAGAAGTTAGTGCCTGAAACGGCAAGCCTTTGTTTTTAACAATGGTCTCTCTTTAAACTAGTATTAATGTAGGTAACTGAGTTATTATACTCCCCCAAAAGTCTTTTTGTTAATTCCACCATCTCCAAGAGATACATCATAGCAGGTCTTACTAATACTCACTCACATACTGTCTTGCTTTTTCTCACTTTCGTTCCTCTTCTCTCCAGAGCATACCTCCACCTCTCTGGACTCTCTCCCACCTGCTCCCTGCTCACACTAAGACCACAACATCATCTGCAAATATTATAGTCCACAAAGACTCCTTCCTGATCTCTTTTCCATAGCTTTATTGTATGGCTCAGCAGCTCTTCACATCACTCTTGCTCTTGAAAACTAGTACCAGCACACTTCTGCTCCGTTCTTCACAAACACTCTCTCTCTAGGATTTAGTTTGGTGAAAAAGCCCCTTGCCCTCTCTCCTAGACATCTCTATACCTCCACATGTATGTAATCCATCACTTAAGGTGGATGTTGATTTTCAGTTAAGGGTCTAAATACTTTTTTTCAACTAAACAAGAGTATTTTGTGTTTTTGTAATTCAAAAAACTTCCCTTGATTTAGAAATATGTTTAAATTTACTTCCATTTTCACTCCTGTGTTATGTTGGCATCCCCTGTGTCAGAAACAGTAATGCATTTTATTTATAAAACTGGAGTATTTCCTGCAGGTTTTTCCACTCTCCAAAGAATATTAGAGTGAGCCATACTGGATCTTTTGACTAAGGTTATTACAGTGTACCACTGGTGTAATGCTACTTCTACTTTTTATAAGAATGGTTTATCGTCTGTTTTATGAATGCTGCTACAACAACTCAGTTTCCTTCTGGGCTTAATAAAGTTTCTCTGATTCTGATTCTAAAACAAAATAAAACCTAACTGAAGCAATTTTGTGAACTTGGAAAACTATACAAACAAAAATGAAATTACCTTAGTTTAATATGTTAGTTTGGTATAAAATGTTATTATGTTATAATTGAGACTTTGGATGTCTATAAGACTTTGTAAAAGTTATTTTTATTGTAAAAACGTGTACTCTCTGTACTCTCCAGAGAATTAAAAAAAAAAGAAAAAAAGAAAATCCGATCTGAAAACTAACTGAAACTAAACTGAATGAAAAATAAAAAACTCAAAATTAAATAAACTTTTAAAGTAATGAGAAACTACAAAACTATAATGACTCCATACTGATTTCCTCTGGTTCAAAAAGACCAACAAAATCTATTGTGATGGCCCTAAACTGGTTTTCGGAGGGAGCGGCTGGGCTCGGCACTTTCCGGCACGCTTCGTGGATATTGACGTGAGCTCGTGGCCGCCTCTCCCAGACTGCTTTATGTCTGGCAGCAGCGGCCATGCGCGGTCGCCATATTACTGCGCACCCCTCCCCTCCGGCCCCGTCACAGACAGCGCAGACCACGGCAGCGGTGCGGGAGGCTCCATACTGAACGACACTACCGCCGGGGCGGACCAGTGATACAGCAAAACCCAAACGAGGACCCAGAGGAATGGATTTAACCCGTGTACGGCGCTTTTATTAGAAGTGTTTCGCCTTTTAAAGCTTCTAACTGCGGATTAAAGGTGGCTCGCTTTCACTTCGTTTCCTCTTGTTAAAAGAATAAGAATACAAAAACCCAGCAGTTTAAACAGCCGAGTTTGTGTTTAGCTAGCCGGTGATGGAGAGTGGCAGCTAGCTAGCTTTTAATATAACGCTAACTTACTCAGCAGCTTTTTTTGCCCGCTTTTTGTGTTCATTGCAGCGTGGCGTCTTTTTCTCTTCAACAAAACATACAGAAATGTTAGCTTGTGTTTAATAAAGGCGCAGACGGACAGCTCTGGTAGTTAACCGGCGAACTGGCATCAGCTGACGCTAGCGGCCACTAGCTTCTTTTGCCTCGCTAGGATAACGCCGAAGCGAGTGAAAGAAGACAAGGGTGTAAATATCGGCACAACTTTTGCCTCATATCTGCGCACTTCGTTGAAATATCTATTGTTTTTTTTCTAGATAATTTTTTTGGTCGTTTGTCTGTTGAGCGTAGTTTTGTCAAAACGGCGCCTTTAACGAGCTGCAGCCTTATTGCATACTGTCAGAGACCAACTACCGCCCGGATCTTCTCGAAATGCATCATCCGGACCCTGCAGGAGACTCTGGCAGTGTTAGAAAGATGGCGCACCAGGCTGTCTTTCACAGAAGGGGGAGCAACACTGGTAGCGGGAGCGGCCCCGGGCTGTCAACATCAGCTAACCCGGTGGTTAATAACAGCCACGTACCAGGCGATGACTACCCGCCCTCCCTGTTGATTCAACCTCCTGCTGGCTCATCCTCCCCGGGTCCCCATCATCCTCCTCCCCCCCACAGCCTAAATCTGCTCTCCCAGCCCCAGCCCACACAGTCCACTGGAGCTCAGATAAAAAAGAAGAGTGGTTTCCAGATCACAAGTGTGACTCCAGCACAGGTATCTGTTAGTACCAATAACAGCATTGCAGAGGATACTGAGAGCTACGACGACCTGGATGAGTCCCACACTGAGGATCTGTCGTCTTCTGAGATTCTGGATGTGTCCCTCTCCCGAGCTAATGATGTAGTTGGAGCAGAGAGAAGCTCCTCAGAGGAGACGTTGAATAATTTCCATGAGGCGGAGACCCCTGGAGCGGTCTCTCCAAATCAGCCTTCACACCCCCACACCTTGAACCAGGCACAGAAGCAACAAGGTGGAGCCATGGTGAATGGGACTGTACACCATCAACATCCTCCACATCCTAACCATGCCCAGGTCTACCCTCTGTCCTCTGGCTCTGGGATCACCGCGTCCGGTCTCACCTCTGGAGCTTTACCTTTTGTCACCCAGAAAATGCCTTCTAATATGGGCGGCCCTCAAGAGAGAGTTTCCCAGGCTGCTCCTTCAAGTATCCCCACTCAGCCTACGGGGACTGCAGTCCCGGGATCTATCCCTGGAATGCACAGCTCTGCTGCTGGCAATACAGTTAGCATAGTTAATCCCCAGACCAGCAGTGTTAGTAATGTGAATATGTTGAGCTCTGCCAACGTGCCTGTGAGAGGGGGGATCAGCACGAGTGCTAGCACTAGCAGTGGCGGCTATCCTCTCAATGTGATGAGCAGCAGTGGAGGGAGTGGAGGAGGAGAAAGTGCTGCTGCTCCAGCGGGGAGCAACCTTATGGCCCCCACTAGCATGATCCAGCAACACCAAAACTTAAACTCCAACATTGCTATGACTGCTACAACTACTGTTGCTGTGAGTGTCTCTGGAGGCGTAGGGCTCCCCAGCGGGCTCCATGGAAGAGTTGGATCAGCTGTGCAGCAGCCTGTGAGTGCAACTGCTACAGCTGCGACCACAGCTCCTGTATCAACTGCTCCTGCGGCCCCTGTGGTGGCCACCACCACAAGCTCTCGCTTTAGAGTGGTGAAGCTGGACTCTAACTCTGAGCCCTTCAAAAAGGGCAGATGGACTTGCACTGATTTCTATGATAAGGAGACCCCAGCTCCTGCCCCCACTTCTTCTTCTGATCCTGGGTCCCACAGCATACGACAGTTTGTCTCTGAGAGCTTTGCTGGGGGGTCGGAGAGAGAAAGCACAAGTGGGAGTTCTGTGAGTAGTACTATGAGTACATTGAGCCATTATGTCGAGAATGTGTGCAGTGGAGATGTTGGTGGACCACAGCATGCACAGGATTACAACTCCCCTCCTCAGGGCTTTCAAGGAATCCTCCCCAGCGGTTTAAGCATGGGGGTATCTCACACCCAACCCCAACAGCATGATAAAACTATTGCGGCCCCCTCGGCACCTACAAACGTTCATCAGCCTCCATCCATGCCGAGCCACCAGACCACCATGGGACTCACTGCTGTGTCCCAGCAGCAGCTCACTTATGCCCAGGCAGTTGCTAATCAACCCCCAGTAGGTGTTCAGCAGCAGAAGATGGGTTATGCCACCCTACCACAACAGCCAGCTGCTGCCCCCCAAGCACACACGATGTCGATGAGGCCACCTGAGTACACACAGCCGCAGCAAAGCATCCCTCATTCTGCTGCTGCTTCCCAGCCTTTGTCCAACCAAGCTGGAGCCACATCTGCTGGGATGGCTAACGGAGCCTGCCATATGATGGGAGGTCCTCAGCAGTCCCACTCTCTTCAGTCTACCACCTCTAGTATGTCCTCTCATGTCGGGGTAGCTGGTGTTGGCCAGCAGCCTCAGAGCCATCCAGGCCATTTGGATTGCCAGCAGCAAAAGCCGCAGTCACTCCCAACACAAATCCAAAACCAAGGGCTGAGCACCCAGCTGCCAACAGCGGCCCATCAGAGCCAGGCATCTGCACCAAGTGTGCCTCCCCCCAACCCTCAGAGCGATCACCAGGCCCAGGCCCAACCCCAATCTCACAACACTGGGAATACTGCTCGGATGCCCCCGCAGGGAGTTCCCCATAGCCAGCCGTCTTCTGTGAGCTTGACCCATGACCACAGCAGTGCCCAGGCCCTGGCTCACGCTGCACAGGCCAGCGCCCTGTATGCCAGTCTGCCGAGCTTCACCACCACTCAGCTGCAAGATGCCCAGCGGCTGCTCCTCCAGCATCAGTCGGGTTTGTTGGGGTTGCCCAAGCTGTCTGGAGGAGAGACTGGATCCAACACTGGCCATGGTCAGGAAACTGAGGGCAACGCTGCCACCGCCAGTGCCTTAACAGCACCAGCTGGTCTCAAGACTGTAGATGGAGAAGAGGATGGGTAAGAGACTTCATTTTTATACTTTTCTCACTTATATTTGTTTGATTATCTGCAAATGGTTTATGGCTTTCTTTCTTTCTTTTTTTTTTTTTTTGTATTAAAAAAGAGTTTTGTGTGATGGTACTCAGCATTTTAAGTCTGTTTGAAGCTGAATGAGTTCACTGTTTAATGTTGCAGCTGTGAGGGAAGAAAAGTGTTGTTGTTATCCTAGATCACCAGCCGACAGAGGCCAAGCTGCTGCACTCTCTCTGTCCTCTGTCAGTGGGATACAACGCAGGGCTCAGCTGGATGTGACGTTTCTTGTCTTTATCAAGTGGCTGCAGTGATTCAACATTTTACCTCACCCGCCCGCCTGCTTGAAATCCCGGCTGTCTGCCTTACAGGGCACATTTTCTGCTGGGCGCACAGTTCCCTGTAGAGACTCTCAGCACATTTTGTTGTTGAAAAGCAGAAATTGCAGTAGCAGTTGTCGATGACTTAATGAGCAATAGAATAAGACAGGTATGAAATAAACTGACAGCCATTGTCAATTTTGTGTTGTAGTCAAAGCAAGTCTTGGAATGCCCTTTCGTCTTTAGGAAAGAAACAAGAGTTGCCAGGTTGCTTATTCACATGAAAATGAAGGCACATGGCTCCTTTTTTTCCTCAGTGAAAGCTTATTGATTTCATTAAGAGCCTTTTCCCTCTCTCTCTCTGCTACTGGCAAACTTGAAATCCTTTGGAAATTCCTCACAAGAAGTTTTAAGAACATATTTTGAGGTTAGACAGGAATTTTAATCACTGTGCAGCACGAGGGACTTGCTTTCATTTCCGTCACCCCTAACAATCTGAAGTCTTACGAATATGTTGGTGTTACTGTCACCTTTGCCCTCATAGCTTTAGGGATGTTTAGCATACCTGAGTCTCAGTCAGCGCTTAGCGAAGTGATGCCAAGTACAGCTGGGAATGTGGAGGGTAACATGGAAGTTATTTTAGTTTGTTTTTTTTGGTTTTTTTTGGGGGGGGGGTGCCTTTATGGGTCAGCTGGGTAGATACTAAAGGGTGACTGTTTTTATCACATGATGTTTAACTCTGAGGAATTTGAAATCTATGTGGGATCAGGTGGATTATTGTCTTTGATCAGCACTCAAACCAAAGCCCTGCTTACAGATTATCTCTGTGAATTATACTCATTCTGTCTAGTTTACCTGCTATCAGTGGTAGTGGTAATATTTTGACTCTGTTTTCTTACTTTTAGACTAGTCAGTCTGCACCATACAGTGGCTTGTGTGGCTAACATTAACAGTGCTAGGACGAGCTACCTTCTGTGCTCGCAAACACCTGTGCATAGTGTAAATAAACATGTCTCCGGTCAGGTGGTTTTAAGAGAGTTTACTTTGATGCGGCCTACATTTTGCAGATGAAAATAAAACAGAACTGTGCTGGTTTGCAGGGCTGTTACCTGCCCTGTCTAACATTGTGCTTCTTTACAACTAAAGTGAGACAAAGAGTGGGTCCAGGACGCTGGGCCCGGCAATCGACAGGTAACTTGGCAATAACTTTAACCCAACAGATAACCGGCACTGTACATTAATGCAACATGAGAAATTCGTTTAACTTAAGGCTGTTTGATTATGGCAAAATAATGATTATGGCAAAATAATAATAATCCGAATTGTTGGTTAAGCTCAGTTATTTAACATGCTGCTTGTTATTGTCAGTAATTTCAACACTGTACAGTTACAGAAAACAGACTTTTTACAGCAAGTTTCCTTGAAGATAGGGGGAAAAAAATTGATAGGGGGAAAAAAAGAATAAAAGATATGAGCTTGGTAGGAGACATGAGGTCTGAGAGAGTTTCAGACCTGGGCTAACAGGTATTTTTGACTTTAAAGCCTGTGTAACAAGGGTAGCTGCCACAAAGAAGCCCATGCATCAGCTTAGCTACCTCGCACAGCTCAAGAGGCCTTCATGGTAGCTACAAGGTGAGACCTGGTGACTGAGGCAGTTACAGGCAACTGATGATAATCTTTTCACTTGTACACCAATGAAAACGTTGCAGTATTTCTTTCCCCCCACATAGTTTCGTTTTCATGGCTCCTCCCTAAAAGCTCAAAAGTGGTGGTGTGAAAATGAATGCAAAAGTAATTTCGAAATCCAATGATTATTGTTTTTAATTTATAGTATTTCTGCTGCAAATTACTGAAGGCAGCAGCTTTTAATCATCTAAGCAATTATTTGTTCACAAATAATTGTGAACTTGAGATTTTATTTTATTTTTTGTATTACTGATATCTCTGCCTCTCTTTGATGTTCACTGACAAAAGTAATGCACTTCCGTGACTGCATAACAGGCATACTTCAAGAAAGGTATTTCCCTTGTGATTCTATATTTGGACTTGTGCAGACAAAACACAGTAAATTAATCTATTAATCACAAAACTGCTATATAAAGTTATGTTAAATGACAACCCTCTTGGGTTAAAATAAAACTTAATTTAAAAGCATCACTTATTACCAGGACAAAAAATGAACAGCAGTTGTGATCAACTGCATGGTTTTTAAATTATTGAATAATCAAGATTACAATAATGACCACAATGATTGAGCAGCCTTGCCACCAGTGCAACACGGCTCTCCACCTAAAGAAAAATGGTTGCATGGTCAGTATTACAGGAGCTAAATATCTTAGCTGGACTTTTGAGAAAGGTTGCCCCAAGATATAGAGCCTCTACAAAAGGCCTTATGCAGATGAATTAGTGACATGATACTTGAAAATGTCTTTTGGCAACAAGAAATTCAGTTCTGCTTTGGAACATAAATAGAGTGGTAACAAGGGTAAGCACTGTGGAAGCTGACCTTATTTTTAGCATTTCAACTTCATTCTCAAAATAGAATTTCAAATTTATGCTGAGTTTTAAACAACAAAGAAACACTTGATGTGGTCTCAGTGGTCATTTGGGGGAAAATGGGCTGTCAGAAGTGCCCTTTGTTAAACTGCAATCAAAAGAGGAACTGACCACATGTCAGATAACATAGGAACTGCTTTGCTCATTGGTCTGGCTTAACATTGTGGCATCGTGCCCTTTTGTGTGTTTTGGACACACAGTTTTGAAACACTTATGTTTTTAACAGTCACTAACAGTTCCTGCCCACTGTTATTGAATTGTTGCCCTAATGTTAGTTGCAGTAACAGAGGAATGACTGTTCTAACTTTAAATTTCTGCTGAAACATTATGGTAATTTTGTGCCGAGGCTGTCACTGAGATGTTTTTTCTTAGCTTTCTCTGTCTGGTAGAAATATGTGTACAAGTATGTTGTGAACAGGGAATCTGTGAGCTGTATTTGGGGTTGTACAGTTCCTGTGGTCTTCTCTGTGACTGTCGATGACCATATTTGCAGTTTTTGTTATGTGGGATGACCCTGTCCTCACAAACCCCTCCGGAGCCAAAGCTAACAGTTAGGTGTCCTCAGAGTGCCAGTTCATCTGTCTGCATGTGTCTCTTTGAATGAGAGAGCTTGTCTGTTGTACATATCCTGGGTCTGTCCTGCGAGTTATTAATGAGGTGTGTGAGTGAGTGTGAGGATGCCACTGCTGGGGTTTACTGGCAGCTAATAGTGATTAAAAACAGAATGTCAAATGTTCCTGTGTGCAGAATTTTAAGTAAAACCTGGCATGCTCCCACGCTCATGGCTCGTCCTGTATGTGAGGAAGTGGTTTCGTGAAGTGAGACTTCACATTTGTGTGTATTTGAGTCTTGTGACCAGAGGTTTTGTAGATTGGCAAGCTGTAAAAGTTTGGTCAGAAATGAATATACAGTGATGTGGAAAAAGTGTTAGCCCCTTCCTGATTATTATAATAATAATAATAATAATAATAATAATAATTTTTTGAGGGGGGGTGTTTATCATACTTGAATATTTCAGATCCTCAAACAGTTTGAAATATTAGACAAAGATAGCACAAGTATAAATGCAGTTTTTTAAATGAAGGTATTTATTATTAAGGGGAAAACAAAAATCCAATCCTACATGTGGAAAAATAATTGTTTGGGCCACCCTAGGCAGCAACAACTGCAATTAGGTGTTTGTGATAAGTGTCAATGAGTTTTTTACAGTGCTGTAGAGAATTTTTGCAGAATTGTTGTAATTCAGCCACATTGGAGAGTTTTTGAGCATGAAATGCCTCTTTAAGGTCATGCCACAGCATCTCAAGATTTTCCAAAGTCTTTATTTTACTTTTTAAACCATTCAGAGTTGGACTTGGTTTGTTTTGGATCATTGTCCTGCTGCAGAAAACAAGTGCGCTTCAGCTTGAGGTCACGAACACATGGCCAGACATTGTCCTTTGGGATGTTTTTGTAGACAGCAGACTACAGCAAGTCTTACAGGTCCTGAGGTGGCAAAACAGCCCCAGACCATCACACCACCACCACCATATTTTACTGTTGATATGATGTTCCTTTTCTGAAATGCTCTTACTTTTATGCCAGATATAATGGTACACACACCTTCCAAAAAGTTCAACTTTTGTCTTGTCCGTCCAGAGTTATTTTCCCAAGTCTTGGTGATAATCAAGATGTTTTCTGGCAGGCAATCACTTTTTCACACCACTGTAACACAATTTTTTTTTTTTTTTTAATTTTTTTTTTTTTTAGCTTTAATGAGGCAATTCATCAGTTACACTTTGCTCTATTTTAGCCTCCTTTTTATTTATTTGTTTTATTTTATTGCTTTTTTGAGATTAAAATGGTCAGTTTATTAACTATTATTGGCATTCCTCTTGTGCCTTTGTCTCACCTCAGCAGTATTGCTTGTAATTTCACTAAAGGACCCACTGGGAAATGAGAATCCCATCAATGTCTTGATATACAGTTTATAGACTTGCTTTGATCGACTTGCTCTCGACATGTCTGCCTCTTTTTCCTTCTCAATTGCCCCATATCTCTGCGCGTCTGTGGATGCAACCATCAAAATGAAAAGGCAAGTTATATTTCTTGAAGACAGAGATTATTTTATGGTCAATTGTACCAGTCTCTGTTAGCTAGAATTTTTGATAGAGGTACCCCTGTCTGTGTAGTTTGGCATATGCAACCTACATATTCTACCAACCAGGCCAGAATGTTTTGAGAATCTAGAAGTGCCAAGTTTGGCCCTCATTGTCTAGAAAGGTGCTTTTTCTCTCAGGCAGTGAATATGAGTGAAATTTTGTCCTGTAATATAAAGTTGGTGGGGGACTAATACTTGGGTCTGTACTAGGTTCCCTGCCAAGGCTGCAAAGCTTTAAGGATTGTTATAATGTCCAACGTTAAGGTCAATGTCTCTTTTGGTTTTAGAATGATTAACATCTGTGGGGAAGCTCTCATTGCACTTACGGTAATGATGTACACAAGTGTATGTCAAGTGGAGTAGTGTTAATCTTCACTTAACCTGTCTGCTTCTCTATTATGCTAACGGTGAGCAAAGCAGAGGAGACAAATTAGTGTGACACTATAACACAGGAGAAGCACAAAAAAAGACACACACACACACTAGTGCTAGTTTTTTTTTTTTTTTTTTTATATATTTCTACTTTCTCATTGAGAATGCAGGGTTTTGGTTTTTTTTTTGGTTTGTTTTTTTTAATATATAAACACACTAATACATGTTGCGTCTAGCTGTGAACGGGCAGATGATGATGATGATGATGATAATCATCACATATTATAGTAATGTCGCAACAAGTTTCCCAGCAAATCAAATGTAAGAAGAGTGACGGCATTAGGGTTGGGACTTAACGTTCATGTCTATCTATTCACTAGATCCTTGCAGTGTTTAGAGATGAACATAGCTGCTGCGATGCCACCTGTTATTTTCTTAAGTCCTATTTTGAAATCTTAAAACTTTCCCAAAATTACAAGAATGCAATAGTTGGTTCAGTTTGTGACCTAAGGTAAATGCAGATTGTCATTGAAAGACAGCTAAACTTTAACCTACAGTTTTAAGTAGGGAAGGATCCGCGTTGGATATTCATATCAGCATGTTAATAAATAATGAGACATTAACCAGTGCCAATGATTGATGTTTATCTGCAACATTATTTTTCTACCTACGTGTTCAGATAATGCAAAGCATAGAGAAAGCATTTCTTTCTCTTTAAAGATTTTTCTTTGTGTTGGCAGTTAGCTTCAGTATGTTCACTGAATTTCACTGTCAGTGCATCCTTAATTTTGTGGTGACATCTTTGGAGATTCTGCAAATTCTGATGTTATTCCAGATGCTTGGTTTATTTATTTAAATGGAGTAGTAGGGATTATTTTATTTATTTATTTTTAGGTTGATATCAACACTTGTGATATTTGGGCTATGAAAAGATATTTGCTAGAGGTATGAAAAGTTTTGGATTGAAGAGGGGAAAAATTAGACCTCTTATGAATCCAGCATGTTCTATAAATATATAAGCTAAAGCTAGTTAATATTTAACTAGCTTTAGCGAGCAAGAATTAGTTTTTGTTAAATTTATTATGGCCCAACAAACTCAGTCCACTCTATAATAATGCACCCACTGTGGAATTAGGCAGCAGTGTAACCTTTTTCTCTATAATGAGGAAACAAAATAATAATAGATGGAGCCGATTTTTATCTGTGAAATGTGCTATATAAATAAATTTTACTTACTTACTTACTAGCTGTTTGTCATGAAGGTTAGCCTATTGTCCCTGTGTGAGCATGTTCAGGTTGGGAGGGCAGTTTTCTCAGATGAAAGGCACACTAAAAACACAATCCATTACCATCCATTACAGGCCATTAGTTTTCCCACCACACTCTTAAGTGAAACAGTCCTGTTTATTGATGAAAAAACAAACCATCAGCAAGAACGGGGCAGACACAAACAAAATCAATGACGCATCTGAGCAGAGAACACCAGCAAAGCAGAAGACTAAGACAGTAAACTGCGCTGAGAGGTTTCTGCTAACTTCTGGTCCCCCCTGAACAATCTTAGTGTTCAGTTTCCTTCTGCCATTCATACTTTCACCTCCCGGTTAAAAAGTGATAGTAAATACTCAGCGAGACCTCCCTCTCGCTGCCTCTGTTGCTCATACACAGCATGTTGTTGCTCTGTTGTTTTCTGGTGCTCTCTGGCTCGGTCTGTATGTGTGGTAGGATTGAGGGAGGTGTCAGCAGCATAACACACAACAATTGCTGTTTACTTGTAGTGAAACACTTTAGTGCTATATAAAGAGAGCACGGCTGAACGTTACAGCAGTTTTGGGCCATTTGTTGTGACGGCACTTTGTCATGGAGATTGTTCTAACTGCTCAAAAAAATGGGATACCTGCCCAGGTTTTGGCCCCTGTGTGGATTTTTCAGATTTGAGTGATATTTTCACTGTGTATTACAGCCTGATAATAACAAGGATATAGTGGGGTAATAGAGTGTAATTCATAATAATTACAAAAACTTGGTACCAACAGTGATTATAGCTTGAATACGATTAGACTGAAATTAATGTAATATGGCAGTGTGGGAACATGTGATCAAAAGTTTGTATTATGGTCTGCTTTTTTTGAAGGTTCTGGTGGTTTCACATTGTATTGCTACTACTAGTAATGAAGTTTTTATTTAAGCAAATCCTTATTTAGGTTTAGAGTCACAACGGTCCAAAATATATCAAATTAATGAAAAATAAAATGTCCAAGCAATGAGTAAGGAAAGGAAAGAGTAAAAATTTAAGGTGTTTCTAAAACTTAACAGTCGATCAACATTCCTACCCGCATCTATGACCATGAGCTTTGGTTGAGGGAAAAATGGGATTGTGGAAGCAGGCGGTGGAAATGAGCTTCGTCTGAAAGGTGGCTGGACTCTTCCTTAGAGATGGGGCGAAGGTCGAAGTACGAATGCTGCTACTCCACATTGAAAGGAGCCAGTTAAGGGGTTCGAGTATCTGATTAGAGAGCCTCCTGGACACCTCCTAGGTGAGATGTTTCAGGCATGTCCTAGTGGAAAGAGGCTAAGACCTAGGACCCTCTGGAGAGATTGTCTCTTGGCTAGCTTGGGAATGTCTTGGTGTCCCCCTGGATAAGGTGGAGGTGGTGGCCAGGGAGATGCCTAGACCCCTCGCAGCGCCCTCTGCCGCTGGGACCCTAGCTCTGTTAAGCAGCTAATTTTGCTAATCTTATAAGAGGAGGTTTGTTCCACAGCGGTCTGGCTAAAACAATAAAAGCACATTTTGCCCTTTGTTTTAAGCCTGGATGAAACCTGTAACAGTAATCGATTCTCTGATCTGACAGGTCTGAGGGGCTTAGGCTTTTATATCTAATGAAAGAGGTTTTCAGTTATATTGTTCTAAAGAATTGGTTTGACCTTTACAATATTTCTAGTTTGTACAAAGCAAAACTGAATTAGGCTTTTGATCCATTTTGAAACTGATAAATACCTTGTTTGTGAGAAGGTTGCTGTGGTTTGGTTATTAGTTGTCCAAGATGAGGAGTGACGCTATCAGAAACATAATTGGGACCAGTTACAAGGATTATCAGTAAGACGTTAAAAGTCGGACTGCTTAATGTGAATGAGGCCACTTGGATTTAAAGTATGCTTTAAAAACTAACCTGTGGTGAGGAAAATCACCTGTAAGCCTTGTGTAACACATCGTCGTTTCCTCACCTGTGGGACGAGTTGACCCCCAGTGAGAGCACGGTGATAGACAAAACAACCCAAAATGAAACGGGCTTTCTTTGAACTGAGAACAAGACAAACTGCAGATGCAGCTCCTCTTTTGGTCACAAGTTATTTTGGTACCTCTAGTCTCTTTTCTTTATCCTCCATTTGCCTTCACTGGTCTTGAATGCTGTTAACAGGCTGCTATGCTGCCTGTCTAGCTATTATTGTGTCCAACATGCTGTTCAGTGGTATAAATTTTAATAATGTGCAGATAAGTTTGTTTCAAAAAGTTTTATGTCCTGTGTGACAGATAGCTGTAGATCATTAACTTTTAAATTAATGTTTATGTATTCATATAGTTAGAACTGTGAGTGAGGAGGTTCAACAGTCAATACACTCCTTAGCACTAATATTTGCCACTGACACTATAATTCTAACTTTAATTTTGACTTGTGTAAGTTTACAGATGTAACAGTTTGAGAAAATATGTTCCCTACTTTTGAAGCTTAAGCAGTCAGGCAGTCTGTAAGCAAAGGCATTTACTAAATAAAGATCCACAGGTGATATGTAGGTGGTTGAAATTTCAGCTAAAGATGTAGACCCTGAATCTAAAGAACAAAGGACTGGATAAAACGAAGGAGTCAGGTAAGACTTGGATCAAATGGATCATTTTAGTTATCCCCAAAATAGAAATAGGATTCTTGCCAAATATCACTCTATTTGGATATTAACTTCTTAAGTAAGTGTTTTTGGTTTTCCTCCCTGTTGCTACTTTGATGTTAGATTTATCCGCTTTTTTTTTTCTTTTTAAAAGAAATACCCCAGAGTCACAGGAGTAAATCCTAAAACCCAGATTGGCATGTATCTACTTCTGGTAGGCGCTTGCAGTTGGGTGAATTATAAGTTAAGTGCAGCATAAAATGCGTAACTAAAGGGTATACCTTGTGCAGTGGCAGTTAAACTTTAGAGATCAGTAAAAGTGAGTTGGGTGAGATTATCTTGCATAACAAAAATGTTCAGGTATCATAAACATTTTTCCCACAGAGTTTATTCTCTGTATTAATCCAAGAATATGAAAAAATCCTATCAAGGGAACCCAGGAATTGCCATACTTCATTTAATAAAATCTGTGAGTAGTGTCCCATAGTTATCTATCATGCTTCTGCAACTGAAGGGGAAAAACCCCCATCATACAGCAAGAGCTTAGAAGCAAATTTCAATGCAGAAAACGCACAAAAGAAAAAAGATTGCTTTGTAATTGTTACAATCCTAAACAAAGAGAGATTTCTTCTGTAAAACCCCACCAGAACATCTGGACACTAGGTCTGTTAAGTCAGTGCCAATAATAAATGAAAATCGAATCGATGAAAGGCAGCAGTGAGCGACTCTGCTCAGTTTGGTTCCATCTGGTCCCGTCTGCTGTGTCCTCAGTAGTCTGAACCAGCTCCAGTAGACCTGACTAACTTGGGTCAGGTCAGCTCAGGTCACTTCCGCTGTGTGCTGTGAATTTTAGGGATCTCGTTGATCTCCCCACAATGAGCAACAGGCACGACACGCACACACCGGCTCCCTGCACTGCCAGGGGGAAGATTACATTCAAAACAGCAGCAGCAGAGATAGCCATCATGCTGCCAACCAGCCCACATTCCCCTAAGCTTTCACACTTTGAAACACACTATACACTTGTTTGGACCAACAATAGCTCCCTTTAAAAAAAAAAAAAAAAAAAAAAAAAGCCTGCCTCATTCATTTTAGTATGACCACTGTGTTAGCTCAGCAGTGGTTTCAGCAGAAAAGTGTATTTTTTTATTTATTTTTTAAATTTTTTGCCAAAAAAGTCTAACCCATTTTAACTTGTTCAGCAGAGCAAAGCGCTGTGCGAGGTTGGCTGTTAAAGATTTGAAATGTACGTTCACAGATGCTGATTGAACACCACTTCAGGGATGCAGCTGGTTCTCAGAGGCTCTGCTTTGGTTTAAGTTGCATAGGTGGTGGTGATGGTTGTGGATGGAGTACTTGAACATTTTCCAGATAAATTTTAATTTTTTTTTTTTTTTTCATGCTGTTTTTGACCATTATGATTACCATAGTTTTAAATGAAAGCTGGCAAAACCTCTTGTATTTCTGGAGGTGACTACACACACCATAAGCTCAGTTGTCGCACAGACGTATTTTCCTGTTACTTTGGGCCATTCAGTGAACAAAATCCGGTTTCATCCTGACTGAACTAAACCCCAGGATGAGAAATATTAGTTTTCTTGGTACTGTTATGTATTGTTTAACTAACACAAGTTAGATTTTGTTTTACAAACAAGAGCAGGATTCATCACTGCATATTGATGTCGACGTGGTATTGTTATTATCTAAATGTGTACATTGTTGGGGGAAATTGTGCCAGAGACGTTGTGTTGTTACAGTTATTTGTTTGAAAAGTTTATTGTATTAAAACATGGAGGAAAAGGGGGATTAACATACAAACACTTAATCTCCTGTTGCGAACAGCATATGACACATTTGCATAAGTATGCGTATGCATAAGTTTTAAAATGCTGTTGATTTCATCTTCAGTCACGCATTTTTATTTTTAGGCTTTAGTGGGCTGCCACTGTCATCCCCCCTAAACATGCAGGCAATGTGCTGAATCATGGCCGGCATTCCTGTGGCCAGAGCACTGTCCAGTCAGCTGCAGGAGTTTAACACACACACATTCACACACATGTAGAAGCAAAAATGCAGTGCATGACTTTGCTATAGGCGTAAGGATTGCTGCCTCTTTGTACTCCATGTGTTTCATAGTGTTTGTTCTGCTTCTGTCATTATGTCTCTGTTCGCTCTTAGCCGAACAGCACAGCTACCAAAGGTCATCCCAGGATAACGGAGACATAGTTATTGATAGTTGTGAGGCTTTTGTTTTTTCTCCATCGATTGATGCTCTCATCATTCCTGCAGACTATTTTCAAGTCATTTTCTATAGTGTTGCTGGATCCTATGAGATATGTGAAGTTCTCTGTTATTGTGAATGTAAAACTATGATATTGTAACAACCCAATCTTATCACAATGTATTGAGAAAATGTGGGGGGAAAAAACCCTACAACAAATAATAGCAATGATGCTATCATATAACAAATTAAAATGGAGGTGGTCTGTAAACACCAAAGTAACAATTATACAACTACTCACGGTATCTGGTGTAATTAGTGAAGCTGTATCAGGATTTCATTTTTGAAAAGTCATGACGCATCTAAATGGTGTTGTATCCTGTGTAGAGAAAAGACAAGTTGGGTATTAATCACTACATTTATCACTTGATTGTCATCATGGGCGTGCCCAGCTCGTTGAGATTTAAATGTTTCTGCCCATGCTAGTCAGCACCAACAGTTGTTATTGTTTTAAATTGTTCTAAAGGAATGACTAAGCATGCTTGGAAAAACAAGTGTTAATTTAGTGTTTTTAAGTATCAGTGAAAGACATTTGCAAGAGCTGCTGTGGTGTTGTTACTACAAGTCTTAATGGGTAGTAGAAGTTATCTGCCACTAACTGGGGCTGCAGGTTCGACGGACAGTACCACTCGTCTCTCCTGTGATACAAATGAGCGAGGTTAAAGACAGCTGTAAGAAGTAACAATTCTGCAATATGATGTTGAAAATATTTTATTTCTGCTGTGTCCAAGGTAAACTGACATCACAATGTGACTGAAGCCTTGTGAAACACATTCATGTAATATTTGTGTGGCCAGTGCTTAACTTTGTCCATTTGACTGTGTGTTTTTGAATGTTTTGTGAGCATTTTGTTACCTTTTGGACTGTTTAAATAACTACTGAAGTAGTAGCAGGAACAGCCTTAATATTGTTATTGTGACAGAACAATGATAGATAATCAGTTTGCTGTTATGAGAAAATCGGCAAACGTTTTAGGTTTTTGGAGGTAGAGCTATGCCACTTTAAATGGGCCTGTTGTGCTTTTCTGTATTTTGTCATATATTTACTGTTGCAATGGTGGGTGTTACTATTAAACATGGTCACTATGTGCAAGAAATTCTTTTGTACTTGTTTGAACTCTTGGTTTAAGGCAGTTGCCACAAGTTGAAAAAGGATGGATGCCAGCAGAGAAATGTTTTAAGAATCCTATTGATTGGAAATGAGTTAAAATAAAAGGCTTATCTATAAATACCAAAGCTAAACAGTGTTGGGTTATCTCAGGCTAGTGCAGTTTGATACTTTGTCTGCTTGGCTGTGGTGATGTGAGAGTTTCAGTCAGTCAGGGTGCTTTCCCATAGGCTTCAATATTCATTCACTCTGGCTTTGTGTGAGCTAATCCCTTTCTCTATGCTCTGTGGCTGAATGAGGAAGGCTGCTGGAGCCCCCCCCTCCAAAAAAAAGTCCTGGCAGCTGCTTCTCTTATTAGCATGAGTAAAGCACTGAGATACTTCTGTGTCCTGTAATTCAGTGTCTGTACTAAACCATTTCCCATATAATACTTAGGTATACAAATATTTATATGTAATACTTTTTACTTGTGCGTCTGTGTTGACATGCACTTGGATGCACACACTTAATAACAAAAAACCAAGAGTTTATTTTGAACTTCAGATGTCTTTAGTCTAGAGATTGACTGTTTGTTTGGTTTATTTTATTTTATTTATTTTTTTGTTCTTAGTTTAACTTTTGACAGCTACTGGCACGGTTTCTGACTGTCTCTGTGTGCAGTTTTGAGCTCTGTAAACAGTGCTGTACTACCCCCTGCTGGTTAACAAGCAGCGACTGCCAACAGACACCAGGATCATCATATTGGATGCAGACTAGGACTGTCAAGGGATGGTTTGAATGCTGCCTCTAGTCCTGAAAGAAGCACATTTAAATCTAAGAGTCCTAAATACATTCTTCTTTCAGTCTTCCTTTTCAGGCACGCTAGCTGTCCTACTGGGAGGGAAAAGCAATACAGTAGAGCTATAAATTCATAACCTGTAAAACATTTTTTTTTTTTTTTAAATTCCTCAGCACATGCAGGATGGCCAATTTTTGAGCAAACGGAGGTTGTTTTTGTTTTAAAGACCAGTTTTCCAAACTGATCAACTTTTCCCCTCGTTACAGTAAGAAATGTTCCGTTTAACCTGCCTGGGTCCAGGAATGGTTCTTGTTTTTGAGTTTCATAGCCCATTTACTTTTATATTTTCCCCATTCATTTAATGTTGGGTTTTTTGTTTTGTTTTTAAAAATATGTTTAATGTCTCTTTAACAGCACTTTTTCAAGAGCACTTGTTATTCATTACATATTAAATGTATTTATATTACATATAAAATATATGGATTAACACTTTCAGAAGAGCAGGTGTGGATGACAGAAAATCATAGCACTTTTTCCAGAAAGTAGATTAAAGAGTTTAATTTAACAAATCTCAACTCTGCTGTTAGATGAAAGATGTGAGGAAAGCCCTGTAAAGTCAGATGATTGAGGAGCACTGCAGTTTTTTCCTTAAAAGAAGGAAGAATTAAAGCATGTTCATGTCATTTTTCTTTTCCTTTGGCTATTTGACATGTATTTTAACTCCACAAGAAAAACAAGGAAAAAAAAATCAGCCCTGGTGACTTTTCTTTGTGGGAACCAGATTTTTATTTATTTATTTATTTTAATTTGCAGGGAAAGCTCTGGCACTGGGGTGACTGAGGACAATGAGTGGTGAAATGTGAGAAATGCACATCTTTACTGCACGGATGCTTTAATGCTTTAAGGTGTGATTAGACTTGATGAAAAGAAGGGTTGGCTGTGAAAACGGTACACTAATATTTTCTCACAGTGCCTGTAAGTACCTGAGCAAATTATATGGGGCCTAATATAAACAGTTGGTAGACATTCGCTGTTAACATACTCACCTGGTTAATATTATGTGTTCATGCTAAATTAATGATAGGTGTTTGAAGTGAATATAGGTGACCTTCCCATGTAGACCGGACTGAAAAGATAATGAGCAGTTATCTGTCTAAGATCACAGGCTTGCGTTTGTATTGTCCTGTTAACTGTAGTAGAGGCTGTTACAAGGGCAGGCGGAGGCAGGTCTACATTAGGGAACAATCATCTTATTTATTCCGTTTTATTTTTAAATCCTGCGATGTTAACTTATTACAGATATTTTATTTGTATTTTCATTTAGTTATAATTGGAAAGCAGAGGCTGCTTCAAAGAGAAATGTTAATATAGTTAATATAATCTGGGAAATTATTATAAGTTTTCAGCAGCCAAGAGCTCAGATTACTCTTCATTAGGTGTTGGTTCAAGACATGGTCTAAGCCAGGACCACAAACTTTTCCTTCATTAATCTTTTTTTTTTTTTTTTTTTTTTTTTTTTGTCTGGAAATAGGCTTAGTATATGTGTGGGAAATCGGCATCATTTGACTAGGTTTATAAATAAACTAATTTATAATGAAGAAAAAATGCCTCAGACCTACGGTGTATCACAATCTAAATTACATCAGAATCTCTTTATGGCAGTTTTTATTTCTATAATTTTTGAGACGTTTTGCTTTAATGAGTATCAAAGTTTCACAGGCAGTTTAATTCTCTGGAGTATCAAAGAAACCTTTCAGTTTTGTTTTTTGTTTTTTGTTTTTGTTTTTTTTATGTCAGAGAAGGTTTGTTTTTGAGAATGGTGAACTTCAGCTCACAAGTCAGTTTGTGAGATGCCAAATTTGAATTGTTTCTCTGAGGAGCAATTCACCATAAAGATGTGTGGAGTGTGCTGAATTAGAGAAAGTTTGGCTGCAGGAATGTACCAGCAGATGGCAGTGTGCACAAGCTAATACCTCCTGGTCATCCCCAAACGGGTAGTTGCATTAGGAGTATAGCCTCGCCTTGCTGGTCTGTGACAGTCAACAGTTATTTATTTTATTTCATATTTGTAAAATGGGAGGAAATGGTGAAGCAACGAGAAATTAATTTCCTTTTAAGATCAATGCTCAGAACACTCGTGAATGAACAAATGCCTGTTACAGCTTCTTATCAAATTCTTTATGCTGTTATAACTGTGTGTTAGGGAAATGTAATGTAATAGGCTGGAAGGCTAGGAACTGTAGGACTAGGGTATTTTTGTCACAGTCACTTATGGTGTGCCTCGTGGTGTAATTGTAAATAAATTGTTAGTATCAACTTGTTAAGATCAAAGTCTAATATGAGGGCAGTGTGTTGGTTCATCTCTCAATGTTTACTGCTGATTTTACTAAAAATTTCCCAAATATCACTCGGATGTATCTCATCCACAGGTTAGGAAGTCCAGCTCAAGTGAGGCAGAAAATGAGTCCTTGGCTCCTTTTAGAGCACTTCTTCACACACTTTTTCCACTTCAAAAAGGCTAGAAATGTTTAAAGCTCACACCACAACAGCTTTTTATTAACGAGGAACAAAGAATTCAATTTTAGTCAAGTAAATATCAGCATGGTGACTTGAACATGTAACATGTAAATGTAATGACACTCATGACAAGATGAATTGTAATCGCATGCATGATGAAGGGCAGAAAATTGGACTAGTCGTTTAAAGAGTCATCCTCCAGAAGTGGTTTGTTTATGCCACCTGTGTGCCAACGTAGTCTTTCCTACAGATGCATTATGGGAGTTGAGATGCTTCAACATGCTGTAGTGATATGAAATTTCCAGGTCACAGGCAGAAGGACAGAGGAGGCAGAAATGAGAGAAATGATTAGACCCTGGTGTTTTCAGGCCAGTTTTCTCAAGGAGTTACAGGAGAAAAGTTGAATTGCATCCTGGTTGTCGCCGCAGGATGGTGCTGATGTTTTATTGTCATTTTTTGATTTTTATAGTAAAAGCTATGTGGTTGTGTTGGGCTTGGGCTTTTATTTCCACTTTGCTGCAGATCTCTTGTTTGTTTAGCTTTTTTGGTAAATCAGACAGTATTTTATGAATCATCTTTTTGATAGTTTTGCAGCCAAGCAGCTACCCAGACTCACTTATCTGATCCTCATGTTGACAAGCTACAAACAGTATATATGTACCAACCAATATATGGCAGCGCCTCCTAGTTTCACTAGCTGGCACTGTTGAGCTGTAATTAGTCGGAGAATACTTCTCATAGTTATCACATGACTCTGTCTCTGTAGCTATGCTTGGACATTTATATTCGTTAACCTTTCGAGAGGAAGCTGGATACAAAAGCAGAAATATCCAGATAAGGGTCGTCTTAGTGAAAGTGACGTGACAGAGCTTGCAGGAAACAACATTTTGTTGTTTGGTTTGTCATTAAGCCGCGCTTATGATAGCTCTGCTGTCGTCAGGGGTTTAGGTGCGGTGACGGTGGCGCTATCATTGGCTAATCCACTCAGTGCTCCGTCCTCGTGTCTTCACTTGTAATCTTACATGAGTACAAAGAGGAAACTGGGTCAGGGATTGGAGCTTAACATTTCCAGTTATTGATCTGCTGCTCCTCTTCTATCAGCTGATGCTAGGTAAAGAAAAACTGAATAGCAACATTTTGTTTCCTCTACATTACAAAAAAGAAAGAAACAGATACAAAGACACATTTTTGTATCATTTTGTTTTTGTTGGTAGGCATTTGTTGTTCTGAAGAAGCCTAAGAGATTTGGAAAGACCAAAGCATTATTGATCTTAGTGCACCCAATTTCCTCAGTGATCCATCACTGATCAATTCTGCTGCTCCCTGAACCTTCAGTGTTTATATTTGTATTTCCACAGCTCAAATTAGTTTGCAGGTAGCAGCAAAAGGGGGGATGGGAGAGAAGCAACAATATGTAGAAGGCAAACCAAATTAATCAAAAGGAAATGCTTAGGATACTTTGTTTGATAGGTGATGGTGAGATAAAACGGTAGGCAACACAGAAGTATTGCACTTGTGATGTGAACTAAAAGCCTTGCTCTTAGAAAATGTTTCAGAATTTTGCTTCTTTTTTTTTTTTCTTTTTTTTCTTTCAAGATGCATTACAGATGGGGAAAGTTAACTTTAGGAAATACTGGAAAGTGTGCAGTGGAGATGCTAATCTGAATAGCTTTACTTGATTATTGATAATTTTATCCTACCGTTAAGCTGTTGGTTTGAAAAAGCCCTAACCTTTTTAGGGGGCTTGTGCTTTATTTATAGTGCTGCATTAAATTTGTGGCGTAGGTCTATACACTTTACCATAACCCCATGCACCTTCCCAGACATGTCTACAGACCTCAGGCCTGTGATTGATCTGTTTGGTAATAATACGCAGGAGACAGACACTATCTCTACTTTTAAGATTAGGCTTAAAACTTTCCTTTTTGCTGAAGCATATAGTTAGGGCTGGACCAGGTGACCCTGAATCCTCCCTTAGTTATGCTGCAATAGACGTAGGCTGCCGGGGGATTCCCATGATGCATTGAGTTTTTCCTTTCCAGTCACCTTTCTCACTCACTATGTGTTAACAGACCTCTCTGCATTGAATCATATCTGTTATTAACCTCTGTCTCTCTTCCACAGCATGTCTTTTATCCTGTCTTCCTTCTCTCACCCCAACCGGTCGCAGCAGATGGCCGCCCCTCCCTGAGCCTGGTTCTGCCGGAGGTTTCTTCCTGTTAAAAGGGAGTTTTTCCTTCCCACTGTCGCCAAAGTGCTTGCTCATAGGGGGTCATATGATTGTTGGGTTTTTTTCTCTGTATCTATGAAGCGCCTTGAGGCGACTTATGTTGTGATTTGGCGCTATATAAATAAAATTGAATTGAATTAAAGTCACCATATTGATCAACACAAAGTCATACTTCTGTGAACTAAATGTAACAGGCTGTAATTATATCTACCTTGCTTGTTACATTATAGAAATAGATAATAATCTGGCAGTGTTGAAATGAGGCTTTTCTCATTTTCACAGCTTTGAAAATCGCTGTATAGACTCAGAGCTCAATATTCCTCAGGCATTGTGTAGACTGACTGTGAGGGTTGATGTTACCAAGAGATATGACGTCTAAAACTTTGTTGCACTAGCCGGCTGACCACTGCTGCAGTCTTTTCCTTAAAAGATGATGATATCACAGCTCAGACAAAACCCTCCACATCAGGTCTGGTGGTGGAAAAGTGAAAATGGGGACACAAAATTATCATGGAGGTTATTATTTTATTTCCTGTTTTCTTCCAGCTATTGTAGCATCTCCCACTCTGTCGTCTGAGAATGTCTGAACTCCTGCATTAATCGTATTGCTCAATTAACATGTGCAATATCTCTCGTAGTGCAAACAGGAAATGCATCTTAAATGTTCTCGATGTGAGAAGCTATAATTGTGCATAAAGAGTACAGCGCTTGCTTTTTAGTAGCATGGTGTCATTAGTTTTTGTTCTGTTACATCCTATTAGCTGCTGGCTATTCATTAGAATAATGCCCATCCCTAGGAGAGACCATTGTTTAATGCACATCATCAGTTCTAAAATAGAAACACATGACTGTGCTGATGCCGCTGGCCAAAAAGAATTTCAGTACCGCTGCTTCTGCCCACTGCTTTCCCTGATTTGGCTGAGAAACCTGTTGAATATGGAGGGAAATTTGTTGAGATGTAGAGCAGGGCATGAGAGGTGCAGATGACTCAGTCAGACTTGTGTGTCTGTATGAGAATATCAGCCTCCCACCAGCCAACACAAACACACTTATAACACCTTGTGATAGCTTTTAAAGTGGTGACTCTGTAGCAGGTGTGAGTTGTAAAGGTTTGTAACCCAGTTATCAGTGTGACTCAGTTTTCCACCCTCACAGACGCTTAAGGATTTGATTTTTGGGAGGTTAAAAAACCCCTCAAATATATATATCCTCTCATATCATATTATATTTTAATGCAGTTTGTAGTGCAGATTTTCAGCCTGTTCCCTCATAGCATTAAAAATTAACAGAAAGAAACACTGAAACTGAAGGCAGAGAAACCCACAAACAAGCAGCATCTGAAAGCGGCTGATATAAAGGTCTGGCAGAGCATCTCCAGGGTGAAAACACAGCATTTGGTGTTTTGGGCAGTCAGCTACTGACTGCAAATTTTCTTCCAATTACAGCAAATGGTTCCTATAATGAAAATTGGGTGACTATGTGTAAAAATAGCTGTAATCGCAAAACCCTTTGAATTAAAGCTGATTTAAAATTCACTGTGGTGGTGCACAAATGACAAAAATCACGTTTTTGATACTTTCTTTGTTTTACTTTTTTGTCATTCATGAACGATCTCTGCACTGGAATTGCTTGACACTGAGGCTGAAGAGAAGAACATGGCCTGCAGTTGTAGATGGTGGAATTAAGAGTTCACCTGCAGGATGAGGAATCGACTGCAAAGCAGTTTTGTTTTTTTTTGTTTGTTTTTTTTACCATCAGTTATCATCATAAATTATACTCTTTACTACTTTACTGGAAAAGCGTGGCATGTAAATGCAGGGCCCACCACAAATACAATGCACCTGTGTGGGGTAACGGTGCTGATATATCTGTGATGGGTCGATATCAGTTGATTTATTGATCAGTCACTTTACAGGACCACTTTACAGATGTCAGAAATATTTTTTTTTGTTTCTTTTAATGAAATTTATCACACAACTTATAAAGTTACCAGTCATTAAAATCAATTCTGTATAGAGGCCCATAGTATCAGTGCATCATTTGGACATGCTTACAGCCTTTTTCTCCTCCCCTTTTATTGCTGATGTGAGCATCATTTCTGTCCTCTGATGTCTGGACAGAGCACTGTGTTTTCTTTGGCTGCTAATCCTTTTAATGCCAGGTTTCACTCCGCATTATTCAAACCTGCTGCTCACAAACCATCACAGCTTACGTAACTGTGTGTGTGTGTGTGTGTGTGTGTGTGTGTGTGTCTACAATTATGTGTAGAAGAGAATTGTTTTATTTGTAAGAACTGACTTTGGTGCAAGGCTGATTTAAACTGTGCTATATGCGTGTTGTGGCAAGAGATTTCAGGCAAAAACACAGTTGGTTTTTATTCATAAAGAATTATGAGGTACTGGTTTATTTTGCTTTTATAACATGTCTTCTTTTAAACTAGTGGAAAAATAATGGCTTAAATACATCATCTGGTATTCATTTTCTTGTTCTTTGTCTATTGGATATTCATGCAAATTGAAGTCTGTTGCATATTTAAACAGAAAAGAAAAAAAATTGTAGTAAGTAAATTGAAGGCAACATGCTAGCCACCAAGCTGCCCCACATTGCACCATATAATGACTAACCCGTGTTGTGGGATCATCTCAGACTTTCTCTTGGCTGGGATTTGGTCCATTTTCAATGTCCTCTCCCTGCCATGTGATGGCATGTGTCTCTGCTGATTAGGGACTTTAACTTTAGTGAGAAAAACTTTTTACTTTTACGAATCTTCTCTTTTTCTGGTTTGCATCACCTTTTCACAGTTTCACTACTGCTTGGCAAATGTTTGCAGACAATTCAGCATCTAACCTGTAATCCATGGGTAGCTGATCACTGATGTGCCATGTGAAAATATCTTTTTAACCTCAGTAAACACTTAGCTGTTGAGTTTATTGGCTTAATCATTCATTTTTGATCATATAAATGTTTTTTGTTTTTTGGTCATGCCGTGTTTCAAAATGGAGGATTATCAGTGGTGCTAAACCCCACCCTGATAACTTGTGGTTGTCTGCTCATTAGCACCCACCCTTCCTTGTCACATCCATTCCTCGCAAAAATGCTCAACTTAAGGCTTCAACAAGAGACTTCAGAAACATTGGCTGATGTCCGTGGTATCTCTCTCCATTTTGTATATGGTCTATAACTAAACCTCGCGAGTCATCTTTGTCATGGATGTCTGGATGTTAATGTTGCAGACAATTTATAATTTTCAGTGATTGTTTGGGAACTGAAGGACATAGGTACTGACATCATACTTAATGAGCAGGTTTGGTGGCAGTAAAGGTGACATTGTACAATTCAATTTGCTTAGCTAAAAGGTCATTGCGAATATAAGTCGTCAAACTGAATATTCTCATGGTTGATTTATATTTGAAACGTGCATTCGTTTGTGCCTCTCTCCCTTCTCGCCGTATGACTCAGTGAGTACTAATGCAGAGGCGGTGGATCTAGGCCATTCCAGTCCCCATGTCTCTGGCCGACTCTCTCCCTCCTCCTTTGCCTCTCCCCTCATGTGTGACTTTTAATTTAGAGTGAGGACTGAGGACTTGCTGCTGTCAGCCCAAATGTTCGAAAAGCCCATCCCTCTGTCACGTATGGATGCCAAAATGACCACTCATCATTCCTCCCTGCTTCTCTGACTGACTCACTCAGTAGCTCTCTGTCATTCTCCATAGTCAGGGTGTCACAGTGGAAAAACCACTGCCAGGACTTACTGGTAAAGTCTGTGTGTGCTCCCCACTATCAAACTACAGCACAGCCAAAAGCCTTTACAATTCAACAATTCAATGGGCCTCTTTTCTCATCACTGGGACGCGCCAGGTCCTTTTTTTTTTTTTTTTTTTTTTTTAAAATAAATAAATAAATAAATTCACAGTTTACATTTTCCCCTCAGACATGGCAGAACTGGCTGCCATGTTTTAAAAAAAAAAAAAAAAAAAAAGAGGAAAAAAAAAGAGTGAATTAAACCAGAAACTGTATATTTATTAGGGATAGACAAAAACAAATTAGAAGTAATTAAGGAGACAGATAACATCAGAATAAAATTACTCCTATTAAATTTTAGCTACATCAAAACCATGTTATGACAGGAAACTGCAAATACGTCATTCCAACTTATTCATGTATAGCTTACTGTGAAATCTGGTGCAATGGTGGTATTAATTTTTCTCCATGCAACATTATTGTTCTATTTTTCTTGTGCTTACTAGTTTTTTTCCTATGTTTTCTTTTGTGCCGTTCGCTTGTCAGAGTCTATAGGTGAAAATTAACGTGTGGCTAAATCTGGCACTTTTTAAAAATGTGGTGTGGCTTTGTGAGAATTTCTCCCCCAACCAAAGGATTTCAGTCTAAAAAGCACCCATTGATAAACGTTGAGTCTGTGGTCAATCAGAAAGTTACTGTGAGATGATGATATGAGGATGATGACTGCAGGTTGGAAGTACCCAACTTTTGAAGCTAATCATCATATCTGTGAAATTAAGCAACAGAGATCACCTCAGGTCTATGGGAAGTCTGGTTTCTGATGGTTCAAAATAAGAAGTAAATGCATGATAACCCAGCAGTGCATCTGCTTCTGTGTAGTTTAACTTTTGCTTGTGTTTAGGCTGCAGAAAGGTGCAGGTCACCTGTGTACTCAGTTACTTGCAAGTATGGAGTAATTGTTTGTCTTACTAGCCTCAGAAGGGAAATGTGTGTTCATATGTACTGTAAAAGGGGGCCCTTTCTTTAATAAGTATTCCTCATTTTTAAGTTTTAATTATTTTTCTCTAAATAAATAAAAATCTTTCCACTGGAAATATAGTTGAATATAAAACATTAACTCAAAAACTAAAAAAAATTAGTCCTTCAACACACCCGTTAGAATAAAAATAATCTCTAAGAATATGGTTTACCTAAAATATAATGCCATAAACTGGGTGTGGCATGAGCTGCCCAGAAGTCATGTGGTACTGATTCATATCCCCTGGATTGTGCTCATCCTTTACCTGTTGTTTCTTGGCGGGCTGTCTCTAAGCCAGCAGAGGCCCTGTGAGTACATGTTGTGTTTTCTATCTGTGGAAAGCACTAAGCCATCTTAAAGCTGCCATCCAATGAGATATGACAAGATAAGACCCTAAAGCACAGGGTCTCTGGTCTGTCACACAACGGGCTGGCATATGTACTCGTAAAAGGACAAAGACATGATTTGGTTTGAAGTGGCGAGTTAAGTAACCAGTGTCAGGAATGCTCTTACCGTCTTTGACGGGAAACCCTAAAATCCTGTTGACTTTGAGTTCAAGGGAATTTTGTAGCATTATTAATCTCTGTCACTAAAGGTTAAAGGACTGATTTGTAGTTCTTGAGACCAAAAAATGCTACAAACTGAGACTCCGCGTAATCTTTTTTTAAGATCTGTTTTATTTTATTTTATTTTTTTGCATATGTCTCAGGCTATAGAGACCACAGGAGCAGGGAACTCATTGGTCCACATGCTAATCTGCGGTGATGGTTTATGTAACTCCTAGTATCACATGATCACACGTCACCACCGGCTCAGTAACTGGCTGTATTCAGTAAATCACTCACTAGTCAGCCATTCAAACACAAATGAGTGACCGAGGAAAAAAAATAAGGAGCTCATGTACAGTCATAACCTGGCACGCTGCCTTTTATTCACTGTCCAGCTATAGCTGCGTCTTTTGCTGTGATCTAGCACGCTGAATTTAATAAGGCACGAGTGGTGTGGGTTTTTTTTTTTTTTTTTTTTGTGTTTGTTTTTTAAAAAAACAAAACAAAAAAACCCACACTAAACAAAGAAGGTCAGGGACACACTGCTGCTGCGCTTACTCTGGAGTGTATATGCTGCTGCTGACGGACGGCTCCATGAGAGTGCGGGGGATACGAGTGCAAGGCCATGACGAGATGGCAATGAAGCTTTTGTTCTGGGAGCTGGAGCAGCATCTCAAAAGGTAAAATGAAAACAGGGAACCCCCACCGCCATCACCACCTCACC
Source organism: Simochromis diagramma (assembly GCF_900408965.1). Taxonomy (NCBI): domain Eukaryota; kingdom Metazoa; phylum Chordata; class Actinopteri; order Cichliformes; family Cichlidae; genus Simochromis; species Simochromis diagramma. The sequence goes on along the minus strand of NW_024386831.1, from coordinate 9,861,235 downwards.
CCCTTCCCTAAAGGGGTCTGTATACGGTAGCTGTGAATAGACCAGTCACTACAGTAGCTGCACACAAAAGGCTGCATGGCTATATTGTCCTTTGGTTCAGTCATGCAGGGCTTCATGGGTGCATTAGCACTGCATGTTCTTTTAATTCACGTGTAGCAGATAAACTGTAGGGAGTGTTTGATGTATAGTAAATGTGCAGATGGCGAGTAGACGATACACTGTGTAGTCCATGTGTGCTGCTTACTCATATCTTCTAGTGGGGTGAGTAATTAAAACCTACAGCATGCTGCTTTTTTTTTCTTTTTTTTTTTTTTTTTATAAATTGGCCTCTTGTTACAAAATGGGGCCATCTCCTCCATCATCTCATATGAAGTCCTATTTTTGCAGCAGATGCAGCCCACAGTGTCATTTCTGTACTTCCTGTTGAGGTGTTCTTGATAATATGCACTGAAAATGCGTTAAAATCATTGTTGTTGGTGTTGTATAAAGTACATTATACTTATAATGGTATCCGCTACATGTACATAGTTTTTATTGAAATAAGTGCTCAGTAATTGTGGTCAGATAAAAGTAGAACATCATCCAGGAGCTGGGTTATTTCTCTCCAAGTTTCTTCATTAGGTCACTGGGCTGGTGTGTTGTTTCACAGCAAACTAGCGAGGCCATTCATCGGTTGGCTGACCTGCGTATGACACTGCCAGTTATTGCATGCATAGTTTAAACACTACAGTGTTCTGTAATACATCAGCGAACAGAATAAAGAAGAATTGCTGTGACTTTCATAGCAGCATTTTAATGGGTTCACTGCATCTGTGGCACATGGTGGTGACAGAAATAAACTGAATGTTTTTAATGACTGTGATGGACTGGTGAGCCATCCTGTCCTGGGTATACTGGGACAGCTGAGGTAGGCTCCAGCCTTGGATGGATGGATGCTTTTAATTGCTGCCTTTCTTAATAGAAACAAAGAACACACTCATGCAGACCTCAGCAATGAAAACATGCCTTAAATAGAGTTGGAAAATGGGTACTAATGTCTAATTGAATTTGTGAGGTGCTTCAACTCTGGATTAGTTTTTGGGGGGGTTTTTGTGTTTTTTCCAAAGGTGCAGTGTGGAGTATATAGTTCATTGGAGGGTGTTTGTAGTCGTAAATATGCCGCAGCCTGGTGAGGAGTTACTTGGGGCTTTTACAGAGGGACTAAAGCTTCAGCTGTAAAGGGAAAAAGGATGATTGCTTTGTTTTTGTCTGAAAGCGGCAATTGTAATAAAATAAAATTTTATTTGTTGTTTCTGTGTTACCTGATACCAGTCAAAAGGTGGGAAAATGTGAACTGCATCTTCGTGATGGCCAGCAGTAGGGCTGCTCGATTATGGCAAAAATGATAATTACGATTATTTTCACTGAAATTGAGATCTCGATTATTTGACGATATTTATTTAACAATAACAATGTATTGAATAATATAAAATAGTGTGCAAATACTGATAACAATGCAAATGTTTGCAATATAAAAAAATAAATGAAAAATGTAAACATCTATGTTTAGTGAACTTTGCAGTGTTGCTCTGTGGTGCAGCTACGACACTGTAGCAAAGTTTACACACTGTGTCTACTTGATCCACGTCTGACTCCGCGAACCCATAATGTTTCCACACCACTGAAGTTTTTTTTTTTTTTGGTTTTTTTTTTTTTTACCTCTCTTTTCAACCAAAGGCAGTCACTCTCCTCTCCAAATAACTTCTGCTTAGCTTTCCGAGCTTCCCTCGGGTCCTCTTAATCAGCGGTCCCCAACCCCCGGGCCTCGGACCAGTACCGGTCCGTGAGTCGTTTGGTACCGGGCCGCGAGAGTTGAGGCTCAGGTGTGAAATGTATAGTTTTCAGGGTTTTTATCGGTTTTCAGCGTTATTTTGTTATCGTTTTTATCTTTTACTCGGTTTTCCTTGGTCTTTTCACGTGTGTTATGAATAAATTTTCTTTTTTTCGGTACCGGTACTAGTTTTATTTTGTTGTATTTATCCGCGACACCTTAAAGGCCGGTCCATGAAAATATTGTCGAGCATAAACCGGTCCGTGGCGCAAAAAAGGTTGGGGACCGCTGCTCTTAATTGTTGTGACACGTGTTCGAAATGCAGAGAGGTGCGCTTGATTTGTCACAAGGAGCAGCGTGAGAGCAAAAGCACGAGGGAGGGGCTAATAATCGGCTCAGTCATTTTTAATGATCGTTGAAAGCCCAGATCGTAATCGAGATTAAAATTCGATTAATTGAGCAGCCCTAGCCAGCAGGGGGCGACTTTTGTGGTTTCTGAACGACTTAAGTTGTGCAGAGTAGGCCTGGGTATCACAAACAAAAATACTGCATGATCTTCACTGGCAACTATTGGAGTATTCTTTGAATTCTGGAGACAATCGATACAAATGTAATAGTTTGTGGGCAAAAGCTGGTGCTAGCTGGTTAGGATGCCAACTTGCAGTTTTACTAAATTAACTTGGAACACTCACATTTTCAAAACAGTACATGTGCGTCTAATTTGGCCCACAGTCGAGCTCAAGCACCAGGATATTTAGACAAAAATGACTGCACCTCAATGAATATACAACCCAATTACCAAAAAAGATGACTGAATAAAATAGGTCTTTATGAGATTTCAGTAGAACACAGAAAACTATCAAATGTTTAACCTAAGACATTTTATTAGTTGGTTACAAATATTCACTCTGTTTAACTTTGATGGCAGCAACACATTTCAGGAGTTGCCCTGCCTGCATTCCAACTTTTTAACCAATGGAAAAATCATGAAACTAATAAGACACAACAAAGATGAACTGGGACTGCTGAAAAACGAGAATCCTCTATCAGACAAGAATGGGACAACTTCCTCTGTCCCAGCCTCCGGACTTAACTACGTTTCTGTCAGAAACTCTGGATTTATTTGATAATTTGACTTAAAACTTTATAACCAGTTTAAAATTTTGTCCTAGAAGGTAAAAAGAAAAACCCCTCTGTCTTCATTGATGAGGGCTTTAGTTCAGGACTTTATTAGGTTTAAATCACGTGTGGGGAAACTAAGTTACTAAGTTTCAGTAGTGTTTTTGTGCAAGTTGCACCTTGAAAAGCTTGTTCCTGGCTTTTCCTGGAAGTGCATCAAATTTTTCAGCGTAAACACGTATAGCTCCTACCAAGCCTCAGTGTAACTCCATATGTGTAGGTCTAATTTGGACCTTTTGCGTGGGTGTTACTCCTCAGCAGCCGCTCTTGTACTGGCTATTTGGAGTGTGGATAATTGGCTAAACCCTCTTCCAGTCAATTGACCGGAAGAGATAAGCACGGCTCAGAGCTTCTTATTGAGGTACTTGGCTTTTCGGTAAGTGTTTGACTGAGGACAAGGGTGTGCAAGGCGGGCATGAGTACAAAAAACAGTTTGTTCATAGTATTGGTGCTTACTGATGCCCAAATTAGCTTAAGCCACCATTTGTAAAGGTGACTTCTGGTATCCAGCTGGTGCTTTGTTTTTGAATACTTCACCTGAAAACACTAAGATTAGACCCCTCCCATTCTTCTCTATACACAGCCTGCTGTGGTACTTCATACATCAAAATGTAAAAATGCCCAAAATTTCATCATTCCAGTTTTGCAGTTCTGAGATTTTACTGCTTTTTTTGTTTGTAGATTTGGTTTCATTTTTACTGCTGGCTCAGTAAAACATGTAACTTAAATATGATGCTACCAAACTAATCGGTAATAAAAATAATTAGCTACAGTGTGCAAGTCTTAGATGTAGAGAATTGTCATTGTTTTTATCCAGTCTGTCTGTCTTAAAAAAATAAATAAATAAAATAAAAAGACAATAGTTGTGCATCATATGGCCCCTTGAGGGTTAAGCTCCACAATCAGTTGTACTCAGTGCCTCAGTTTTCCCGATGGAAAATTATTCTTGGGCGTAATACTGCAGGACAAAGGCACAAGATCACTGACACTTGTGACTATTTGTAAGAATACATAGAAATATAAAAAGCAGTTTTATTAAACATAAGGTACACATAAAAGAAACCAATAAAACTTGAAACGACAGATGTTCAAAGAAGTTGTAAAGTGTTAACATTAAAATCCAAGTGAATGTTTTACACGTTGCTCTGTTCAGTCTTTAGCTCTTGATTCAGGGTTTTAATTGTAATAATACAGGCATTTATTTTTTGGGGCCCTGAGTTGAATTCATGGAGATGTTGGGTCCTCTTTGTTTTATACCAGCTTGCTTGCCACAGATTTGTCTTCATAGCTGTCCTGTGCTTGCTGGCAAGCCCGTTTCTCAGCTGTCTGGTTATAATTCGCATTCTGACCTCCTGATGAAACATTAACTCGTTCTGACCACAGAAACTGGACCTTAAGTTTCTTCACACTAGTTTTGTGGCTTGATTGCTGTATGATGTGGACATGGGTGTGATCAGAGGCGTGAATGTCAAGAGTTTGTATAAGAGATTTTGAGGACTTTGCGTGTGTTTGGGGAATGTGTGAGAGTGACCTTTTCACAGGGTGTAGGGAGGTATATGGGAGAGGGTGGTGCTCTGTGGATGTCTGATGTGGAAATGTAGGAGTTTGAGTCTGTTGGACAAAGACTCCCATCTGTAATGTGTGTGGAAAAAAAACTTTTGGGTGTGTAGATTTCAGTCAAATTAGCTGCAGTGACCCACCATGACTGCCTTGAAGACAGACATTTGATAACAGTGTAGAGTTGGGTAAGATAAGAGGTCTTTATGTTTACAAATAGTAGCAAAATTTCCACATTATAGCAGCCAAAACAGTAAACACAACCAACAACAAAACAAAATTAGTGGAAGTGAAATTAATCATAATGAAAAAAGCTTAGTTGAATAGGATGAAATAAAATAACGTAAGATTATGAATATGTCTCTGAAGTAAAACCTCAAATGTGTAGACATCTATCATCTTGCATCAGTAAGGAGGAGCATCTGCTTTATTTACTTGTTTCTGTTTTAACTTTTTTTTTTTTAACCCAACACAGCCATTGCACATCAGATGTACTTGTATGTATCCCAAAAGTCTGTAATTTAATGTGCTACAGCAGTCAAAACATGAAAAACAACCAATCTGAAAAAGTATAGGTGTACAACTTTATGAAATGGCACTAAAGAACTCCTCACTTTGTTCTATTTCACTAAATTGAAATTGAAATATTAAGTTCTTCATTGGATTATTGTAAATTCCAACAAATAAATCCAGATATTATAATATGAGGGACTGAGTATTTACACAAACTAAATCAGAATGATATACAGACATGTATACCAGTATAATCAAAGCAAATGAAATGCATCATCCAAAACTAATCATGTAAACCACATTTGTCTGACCAGTATTTGCCAGACAAATGTTGATTTCTCTATACATAGTTTCACTGTTTCAGAGAGCAACAGTTTATGGCAGATGGAAAATTGAATATGTTGTCTAATAAGGCTGTTATAGGTGAACATGATCTTTTTCAGAGGGTTCAGTGTTTGTAATGGTTGTTTTACAACAGAAGTATCTGCTCCCCTCACACTGGAAATCCCACTCACTGTGTTCAAAAGGAAAGCCCAGGTCTTTCTGTCATTTTGTTTGTAATATACATAATGGTATATTCTGCGAGAGTCAACACTGTTTTATGCAGAGGACAAACTGCCTCAGTTATGTATCTTTTAAAATCTATTCAATAAGGAGAGACTTGTGGGGTGATGGATTTTTCTGAAATGTGCTTATACAGTGTTTGGCCTGCAAATATTTGAGAAAGTAAATGGTCTGGAAGTGGAGGACCTTTTATTTCTATATATACCATCTCTGATCCCAAGAGTCCTTTGATAATAAACCTCAAAGTGCAATACATCACAAGGCCGCAAGGGGGCAACATATGTACACGAAATAACACTAAGTGCCCACCTGAAGTATTTTACATACGTTCATTTCTGTGTAACCTAAAATAAAAGCTAAGCTGTTCTTTTGATTATGTTCTGTTAGTGCAGATTACATGGACCAAGTTGACTTTCATCTGAAGTTTCAGTGTTCAGTTTTATTTGTAGCATCAATTCGCAACAGCACACTGACCCTACAGAATTGGAGATACCCCCCCGGCAACAGTAGGGAGGAAGATCTTCCTTTTTACAGAAAGAAACCTCGAGCACAACCAGATTCATGGAGGAGCAGACTTCAGCTGTTCTGTGTGGGGTTGGCATGTTCGCCAAAGATATGAATGTTATAGGTTATTTAGAGGATCTAAGTTACCCACAGGCACCACAACACATGTGAAAATTAATTTAAGTAATAAACTAAATGTTACCGTTAAGTTTGACCCCCTTGGATGAAAGTCTTTCTTACTGTGGAGACTACAGCAGCAGTAGCTGATACATTCCCTGTCCGTCAACCTTGTGCGTCTTGTCTAAATAATTTATCGTCTTATCTGTCCCTGAGCCATTTCTCCGTACTATAAGCTCTTTCTCATAATGGACACTGGCCCTCATGGGTGCCAATGAAATAATGCCTTAGTTTGGACGAGAGCGTGGCTAGGACCAGTAGTGCAAAGCAACTTAGTACATTTACATGGAGCACAGTTGTGATCATTTATAAGTATTTAAGTTATGCTCATTCCCTTTCTGCTCCACCATATTAAGTTTTGTAGTTTGCACTCCATATTGTTACAATCTTCAGTTACTTGTTATTTAGGAAGATTTTTTACAAACGTTATTTTGGTGTTTTCATTTTTGGTCCATGCAAAAAGTTGCCTTGCTCCTAAAGTACAGAGCCTTTATTATTCTCTGGTGCAGAAAGCTGTTCTACTACTTTGAAGCCCACTGTTTGGGGCGCGTGCAATAGTAATGTGGAGGTCACAAATGACTGGCAGGTGTGCAGATGTCGGCATAGATCTTCGTGCTCACCATTTTGAGGAAAAATGTGCATTCACTGAGTGGTTGGCAAGCGGTTGCTTGTTGTTTTTAGGTTAAATTGGTCAGGTTGTGCCAAAACAAAAAATCTCCAAGCTGCTGCGATTGCCGGTCATTTGCAAGGAAGATTTCCTGCAAATGCTCGCCAAATACATGTACAACGTTTACCTTCATGTCAATGTTGAGCCTCACCACTGTAAGAATGTTTGAAGAGGCATTCAGGGAATTCAATTTTTTTTTTCCCTCTAGCGACGGGTAGTTGCCAGGGGATTGCCAGCTAGTGTCTAGGCCTGTGAGTACAGATAAAGATATGGCCATCCAGCAGCGATTTAAAATGATTAAATTCAATAATATATGATTATGGGGGGGAGCTGTTTTTCGGATATTCCCCCTTTGTGCTGCTGGACTATGATTTTATGCCGAAACCAGTCGGCAGAGCTGCAGGTGTGGGCGTTCCCTGCATATATTACGCAAACAGACTCAGCCTCCACCAATCGGAGGTCTGTCTCTTTCTGCGCGTGTGTGGATAAATCGTCCAGCCTCGTCCTTAGCTGCAGATCTGTGTGTACGCGCGTCGCTGTGATGAACTGACCTTGGCTTACATCCGTACCGCTGCAGTCAGTGCGCGAGCTTTACCGGAGAGAGGACCAATAACAACAAAAGGAAAGGGGGAAAACACACGGGGAAAGAAGCGCGTGGATGTGCCACGCAGATCCTGTAAATCATGAACAGCATGAATGCTCCGTGCTACACCATGGCTATGGATCTAGGCGTATGCCAGCTGAGGAATTTTTCCATATCGTTCCTGTCGTCGCTGTTGAGCGCGGAGAGCTCGCACGTCCAGCTCGATAATAGGTGAATGCTCCGTCAGCTGCTTCACCTGCAGCGCTGTGCCTTTTCCTCATGACTGTGTAGCATCCAGCTTAGATGACTGTAAATGCTCACTGTGAGGGGAAAAAAAGAGCATAAAAAATTCCTGCTTTTATAGAAAATTCCAGATGTTTCTAGTAGCGACCTACATTTCTATAGAGGGAGCTCCTCAGGCTCTGCGGTTCGCTTTCCTCTATTCTCTGCATTTCTCTCCATCCATCTTATTTGCTGCTTTTCTTTTTTCCCCCTCCCATTGCAGCACAGTTTGGCTTAAAATGGATTTATTTCTCTTTTCTCTTGCAGTTCATCCGGAGCCAGCGTTGTGGCCATAGACAACAAGATAGAGCAAGCGATGGTGAGTTTTTCCTTTAATTTGTTGTCTTCGAATTGCTATAAGATGTCTTAATAGGGTATTCCTTAAAAGTATATACCTTTAAATCACCTATATCTGGAACTTCGTCATCCCAGTGTACGTAAGTGTTTATTTGAATCTCTGGCAAACAAAACGTTAACGAATTGTGAAATAAAACCGCTAATACGTGGAGAATAGTGCAATAGTGTGAGACTTCAGAACTGACGAGTGACCGACGTAAAGGTGAAAGTAGTTTAGCTAACTCAAAACTAACCGCTGGTTCCAAGTTGAAAGAACATCCCGATTATTACAAATATAAAATAAATATAAAATTATAAGCACAACAGCCGATCAAAAAATAATCAAAGTTTTAAAAAAGATCTAGCCCTTTATTTCCAGAAAAATCTAACGTCTCCGTTGTCCCTGCTGTCAGCTCTTGTTGCTAGGCAAACTGGAAGGCTGGCAGCCTGGGTATAAATATCTCGGGCTCTGATTGGCTAGCACTTAAACGTGGGCCGGCTTGCTGACGTAGCACCTTGGGAATATTCCCTCTCACGCTTCTCCTTTCATCATCATCTATTGTATTATCCCAGATTAGATTACATAGAGACTCGCTTCTAAAGATCTCTTTCCACTTACTCCTTCATGAACTGTTAGTTTAATGTTTTAGGTAACTATCATTTTGTTGTTGTTTTGTTGTTATAGTAGTTTATTTTTATTTTTCTCTCTCGAAACATTAGTTTTTGCATAAAATAGTTCAGTATAATGAAGGCTGGCAGTGCTTTTCCATGAAAAGATAACACACAGCTTCAATTTAGGGATACTTTCAGCTTGAATGAAAGTTCCTGACTTTTTCCAAATAAAATAGGTCAGCTTTAAATGTTTGTTTTCCCAGATCATTAAAACTATGATCAACAGTATTTTCAGTGTACAGTCCCATGATGCACAAATAGTCACACCTTAAGGCCATCAGCATCTGGTCCAGGTGAAGACATAAGACAGGTAGCTTTTTCTTTTGCTGGTGTTTGCAATTGAAAATGAGCTGGATCCTTAACGACTAGTTAGATTTTAATAAATGTCCCTTAATGTTAAGAACAGTTGATTTATGGAAATCAGAAAGCAACTGAAGAGGATAATAAATTAAATCTGATCCAGAATGTTACTTTCTAATTAGTCACAACAACATTGATAAAATTAAAAGGAAATTTTAAATAAATAATTCAACTAAAAATTGTTAGTAGTTTTGTATAAGGCAATAGCTGTGTCACATTTCCTTCCTTAAATTCGTCTCCCTGAGGAGATCAACCCTTAAGAGTCACCTCAAAGCGCTTTGTATTGTAAGGTAGAGACCTTCCAGTGATATAGAGAAAACATCAACAATCAGACGACCCCCCCCACCCCACCCCCGTGAGCAAGCACTTGCTGACAGTAGGAAGGAAAAATTCCGTATTAACAGGAAGAAGCCTCTGGCAGATTTAATTTAAAGTTAGCATAATGTGTCGTCACCAACTTGATTCAATGTCATTTCACTCCTGACTTCAATGTGTGCAAAGCAGCAAAAGAAGGTACTCAGTGTGTAACGGGACTGAATAACATTATCCTGTGACTCTTGTCCAGTCTCTTCCTTACAGTGAGGATTACAGTTTATTTGGTAAACACTGGTATTGTAATAGTGCTGTGTTTCAAATTGGTGCATATCTATTAAATGTAAAAATGTGCAATTTCCATTTGGTTTAACAGATGCTACCTGTTATTTTATCCTTCTCCTTATCAACCTCATCCTTAAATTTAAATTCACATCAAACGGTTACAATTATGATTTTTGCCTAAAGGCACAACCTGATTTACCTGATGTTTGTGGATTCCTGTCGTAAACCTCTACCTCCTGTCTTTTTCAGGACCTGGTGAAGAGTCACCTGATGTACGCCGTGCGTGAGGAGGTGGAGGTGCTGAAGGAGCAGATCAAGGAGCTGATCGAGCGTAACTCCCAGCTAGAGCAGGAGAACACGCTGTTGAAGACGCTGGCAAGCCCCGAACAGATGGCCCAGTTCCAGGCCCAGGTTCAGACCGGCTCGCCACCTACCCCTCAAACGGCCGCCACGCCGGGACCCGCAAGCGCCACCACCCTCTCCCAGTCTGCAACACACAGCTCTGGCCCCTCGGCGTAGCCTGGCCCAGGTGGAGAACTTGACTTTTTTTTTTTTTGTTTGTTTGTTTGTGTTGTTTGAGCTCTGGCACAGCCGCCGAGCCAAACTTTGCCTTCAACCGCAGGAGGCTACGCCGTTAAGATGAGAATTTGCACATTTTATCTCTGAAGGATGCAGACAGAGGGACGAGCGGGGGCTGCGCTCGGAGGCACGGGGGGAGGGCGACAATCTTGAGATGCTGTACATGAAGTTGTTTTGAACATTTGCCAAAAAAGTCCCCCTCTTTTCATCAACTAGAATGTCTTACAGAGGAACAGCTCATCAGTGGAAACAATGCTTAGATTTAAATAGAAGAAAGAAAAAAAAAAAATCACTGTGCCTGAGTGATGTCGACTACACCAGTGGGTGGAGCAGCAGGATTGATAGTTTCCTGTTTTGCAGAATGATGTAAATAAAAGACGTTTCCAGGTTGACGGACTCAAGAGGAAGACACCTTCTCCAAATGAAGAATGTGAGCAATCATCACAGACTCCCCCATCTGGAATGGGGGAGTTTGGGGTGGGAGGGGAGGTTCTTTACAGCAGCATTGATGATGATGGTATGATCTTTTAGCTGTGGGTTGATGGGATGAACAAACCGTGGTTTCTTATGGAGATGATGATATTCTATTTTCAGTATTTCAACCTCCTCGTTTTTGCCCTCGAAGCTCCTCATTGCAGTTTTCTCAGCCCTGCAGTGGCATGTAATTTAAACCTTATCAGACAGGGTTGAAACTTCTTTTGGGCTAAGCTGCATTTTTTTCCCCTTTTTGTTTTCCTAAAAGATTCGAGAGGGCAGAGGATGATGTATATTTCTGTATAGTGTAAGTATCATGTAAAATAGAGAGGAGGTGGTGGTGAAGATAAACAACAGATGCTATCTAGGTCACACAGATTGATGCAGATGAGTCTTGCCCAGCCTGTGTCATCTATTTTTAATGCTGTATTTTCAGGACTGTGGATGGACGAGGAGTTTAGGATATTTAACTGACAACAAGCAGCCCGACTGTGTTGTCCATAACCCTTACTGCAACATTAACTCTTGACTGTAAAACCATTTCCACTTGGTTCTCTTTTTCTTTCTGGAGTATTGCACTTTTTTTTTCTTTCTTTTTTTTTTTTGACAGTGAAATACTTTTGGATGAACAATATCTTAAAGTTCAATTTAAAAAAAAAAAAAAAAAGAAAAAAAAAAAAAAGAAAATACAAACTCTAGAGATGTTCTTTTTCATTCTGTGTATCAGTTGTATGCTCATGTTCTGTGCATGTTTCCGCAATGACCGGATGAGATATTGTAACATACATACCACAATTGCACTTGACAGCTGCACTTCACAACTTTCAATAAACATGGTTAAGGAAGAAATGACTCCTTTTTTTTCTCCTCCCCTCCCCAGTTTTCCTGTCCAATTACTGCGCTCATGAATGAAAAGAATGACCACATTTGGACAAGAGTGGAGCATTAACTAAAATAAAACGCATGATTTTGTGAACTTGAAATAAACTAACTAGAGGAAATCGCTTTCATTTTGGGATTAATTTGGTAAAATGTTTCTGTGATGAGACTGAAAGACAAGAGGTTGACACTCTGGATGTCTACTTGGTTAACTTAAAACTTGCCTCTGACGTATCCCCTCCATATAGTAACCATGAAAAAGACAGCAACTGAAATCGCATCAAATTAAAAAGAAAAAGTCAAATAAAAGAGGTTAGGTTGGTCTCCCTGTTCGCAGTTACAGCTGAAAAAACCTGGGAACTAGTCTAATGTTAAACTCTGACAACCACTGGACAATTAGTGCAACTCAACTCTTTGCAGTAAGGGAGTTGACTCAACTAATTGGCAGCTGTGTGTGTATATATATATATATATATTTTTTTTTTTCTTTTTAAAGAAGGTTGGAGCGTGACCACTGCATCAATATTAGTTTAACATCTGAAATTCTGACTGGACTCAAGGAGTTTATGTAAATTTCGTGTATGTATATGGAAGTGATTTTCACTTCACATTTAATCACAGTATTATCACAGATTGCTCATAACTGCCCACTTGTCCCTGTTCAATCGCAAGCTGATGGCAGACAGAGCCCATCTTTACACAACAAAGTCGTTGTACACCAGGTGCCCGTCTCCAACTGTTACAAAATGAATGAGACCGCTGCACATTGTGACTGTAGCATTAGTTAGAGAGGCCATTACAATCTCTAAGATCTCCAAGTGGATGACTTATAAAATAAACTCTCCTTCCTCAGTTGCTGTGGAGGGAAAACTATCCAAAGAGGCCAGACCTCCCATGGCTTGCTTTCTTTATATGAAACTGCCTCCTACGAGCAATTACATATAACCACAATGGGCTCTGCATGTATTTAAGAGTCAGGGAATTTTACAGACTCCATTAAAGTGACGCTAAAAACCCCCCCAACCCTAAACAAATGCATTTAAGCTCCAGAAAATAAAAACAAAAATCATAAATATGAAATTTGGATCAACTTGCGGATGTAATTAAATTCAGTGTTTACATATCAAATAATGTTATCTTAGAAGACAGAAATTAAGTCATATTACAAAATATATTACAAACACAGTTTGTAATATGACTTTAAGTCATATTACAAACTGTGTTACTGCTTTGTAACACAAGGTGATATTCACACTGGTTTAATGCACTGGGATCTCATTTTTTCCCTTTAGGTGGCTGAACTGAACCTTAAATATAGAAGCAGTGTTTTTGTTTGTCATTCTCAAACTTCTAAATCACCCCCTGATCCCTCTCATTACTGAAAATACCCACCATCTCTGTTTAGAGGGGAAACCATATTTAAACTGGAAATGCAAAATTATGTACACAAAGTTCTGATAGCTACTTTACAAATGAGCTGTATGCGTACCCCGGGTGACATTTAAAGCATTTAGCTGCATCCTGCTGCCACCTACAACATGAAACCTCTGACGGGTGGAGTGAGTATCGTGCTCTGTTAAAACCGAGGGTCTACGACAGCAGAATTAAACGTGGACGTTTTCTAAATGCTCAACATTTATTTGAAAAAACATTCTTCATAGACTGACAGTGAATTACACAAGTATGGCACATTGTTAGCAGGAATCACTGGTCGCACAGTCACACACCACCTCTCTCTCTCTCACACACACACAAAATGAATCACGATCTCCAGCCGGCGTGGTCTCAGACTGTCCATAGAAAAGCTGTCAGTACCACAGACAGCAATACTGTAAACGCTGATCAGGGGCAGGGCGGTGTCTTTAGGGTCAGCTTCAGGGGGACGCTTCTCTCCCTCTCTCTCTCTCCAAGGAGTGGCATTCATCTCTGGACCTCTGGAGGGTGCACAGGTGAGGGTTAGCCAGGCGCTATGAGGGCATGAGGAGGGTTTGGAGGGTAGAGGGCAGGGGTCCAGAGTCTTCTCCTTCATCACATCCCCATACGGATGCTCTGGATGATCTGAAATATGGCTGAGAGCACACAGGGAGACACGACGTCAAAGCCTTGACAGGAAGGAAAACAGCATAGTAAACAGCCATGACATCATTTCTCATCTGGATTCTCTATCCCGTTCCTGGGTCCAATTTCCCGCTCCAATCAGCAGCTTTTTTTTTTTTTTTTTTTTTTTTTTTTTAAAGTCCTGTCAACTCTGTGACACTTTTTAAAACTGCAGCAGATGTGTGTCCCTGTAATGTGGCGTCAGTTTGTGGGTCGCTCACTGAAACACACTGAAAACCTCATCGTTTTGAATTGAATTCGAATGAGCATTTAAAAGACGTTTTTAAGTCCGTGACTTTTCCAAAATTTTTCATCGTTATTGTAACGACAGAAGTATTTAGGGCTTAATCATACTCAAGTGGTAGCACAAATGCTTTACTATCAAAATATACACAAAGTACTTAAAATACGCAGTTATTAGATTTACATTTTAACCCCTGATCCCATCCATGCTGTCCTCTAAGCGATTTGTACGACTTCTGGTGAAGTTGTCATGTGGCACAGCTACATGACGCAAGCTCCAATGACGTGACGTGAAGGTGATGCAAATCGATAGGCCGTTTCAGCTTTGGAGAAAAATTTACTACACCCTGGGTTTGAAAAAATGTCTGGGATTCTCCCGTAGACTGAATTATCTTCTGATGCCACGGTCATCTGAAATGAAGGAGGAGCTTAATTCGGGTCAACCTCTCTTTTACTAAAAACAGACAAGTAACACGATGTGAGACTTCACACTTCACAGCACTCTAGTCTTAAAGCATCAATAGACACGCTACACTCCCCTGTGAACACAGCCCTGCTCCAATGAGGCTGATTAAATGTGAGTGCTTAATAAATCTACTGGATTGGGGATGTGGAGCTCCAATGGTCAACTGCATAATTAATTAACATTTGAGTGAGCCTTTAAACATGAAATAAGCTTTATCTGTGTATATAAAACACTTAATTTAGCACAGTTACTGAAGGTCCAGTCATCTGAGTAAGATAATCAAAGCATTAAAGAGCTGCTGGGTATTGAACACAGACTGATACATCACATCAGTCTGACTTTAGGTCCTAAAATCCAGCATCACTGACCAGTTTAAACCACTTTCTTCTGTAGATATTTAAAAAAAAGAAAAAAAGAAAAGGTCCGTACCTGATCCACACACAACAAACACGAAGAGGGCGAGCAGCCAGGGACCCACAGGATACTTCTCTTCTTGTGGCCGCTGTGGAGGAGAAACACACATCATGTACGTCAGCGAAAATGTGCTGCCGAGCAAACACAGAGGCTTCCCTGCTCCTTGTCCAACTTCAACAACTGTTTTTGCAGGGATAAACCTCAGAGTCTAATTATACACTGAAAGGTGCAGGGTCAGCACTTCTCTCTCCCTCTTTACACGGTGGCTCATCAGTCAAAGGTTTAGAGAGCAGCCGTGATGAGCTCATCTGGTTGGATGTGTTAAACCTGGACCACATGCAGCTTGATTTGATCTCAAGTGGGCTCAACCTGAAAAAGTTTTGCCAGTAACTTAAAGAAGGGAGAGAATTTGTATGTTTATATCTAAAAAATATTTCACTTTAACTTTAAAAAAAAAACAAAGAAAAATATTATTCCTTTCCAAATTATTCTCTTATTAATGAGACATTCACTCTAAAAAAAATTAAAATAATAACATGTACATATCTTATCAGACACCAGCAACCAGCTCAAGGATTTAGCAGCAGAAACCCTGATAATCACAACCAAAGCATTCAGAGGAGCATCTATGAACCCATGACACATTGAGCCTTGAAGCAGATGGGCTAAAGCAGAAGACCACACTGGGTGAAACTCCTGTCAGCTAAGAACAAGAATCATTGGAAGATTAGAGAAACGTGGCCTGGTCTATGAAACTCAATTTCTGCTGCAATATATAGATGGTAGGATCCAAATTTGGTGTAAATAATATGGCAGTATGATTCCATCCTGACTTTCATCAACAGTTCTTGCAACACCTTCCTAATAAATTGGCCAGTGTGTCTGTACATTGTAGTTTATAGCTGGCGTCACAGTGGGAAAAGACAAAACCTGCTCGTCTTTAGCTCATCTTGGTCTAGAAATGCTTCCACTCCCCATGTAATACCATGGGGATCACCAGGGAAGGATTATCACAGAACTTTATTGGAAAACTAGAGCAAATGAGCAAATTTGACATTCTGCATTACATGTCTGCTGTTGGGATGTGAAACGTGTGAGGAGGAGGATATGTGAAGAAAACTAATGTTGACATCACTGAATAGAGTTACCGAGACTGACAGAAATGAAAAGAGAAAACTTGTGAAGAAGACAACCCTCCATGATCCCTTTACTGACCTTGAGAACAGATGCTAAAGTTACTAAATGTTTAAATCCACAGCAGTGGAAAAGAGTGCAGATAAAAATGAAAATATGAAGGACGCATTAAAGATATTTTAAAATGTTCCACAGTCATTAAAAGTAAATAATAGTAACTAATAAGAATCATAAGCCCTGCGGTGTAATTTGATTAATCCAAGAAGAGCAGATAATGGAAAAAAAAACAATAAATACGTTTTATTTTATTTATTTTTTGGTCTTTTATGTCAAATAAAATAATTAAACAATTTAATGATCAAGTAAACAAATTAAGTACCTAGTACATGTCCTCTGTTTTATTACTATTTTTAAATTTCTTCATATTTTATTGGTGCCCTTAGTGGGAGCAGGTGAGAGAAACATGTTGAGTAGCAGGGATGTCAAAAGGGCAAAGACTCCTGTTCAGCTCACCTATTTTGGCATTAACTGTATTTTCTTAGATTTTACAGCTTTTGCTACATTCATACTACACCACATTCATTGATTCAAAAACAATTAAATGAGAGAAAAGCTCCAGTTGGTTCTTTTTTATCTTTTTTGGGGGGGAACTTCACAAAAATCTTCTGGGCAATGAGCCACCACAAACTTTTCTGCAATTCTTTTTGCAAATTTCTTTCTTAAAATTTAAGCCCAAATGGTTGTGATGCTGTAGTAAGTGAAAGAAACCAATGTTTTCTAGCATGTAGAAATTGCACGGTTTTTTCAATTCAACTCATCTTTATTTACATAGCGCCAAATCACAAAAACAGTTGCCTCAAGGCACTTCATATTGTAAGATAACCATTCTACAATAGTGGACTTGGCGACAGTGGGGAGGAAAACCTCCCTTTTAACAGGAAGAACCCTCCAGCAGGATCAGGCTCAGTGAGGGGCTGGTTGGGGGTTAGGGGAGGCAGGAAAAATGTAGAGTGCTGTACAGTGGTCCTTCGTTTATCGCGGGAGTTACGTTATAACAAATAACCCGTGATAGGTGAAATTCATGAAGTAAGGAAAGTTTTAAAGTCCGTCTCCTGAATCCAAACTGGGAGCTGGTTACATAGGGGTGTCAAGACAAGGCCCAGGAGCCAGAACTGGCCTGGCAAAGACGCCAAACAATGTGAAGGAGGTCCTAAATAAAGTTAAAAGTCCAAAATGTAAGTTTTACAAGTCTTATTTTTGTTTTTTTAAACAATTGGTCCACAGTAAAACAACAACAACAAAAATTTCCAAAAAATTACCAAATAAATCTGATAAATAAATCGTACGTTCTTTTATTTACCAAAAAGCCTTTTATCATTTGTTTTGTTTCATTACTTTTAATCATTTTTGTATTTTTAAAACAAAATATTTATTTCTAACAAGTCTTTTCTGTTACTTTATGATATCTCAGTAATTAATGTGTAGTTAAACTTCTTCACCATGACAGAAAGTTTCACCGGATCAAAGTGGACTGTATGTGGCCCACAATGTAAAGTAAAATAAAGTGATGGATTTATTGGGGTTTATTTTCCTTTTCCTTGATGACAACCAATTATTTGTTTTTAAATCAATGCATTTCAGACGTGCTCTCACGTTTACCGCTGATTTTATGTCAGAATTAACGGGTTTCGGCAATTTTCCTGCCCTAACTGCAGCCTCTTCACCCGGACAGCAACATGCAGTGTGCGGCGGTCACGAGCGGAGTGAATCCAGTCTGAATAAATTACACCCCGATCCGCTCCGTGTGAAATAAAACACACCGCACATATCACGCTGAAGCTCCCGAGTCGCTCAGCACCCTGACACCTTTAACTGACAGCTGGCACCATCAGCACTACCATCACCGCTGCGCTCACGCCGGGCTGAACGTCACCTCTCTGGGCTAACGTGTCAGGTTGGCGTCGCTCTGCGTGTCCGTTAGCGGCTCACCAGCGTCTTGGCTACGTTTCCTCTTTGAGTGATGTTCTTGCTGTGCTTCTCGTTGGCCATGCGGATCCTCTGTTTGGCCACCATCTTCACCGGGATACGCCAGTCTGTTTTTAGCCTGTTGTTTTCTGATGCTGCAGGTTGACGACAGCAGCAGCAGCGGCGCCTGCGTCAAGTCACCAAAAGTCCGCGAAGAAGAAACCGGAACCGAAGTGCGATAGCGTTCAAAACACGAGCACGAAGCTATTATAACACGTTTTTATGCTCTATTCTATGGTATTCGAAGTTCAGAAATCCAACACGTGACTATCTATATATGCTTACTGTACGTTTAAATCGTTGTAAGACTTAAGTTATAAGAAATTATACAAAATGTTTACCGAGACTCTTACTTTGAAGGGCCCCACAGGATGTTGCGTGTTGTACGTTGTTGAGCTTGAAAACAGCATCCCTATGCACCTGGCGCGTTCAGGGGCGCGCTCCAGCTATCGATGACTGAATAACAGACTATGATTGAAAATAAATGAAATAGAAAACGAGTCGTCACTGTACGACTCATTTTCTGTACACATATTTTGTAATAAATATTATGAGATGATTAAAAATAATCTAATTTCTATCCATCCATCCTCTTTTGCTCATCTATATCAAGGTTGTGGGTTTACATGTCTGTCATCTACCTAAATATAACGATGCGTGTTTTGAGACAGCCTAAAAGTTACCTTGTTGTTTGCCTTAAAGAAGAAGGTTGAAATGTTTTTTTGATCCAGTGGTTACCAGTCAAAAAGCCAGTGGTTTGATCCCTAGCTCCTTCAGTGTGCATACCAAAGTATGCTTGGCCAAGTTACCTCACCCTTAGTTGTCCTCAGTGCATCCATTTCACTTTGTGGGATTCTTGTTTTGACATTTCAAAGCACTTATTACAAGTCTCATTCACCTATCCAGACAGGTGCTTTTGCCTAACATTCACAAAGTTGCTTTTATTCATCTGGATGTAGCTTTTCAGCGGGAGAAATATTTCGTCACTCGTCTAAGTGACTTAATCAGTCTCGGCTGACTGCAGTTTCCCCACCTTTAAAAACCATATATTTGCATAATAACCTAAAGAATCACCAACAACAGGGCATGGGGTCATGGCCATTGATCAGTGATCATGAAACTGAGTACTATTCACAGATCGGTGGGGGACGACTGCAAGCACTGCATTTATTCTTGGTTCAGAGATGGTCGTTCCTGACCAAACCAGCATTCCTCCCTGTCCAGGATGTGTACACCCTCTTCATTGTAAGAGTGTCCACTGACCTGTAGGTGTAAATAAGACTGCGGAGTCCTGGTCTGACGGGGTAGCTCTTCTGTGCCGTGCCGTCCGTGAAGCCTCCTGGCATACACCATATTACTGTTGTTGTGAATGGGGACCCGATCCTTGGGGGTAACGAGTTTTGGGATTTGAAAGTCATGGAGACAGTGTTTTTAGAAAATGCATCTCTGCAATAATACTCCTAACACATAAGGTATCACTAAAGGTTTTCGCTTAAGCAACAGTTGCCCTCCGCTCCTGGATCCAGCTGGCATAACCACATTTACTCAAGGCCTTATTGAAATGATATTCTTCTGCTTCTTTCTGCTGTGCCCGTCTGGGATGGTGTTCATTCTGTGTTGTAGTGTCCGGATAACACCCACCTTTGACTCTTTCAAGATTCCAATTCTGTGTCTGATTCCAGGAAGCCACATCCATTTAAGAGATCCACTGCCAATGTATTGGTTCTATACATCATAATGTCCTCAGAAGTCCTGTTGGGATCAAAAGTGTTTTAGAGGACCTACATATTATTAAGCTGGTAGTATTATTATTATTATTTTTTAGCTCCTACACCCTGGATGCTGTTGTACTTTGTAAACTCTTTCAGTCAATGTGCCATCCCAGTAAAAGCTACCTGGTAAAGATTAATAACCAAACTGGGTATTTGGTGCTTCCTTTCTGCTCTACTTGATTCGCTAGAGCTGCAGATTCACTAACGTCATTATTTTAAGGCCCTAAGTGAACCTCTTAGTATTTACTTTAACCTCTGCCTCTGTACCACAGTGTGTTTTCTGTCCCATGTCCCCCCTCTCACCCCCAACGGGTCGCTGCAGATGGATTCCCATCCCTGATCCTAGTTCTGCCAGAGGTTTCTTCCTGTTAAAAGAGTTTTTCCTTCCCAGTGCCACCAAGTGCTAGCTAATCTGGGGTTGTCTGATTGTTTGGGTTCTCTGTGTATTACTGTAGAGTCTTTAGCTTACAATATAAAGTGCTTTGAGGTGACTGTTGTGATTGGTGCTATGTAAATAAAACTGAACTGAATTTTTTCCAAATCTCACTCTGATAGATAAGAATACTTAATGTATTTTAAAATTCTTCTACGAGTCTGATTAAACTTGAAAAATGTCAGCCAGTGGCTTTAAGGGCCAGTCTTCAGGGTGATTAATAGTTAGCTGTCAAAATGAACAAAAACCAAGTGTTTCTGATATCAGCAAACCCACTAAAGCCTTTTTTAAATGACTAACTGGCTACAATACTGGCAAATGTTTACACCACTTGAAAAAACTCGTACTGCTGGTCTTGTTGTGAACATTTATCAGAGTGAATGGATTATTGCTGTAAGGCGGTACTTGTTTGACACCCACTACACAATCAGGGTCAATAGACTCTGTGTTTAGACCACCTTAAATTACAGCCTGTGTGTCTGACTACAGCGGAGCGACAAGTGCATGGTGAGAGTGATAAGAAGGTACTCACTCTCATGTTACACAGACAACAGCAAAATGACCAATATAAGCATGAAACCCATCTCAATGCGGTGAGTAACAGCTCAGCTTTTACTTAGTGTGACATGTGTTTCTGTTACAGCGTCCTTACATCACGAGGAGGAGCGAGCCGGCTGCTCGCAGTCAGGAGGGCAGAGACAGAGTAGAAGTTTCCTAGCAACTGAGTCAAAGAGTTTACTTGGAAAGGACTCCACCAATGAAGAAGAGACAGACGGGTTGTCCAAACACTGTACTTACGAGTGTGTTTGTACAGAGGGCCTCGAATGGTTACATTATCAACTGCTTGACCAACTATACAGTCTGAAATACATACAGAATACAGCATGTTGCTTTTACTTTTGTAGTGCACCCCAAGACAGGTTAACAGGTTAAAAGTGTTTAACTGTTGGCAGAGTCAGTCCTATAATCACATTAATGCTAATCGGACACCGCGTTTATTTCTTCCAGGAGAGTATGAGTCAACGCATACATTTTATTTCAGACAGTGAAATTACAAAGAGAAGGAATACTTTCAGCTTATACCATTTTTAAAAAAAAAATAAATAAATAAATGTAAGCAGGCCATTTATTTTAACATGTACAGAAACAAAACTAACATGCATGGCACTTGTCCATACCCATAATTTAGTACCCATGGTTGCACTGTTTAATGAATGTAAGGGCATCTGGACCTCTGAATTCTTTAAACAGAGTTTATAAAATTTGGAAAAATTTTACTGAGTTAAAGAATGTTCTAAACAAAAGAGAAGACAGATTGCAACTTTTGCTGGGTGATCTCAATGGGCCTTTTCTGGTAAAAATAAAAAGCAATCAACTAAACTAACCCCCACTGATCACTAATGTAGCTGAAAGCAGAGGCATGAGCTGTGTTTAGAATAAAGGTAAGCAGAGATGACACTGAATTGTGTGCTTCGGTGTATCAGCCATATTCTTACAGTTGTGGACCCACCTCTCAATTTATAATTGATACTTATGAATTTACAAAACCAAAGATTCTCCTGATAGGCTCCCGTTTTCTCCTTTGCCACCCCATTTAAGAAGGAGAAGAAGAAGAAGAAAAAAAAGCTGTTTTAGTTTACGTCTCGACTCGGGGTGGTGTAGCAACCTTGTCAGCCTCTCTGACCTGACTGCAAGTCTCCAGCTGCTGAGCTCAAGCCTGCCAAGAAAAATAACACCCAGCTCCCTCTGAAAATGCAAACATTTGACATTTCCCTTCATGTGTGAAAAAGAAGCGCTGTGAGGATGTCAGAGGTTGTGGCTGCGACTTCAGATCAAATGTCCTGGTGTGATCTGCGTCAATGCAGGACCTGAATTTGAAGCTTCTTTCTTTCCCATCCTGGGAGGTCTCCATCGTCTCTGAAAGAATGAAGTTTTTGGTGAACCAAGATCAAAACTGGCATGAATAAACAACAGATTTGGATGCAGAAAACAAATTATAAGCCTCCTTCTCTGCAATGACAAACCATTTAGCTTTTGGTGATATTTGGTCAATGTTAACTAAACATTATCATCCTGAAGAGTTGGTTGGTTTAAGAGAGATTTATAAATATAATGATACTGTCATTTAAGCATTCCTGCTAAGTGACTGTACTTTGTAACTTTAGGCACCCAAATCACTTTGTCACCTAGTCACGTGGCAATAACTCACCATTTAAGCCACTGAACTTTAAGCTGATCGTCAGTAGGGGAAGAAAGGTCATTTAACCCTTAAGCCCTCCTCAGACATTTTTTTTTTCCAACTTTTTCCGTTGATGAAAAAGTTGCCTGGTCTGAAGAGTCCCGATTTCTGCTGCGACCTTTAAAATTTTGGGTCAAAATTTGGCATAAACAGCATGAAACCATGAATCCATACTGCCTTGTATCAGTGATCATCATTTAAAACACCACAGCTTACCTGATTATTGCTGCTGACCACATCCATTCCTTAGCCACCAGAAGATGAGTACACTGTGGTTACAGACTCCAGCAGGATAAAGCTCTATGTCATAAAGCTCAGATCATATCAAACCTTAAGACCTCCAATTACCGGATGTCAGTGCAACAGCGCACCTTTGGGATGTGGTGGAACAGAGTCACATCATGATGTGCAGCTGATGAATCTGCAGTGGCGCAGATGCCATCATGTCAACATGGAACAAAATGTCTGAGGAACGGTTCCAGCACCTTTTTGAATCCGTGCCATTCGGTTGAATCTAAAGGAGTTGCTGTAGCTTAGAAAGCAGAGCAGGTCATCTAATTGGAAAGTTGGTGGTTCGATCCCAAGCTGCTCCAGTCTACATGTCAAATCTTGTCCTTAAGATGCTTACCCTGATGCATCCATTGAAATGTAAATGTTAGAACACACAAAAGTAGTGTTTATACAACATCCCCCCATTCATACAAAGCGAGTGCTTTGAGTGCTCAGGTAGAGTAGAAAAGCAAGATATAGGAACCAGTCTATTTACCACGTCATGAACAATTACACAGGTGAGTGTATGGAAGCTGTGACATTAAAAGGAACTCTTTCATGCACATTTAGTGAGACTGTTTCCATCTTGTGTTTACAGCCAAGAAATTCACTTCTACCTCTGCACCATTTTTGTCAAAACAGCTTGGAGAATTGCTGCATGTTTATCTGCCCTTGCAACACAAATGAAAACATCAAGTTTCCATTTATTCTCAAACTGTGCAAACATTGTACATTTTAAAGAATAAAGATAAAACTGAGTTCTTGCTCTTTGTTAGAGCAGACGGGAGGGAAGCTGAGACCGTTTACAACTCCTAGACAATAATTATCCCCAAGTCTAAGGGACAGCAGGTAGATGACTTAACATGTGCATGTGGGATGAAACTGCTGTAGGTGACTCCAACTGGGGAGTGTTTCACATTTAACCCACTTTAGAAAAAGATATTGTTTGAGGAGTAAAAACGTAACAGACACTGTTAAGTAGGATCCAAATTCAGAGAATTTCAGAGCTGTTTTCACTTCAAAGCATCTGTGTTGTAAAGGAGCACCACTAACCTTAACCTATAACACTGGGAATATATGACCTAAATTCAGACTTGTTTACCTCAAACCTGCTACTCTAATTATAGTCCAAAAGCACCCTGTAGAGCACAAACATGTACTTCCAAGTCATCACGAGAGGAGGGTAAACAGCAGTTAACCCAAGCAAAATAAACCTGAAACATGAGAGATGAATTAAGCTACAGACAGATCCAGCTGGAGCGGTGGAGGAGGGAAGGAAATATTCAATGTCAGCTCATATGAGGGTGTGACGTTAACAAAATAAGGTCTGTATGAAAACACAGAGACAGGAGGCTGGGTTGAAGCTCATTACATCCTAAACGAGTCCACCCTCTTCTTTTGAATGCTGGGCTCATTTACCTCCTCCCTGCTGGCCCACTCCCACTGGCCTTGATGCTGTCAGGCAAACAGAGCTCCATGTTTATGTTTGGCTACAGAAAAACAGACTTAACATAACTGAGCTGCTGGAGAGTGCGCTCATTTCATGTCCGCAAACAGTGATGTTCATTCTCATTCCCGTCAGCTGCTCACGCTCACTGCTGCTGCGACGAATGTGAAGCACCATTTACACACTTCCTGCCACACAAGCAGTCTCACAGCAAAAATGCCGATCTGCTTTTTTCTCTCTCAGCACAGCCAAATGTTTTTCATGGGCTGAAGGAGGAAGAACAACAAGCCGGAGACTGTATTTGCAATTAACTGACCTTTGGCCACTAAGAATTTCACTGATGCTTTGTGGTGAGGCACAATTTAGAAAAAAGAAAAAGAAAAGAGCTGTAATGGATTGCTTCAGTCAAGGTTATCCAATTATTTACACAGTTACAAGCCATTGGACACCCTGGAATTGTTGTTAAAGTGTGGAAACCCCCCTTCTGACATCCAGAGAGCTCTTTATTCATTATAAAGAATGGCCTGTCTACTTAATCCATTAGTTGTTTTTTTTTTAAACTGCCCCTTATTTGATAATGTACCATTAACCTATCCATAGGATTTGTCTGCTCCTGGATTTATGTCCTGTGAACTAAGCACAACTGTCTCAATAGGCACCAGTTAGAGGGTAAAAATGTTTGTGTTTGCATGAGTTTGGGAATGCATTTTTGTTTCTGTGCGTGCCTGTTGTGTCTGTGGGTCGGGTCTTCGACTCAATCTCAGGCCCCCCACAACTGTGGAGGCCTGTCTCACCCCATCACACTTGCTGGTGCATTTGTCTGCTCTGGCAGAGCCTACCGGCTTGTCGCTGCAGCCCCCTATGGTTTTTGCACGATGGCTGCTGGATGAACCTGGGTGACCGGTTGGGATCTCCTCAGCACTTTTCTTCTCAACTAGAGGAGAATGACCAGGAAGATGGAAATGGCCAAGGGACAATTTCAGCCTCAAACTGCTTCCTGGACAGTGTTACAGGGGAAGGACTCTTGTGGTTGTTGAACCACAGCAGCTTTCAAGTTGAGGAAAAATAAACAGAAAGGGGATGTACGTGATGGTTCTCAGTCATCCAGGTCAGTGGTCCCCAACCTTTGTTGCGACACGGACCAGTTTATGTCTGACAATATTTTCACGGACTGGCCTTTAAGGTGTTACGGAAAAATACAACAAAATAAAACCAGTACCAAAAAAAAAGAAAAAAAAAAAGAATATTTATTCATAACACACGGGGAAAAGGCCCAGGGAAACAGAGTTAACGAAAAACAATAAAAAAAAAATAAAAAAAAAACAATAAAAAACTTAACATAAATGTCACACCTGAGCCTCAACTCTCGTGGCCTGGTACCAAAAGACTCACGGACCGGGGCTTAGGGACCGCTGATCGAGGTCATTGTAGCCATTGTCTGCCTGCAGACCGTTACACAAAACTCAGAGTGGAGAAAGAGATAGAGGTGGACCCAGGAGCAGACATAGGTGAGGAGGCAGAACTACATTGACATGAGGGATGCAACACAGATGACGCGACACTGACAAAGAGAAACCTCAGACCCGATACTGACACAGAACCCAAACCTAAAAACAAACAAAGACATCAAGAAATCAAAGATTAACAATACAAAACAGAAAACGCTGTGTCACCGACCCAGGACTGTGACACTTTGTACTACTTTAAGTTTCTTGAAGACATTTCACCTCTCATCAGAGAAGCTTCTTCAGTTCTAAGAGCAATTGGTGGAGAGTCCCAGATTTGAAGAAGCTTCTCAGATAAGAGGAACACTCTCCAGTTGGTTCCTATAATTTGCTAGTTTTTGATTCCCCTTTTATACTCCCTAACCATCTCTTCAACCTCAGATGCAGACAAAGCAGACTTTGTCCCAAGAGTTTGCGCCTTGTGTCCACGGTCAGGGAACACCAGAGCGGAGTTGATTTTATGGAGAGCACAAAATCAACTCCTAAGTGAAAGGATAAGACAGGTCTATTTCACTATACATGCACTCCAAAACAGGATTAATCAGACTCTACAGGAACTCAACACTTCTACCCTCCCCTATTTTCAAGTTTGTGGACAAGGCTTAGTGAGCCCAACATTCGAAAGGAAAAGACAGACAACACTGGAAATTCCATACTTTGCTAATAAAAACTCCCCAGTCAATACCGGCGCAATACTTCACCCATTTTTCCTGACTGTCCTTGGTTGTGAGAACTTTTCAGACAAGAATCTCACTGAACCTGAAAAGAAAGTGCTAGCCAAACGACTCAATTTTGTAATTTCTCTACAACAGCTGCCTATAGTGGACCTCACTACAGCCACAGGAACTGTTATAAGGATTAACAAATTAACAAAAACAGAAGCAGAGCAAATCAGGTTGAAGATTTCAGTCACCTTCCTTCTCCAGTGGAAAAGTTCTGTCTAATCTCACAACACAAGAAAAGAAGGCCGGCACATCCCTGAGCAAAGCCCATAACATCACCACATTAACAGCAGACAAGGGGAGGTGCACATCGAAAAGAAGTCGCCCAGCAGACTCCCCGGCACAGACTTTACTGACATCCTAGAGTCAATCCATAAGCGATTGTCCAGCTTTGATGCAAGGTTTTCCCTGGTGGAGATTTTAAACCAGGAATTTAAATCCCTGAGAAAATCCCTGGAGTTTAGCCAGCAGCAGTTGGAAACGCTCGCTGCTGAAAATGCCTCGCTATGGGACTCTGGCTCACATTCTTGGTAAGAGACTTGACAGTTTAACAAAACAAACAAAAGGACTGCTATTGATCTGCAAGCCCGTAGCATGAGAGATAACCTTGTGTTTTCTCATATCTCAGAATCTGCTGGAGAGGATGTGAACGCAATGGTGAAAAGCTTCATTAAAACCCACTTGAAGCTGGAGGAGAACACAGTGAAAAACAGCCCTGATACGATGGACTCTATTGAAAGTGATAAGAAATCGGGAGCTGGGAGATCATGTCCTATTGTGGCCAAATCTGGCTATTTCAAACAGAAGGAGCAGGTGAAAAGTCAGACTTCAGTGTAAATGACCAGTTCCTCAAAGAGATCCTGAAACCATGCAGGGTCCTGTTCCCAGTCCGACGCAGCTTCATTTAAAAGGGCTCCCACGCCGTCATCGCTATGGACCGGCTCTATGTGGACAGACAACTCTAGCACTTCCCTGGCATCACTCAACCTAGACACAGTGAAGGCTTTTTTTTTTATAGAAATACCTACCCCTCGAGTTATCATGGTTTACCTCTCCTATATCTTTTTCTCAGTACCTGCAGCGGATCAGTGCATTCTACTGATCAGCAAGGCTAACATCGTTCTTTTTTAACATGGACTTCATGAATGGATAAATTGTTTTAGAAAAGAAAATGAATACACAAAGCTTGACTTTTAGGAAGGTGTGAGAACGGCGCAGGAGACGTTTTACAGGTGGAAAGTTGGTGGCCTTTTTTTTGACATCTTTTAAACTATACTGATAGTACAAAGATACTATTTTGTGTCAGAGGATGGCTGTGTCTAATGTTAGAGAAATCATTCGCCGTATTTTATTTCATATATTAACATAGCGCGTGTCTCTGTTTCTTCAGAAACACCCACTTTCGTAGGTCAAAGAAGGCCTGTTAGAGACACTCTAACAAGCACAAGGTGTGTACAGAATTAGAGTTGTTTAAAATACATGTTTATTTATTTTTATTTATTTATTTTAATGATGTATTAACTGTGCTTTTCTCCAACTTGCGCACAGGGTTAATAAACTGACCACAAAAACCTCCAGATGCGTGTGGAGAACCGGACATGACCTGAATAACACTGACTATACTTACCGTTTCTCCAAAGGAAAAAAAACAAAAAACCAAACACGTGTATATGCTGTTTTCAAATGACATATTGCAAACTGTATATATAATGTTTTAACACATGTTTATCTGCACAGCCAGCACAGGACCCCTCTGCATGATGAAAACGATGATGAGCCCATCACATTTCTGGAATGTTTACGCCGTATAGAACAGGAAGAAGACAAAAAACAAGCAACTACAATACAGGCTGTGTGTGATAGTGGAAAGCCAGACCCCCTTTTTAGCAACTGGTCATCTGCACCTCAGGGTGTGTGTGCCTTGTGATTTTATCAATGTTTTTGAGCACAGTGTATTAGACTTTAATTTAGATGTCTTAGCATTTCCAGCACTGGTAACCATCCATTCTGCGGTTTTAATCCCTACTTGAATTTTATTTGCCGCCCAAAAAAGTTATGTATAAAACGAAGGAGAACACAGCAGGTCGGTACAAAGACAGACTTGACGAAAAGGCAAAAAAACAAAATGCTCATATTTATAATTATATGGTCCTAAATGTGAGTTCATACACTCATGAAGTGTTTAGTAACTTCAGATCCCTGCAACAAGCCCAGGTCCAGTTTACTGGCGGATGGGTACAGGACCTTGTACAGACGGTCTTTTGATAAACTTACCTTTGAGATGTTCCGAGTAGAACATCTCAAAGGCAAGTTTACCGGTCTCACACATTGTCTTCATAAATACCCATTAGAAAACCATGGAATAATAAGTACTAAGGTCAATGGAAATTAATTAGTACATTTCTTGTACGAATAAAGAAAACGTAGCAGTAACAATAATAGTGTACGTTTTAATCGTACTGGACTACAATGAAACAAAAATCTGAAATAAATTCTGAGAATAAAGTATTTATTTTTTTCCCCCATGTACCATAGAGTATTGCGTTTTACTTTTATTATTATTGTCAAGACAATTCACTATTTATAAATCACTGCAGATCTACTGTACAGTGTATCCTCTAAAACATGTTTTTCTGTATTGACAGTTTCAGGTAAATCACTCCATGCGCCTCAGCCAAAAGCCTCTTCAGCCCTGGGTTATCCTTAAATCTAATGGGGATGTTGAGAGTGCCCATTGCACATGCATGGCTGGTGTGGCAGAGAAATGTGTACATGTGGCAGCTCTCCTGTACAAAATTGACACTGCAGTGTGTCTACAAGGGAACATCACCTATAGATGTTCAATTCTTACTGGATAATGCTCTCAAATGTGCAGAAAGTGCAAGGAGTCCTGGGCCACGCAATCGACTGCACCACCAGTGCAGCAAGGAAAAGGGCACTTGACCAGTCCATCAGTGAAGGACAAAGCAAGTGTTCTGTACCCAAAATCTGGACACATACTGGTGGCAGTTCGCTAAAACAAAGCACACTGATTGAGTTAAAAACCTCTCACAGATCTTTTGCATGCACACCGGTCAGGACTGCTCTGTTATGGAGGAATTCTGCCACTTATATCCAGACCCTGTCCAGCCTTGTGTCCTCCCCAAATCCCTTCTACGTCTCCATGACCCACAGATGACGGTACTTCTGGCGGCACCATGAGCAGGCAGCGGCTGATAGCGCTCTGGCAAAATTCATTTTTTTCTACGGTGCATCGTTTTGTTTGGCGACCAAGGTACGATGGGTACCGCCTACCTACAACAGACAATTCCTGCTCAGAATCAGGAAAGGGAAAAAAAAAAAAAAAAAAAAAAAATTTCCACGACTAATCTGCCGACAGAACCCCCCCCCCACCGAGGCGCAGCCGGCCAAAACTAAAGCGCTGCGCATGTAAACAAAAGCGAGGAAAGCCTGCCAGTGCTAGCGCTAGCCTAAAGGCTAAGCCGTTCCGACCAGAACTTCTATCCATCGTGCTCTCCAATGTTCACTCCCTGGACAGTACAATGGATTATCTGTGGCTCCAGCAACCAGTTAACTGGGCTATCATGCTATCGAGCTGACAGAGAAGCCTTCTTGTCTGGTAAGAGCCGGTGCGGTGGTTTGTGCATCTACATCAAAAAACTGTGGTGAACAAATTCGGCTGAAGTGAGCCGCCACTGCTCACTTAAATTGTTAAGTTTCGCCAGTTCTACCTACCAAGAGACTTTTCTTCGCTACTTGTTATAGCAGTGTATCTCCCACCAAATTATAATGCTAACTTGGCACTAGCAGAACTGTCACATGCTATCAACAAGCTCCAGACTGCACACCTGGAAGGCTTTTTTGTCGTAGCTGGCGACTTCAACCACAGAAATCTCAAGACATTTTTCCCCAAATTCCATCAACACGTGACCTTCCCAACCAGAGGGGAGAACTGCCTGGATAAAGTTTACACCAACATGTGCGGGGCCTACATAAAACAGCTCTCAGAACAGCCAGAACCAACCTCTCTCGCGCCATCCGAAAAGCAAAGCGTGCACATGCACAGAAGATACAGAACCAATTCCACAACACAAAGGACTCTTTCTGGCAAGGTATTCAGGCCGGAGACTTGGCGGAAAGACAGTAAATGGTAGCTTAGAATTTAACAAACGTTTATCTTTTCAAGCTTCCATTATACCTACCAATCGTCATAAAATTAACAATATCTGCTTAATCATCTCCAAAACTGGAGGACAGCGGGGACCAAAGCCGTGTTATTTGTGTTTACAAGTCATGGACTGAGTCTGGATGTGCAGAGGCATGTAAAGGCTTAGGGGACCCATTGACCAATGTTGATGCATTTATCACTCGACACAAACAGCTCTGCTCCTCGTATCACTTAAACGGTCAGGAAACAGAAGCCACCTTTAGGAGGTGTCGGACACCTCGGGTGAGAGGCACCTACACGGGGAGGGATGGCAACACCATCCTGCCCAATGGGTATGAAAACTTAATAGGTCAAGTTGACGGGGTCTATGAACGCCTTAGAAACACTTTTAAAGCCTCTGGGCGATTTTGTTGTAGTCAACAATGTGTGCAGAAAGAGAGGGAGGATGTCCATGAGTTCAGGGCAAGATTAGAGGAAGTTTTCAAAGAATACAGCGGCCTTGAAGAGAGTACAGAGAATATAGCCTATATCAGTAGCAGTTAAAAACATGCTCTGATGAACAGCTTTCATCCACCCATTGCTGATTTCATTAGGAAATCAATTGTTAATCATAACACTGACAGGTCCATTGAATGCATGAACTGGGCCCGCCCTGCACAGGAAGTAATCAAAAATACAAGTCAAAGCTTTGCCGCCGCCTTCTTGGCAGATAAAATCTTTTTCTAGGGACAGGTTAGAAAGGGGAAAAAATAGAGGCGGAGGCAAGAGAGGCAGAGGAAATTTGGGTTCTAAAAAGGGGAACGGGACAAGAAATTCGATAGGTGTTATGGGTGTGGAGGAAAGGGCCGCTATATTAAGAATTGCCCCGAGCCCCAGCCTGAAGAGTATAGACGTCCCAAACCCAAAAACCCATCAATAACTGACTAGCACCTGTCGCCACTGCCAACACCCACACGTGTACAGATGACTGTTTAGGTTGCCAGAATCAACAACAGCCTGTGCTCCAGACCATACATTTAACTGAAGTATTGTTAAACTTATCAGGGAAAGAAGTGAAACCAGTTCGCACGTTAAGTGTGCAAGGCAAAACCATTCAATTTGTGTGTGATTCAGGGGCAGATAAAACAGTCTTGAAAGATCATGTGTCAGGAGTTGACCCTTCAAGTGGCACAATTTATGTAAAGTCTGCAAGTGGTCAACTAAATCAACATAGAATCTCTAAACCAGTGTGGATTAGAGATCGCGGGGTCCTCTTTTAACCCTCTCCCGGACAACAAACTCAGGCGTAGTCGGTAAGGTCTTTAGGGTGGATAATTTATTTAGCCGGCCTCCCCAGTGCACAGAAAATTATTATGTACAGCAAATAGAATTGACTTCGGTCAGTGTCAACAAAACGTCTGTATACCCGACCCAGCCTACACGTTACCCTCCTTGTAACAGCTCACTGGGCTCTCTCCCCACCCCGTATGACCTGTCTCTTATATCCCATAGCCCCTCCCCCTAGGCGTAACAATCATTTCTTTATTATTACTTTAATCCCCACTGTACCCCCTCAGCTTCTTTCCCGCTGTAGTCTCACAACACACATATCTATTTACAGACTCTTAGGCCACTTCCAATCAGCCTACAATGTTTCACAAAACATTAAAACAATCCAAAACAAAGGATGCAGTTCACGTGACCGTCCAAGCCCACGTGAACCCATCATTTAAACCCCGGAACACCATACCATCGGCTTGCATCATCCCGCATCATTGGAGATCACAGCGCGTCTCCTCGACCGACTTTATTAACAAGGTAAGGGGAAATAAGTTGGCCACCCTCTATGCTGCTCCAAATCCCCCCCTCACCCCCTTTTTATTTATTGGTGTCTGTTAGAACTAATGGTGGCGGTGCGTATATGCGCCCCGATCAGCTGTCTGCGGCTGGGGCGATGTAACTCCGTCACATCATCCCCTTCCACCCGGAGGTGGCCGATGTGCGGCAACCTGGAAAGATAATCTGCCACCACATTGAGCTTGCCTGGTCTATGACGGATGGTGAATCTGAAAGGCTGCAGTGACAGGTACCAGCGGGTGAGTCGACTGTTATGATCCTTCATGGACTGGATCCAGGTGAGCGCTCGGTGATCGGTTTCCAGCTCAAACTCTCTTCCAAGTAAATAATACCTGAGCTTTTCCAACGCCCACTTAATAGCTAAGGCCTCTTTTTCCACCGTCGAGTAGTTGGTCTCCCGTGGCAGCAGCTTGCGGCTTAAGTATAGGACTGGATGTTCCTCTCCAGGGTCCCCTTGAGCCAGCACTGCTCCCAGGCCACTTTTGGAGGCATCCACCTGGACCAAAAACCTCTTTTTGAAGTCCGGGCTCCAGAGAACTGGGGTCGTACACAGGCAGGTTTTCAGCCCCTGGAAAGCTTGTTCACATTCTGCGGTCCATATGACCGGATTCCGTTGGTTCTTACCGGTCAACGCAGTAAGAGGGGCCGCAATGGTTGCAAACTGGGGCACAAACCTTCGGTACCAGCCAACCAGCCCCAGGAAAGACCGGACCTCCTTTTTAGTGCGAGGCCGAGGGCAGTTCTGGATAGCTTCCACTTTATCCATCTGCGGCCGCACCTCACCCCTGCCCACTTGGTAGCCAATGTAGTGGGTCTCCTGCCGTGCCCACTCACACTTAGTGGGGTTGAGGGTCAATCCCGCCTTATGAATTCTTCCCAAGACTTCGGATAAGTGCTGCAGATGCTCCTCCCAGGTGTTGCTGAAGATCACTACATCATCCAGGTAAGCGGCACTATAGGGGGTCACACCCCTGTAGTAATTTGTTCCATCAGCCTTTGAAAGGTGGCTGGTGCCCCATGTAAGCCAAATGGCATCACGGTGAACTGGAACAGGCCGGCAGGGGTCCTGAAGGCGGTTGTACTGTCTCGATGACTCCTCCAGTGGCACCTGCCAGTAACCCTTGCACAGGTCCAGAGTAGTGATGTATCTGGCTGCTCCGATCTTCTCCAGTAAATCCTCGATTCGGGGCATGGGGTAAGCGTCAAACTCAGAAATGGCATTAAGCTTCCGGAAGTCAATGCAGATACGTAGGGAGCCATCTTTCTTGAAGATAATGACCACCGGGCTACACCATTCAGAGCAGGACGGCTCGATCACTCCCAGCTCCAGCATCTGCTCCACCTCTTGTCGCAGTTTATCCACCAAGTGTTGTGGAACCCGGTATGGCCGTTGGCGGATGGGATGTCCCTCCTTTAGCCGTATCACATGTTCCACCAAGGTAGTCCTGCCAGGGTTAGCTGAACACAGCGATGGAGTCTCCCGGAAGATTTCCAGTAGCTCAGCAGCCTGCTGTGGGGTCAGATGAGCCAATACCGGAGACATTGGATCGACTCCCTGCTCAGGTTCGCTCTGTCCTTCTCTTGGCACACTCCTGGCCATCAGTGCCTCCGTTGGGGCCTGATGGGGCCGCTCCGCCCATTCTTTCAGGAGGTTCACATGGTACGTTTGCTTCTGTTTCCTTCTTTCCGGATGATGAACCTCATAAGTCACGGGTCCCATTCTGCGCAGAATGGTGTAGGGGCCTTGCCATTTCGCCAGCAGTTTACTGTTGGATGAGGGGAGAAGTAACAACACTTTTTGACCGGGCTGGAATTCACGTTGCCGGGCCTGTTGGTCATACCAGATCTTCTGGCTTCGTTGAGCATCTCGCAGGTTGACTTCGGCCTCTGCCTGGTATCTCCCCAACCGATCTCTCATCTCCAGCACAAACTGCACCACTCCTTTATCATTTTGAGCTGAAGCAGGAGTCTCCCAACCCTTCCGGAGGAGATCCAATGGCCCCTGCACATCCCAACCATAGAGTAGCTCGAATGGTGAGAAACCGGTGGAAGCCTGGGGAACTTCTCTGTATGCAAACAGCAGGAAGGGTAGCCACTGGTCCCAGTCTTTCCCAGTGTCTGACACAACTTCTGCAACATCCTCTTCAAAGTTTGGTTGAACCTCTCCACCAACCCATCTGTCTGTGGATGGTAAGGTGACGTCCTGATGGCAGAAATGCCTAGCTGCTTGTGGAAGAGCTGCATCAACTTAGAGGTAAAGTTAGTCCCTTGGTCAGTTAAAATCTCATCTGGTATCCCCACCCGGGAAAAACAACTGTACCAGTGCACGCAGAACATTAGGCGCCGTGAGCGCACGCAACGGGAACGCTTCTGGAAAACGGGTCGCATAATCACACACCACCAAATGTACTGATGACCCCGGCTACTTTTTACCAGCGGACCCACAATATCCATAGCTATCCTACGGAGGGTGTGGAGATGATTGGAAGGGGCTGTAGCAAGGCCCGGTCCGATTTGCGGGCTAGACATGTTTTCTGACATACAGGGCATGTACGGCAATAATTTTGTAAATCAGTGTACATCGACGGCCAAAAGAACGAAAGCTAACTCGCAGATAAGTTTTTTGGCGCCCCAAATGACCTGCCCAGGGGAGGGTGTGTGCTAAGTGCAAAATGAGGGATTTACAACTAGCAGGAATCACAAGCCGTTGGTGGTCCCCGTCAACTGCATACAACACATTTTTATCAAGAACAACTTCTCTTTCCCTCCCCATTTCCCGTTCCCCCTTCAATCACATTAGCAAACAACACATTTAACGTTTCATCCTCCCTTTGCAACACAGAGATATTTTCGGGCACATCCCATTTCATGTTCTTAGTGTCCGGCTCTTTTGACCATAGCTGCTTCTCAAAGCGGCGTTGGCGGCGAGATTTTCTTGGCCCTTTCGTGCCACCCTCGCACAGACTACTGTCAAAGTCTGGCAGGGGTTGGCATTCAGCCTTCGCCCGGGCCCTAGTGACCACCGGGCCTAACACATTCACTTTAACCTTCCCCGCTTCCCCCCTCTCAGGCTCTGTGGCCCGTTCTTCTTTTTCTTGCAACAAATCCATAAGCACAGGCAAGTCCATCCCCAGAATAACCTCTACCGGCAAATTCTGTACCACCCCAACTGACAATAGGTATGGCTGTCATTAATAGTCACTGTTACTTCCACCTTTGGGTATGGGTGTTTATCACCATGCACCATACACTTCTTCTTGTCTGCTGTAATCCACACAGTTCACTGGTACCAAGCTTGCTTAATTAATGACATGAAACTACCAGTGTCCAGCAAAGCAGTAACCTGCTGACCATTTACTATCACTTTTTTATAGCGTTGCACATCCACTGGCTGGACCCTTGTAGGCTCCGCCTCCAGTCGGGGTGCATAGCAGGCACCCGTGACTTTGGCCTTTCGAATAGGGCACACCGAGGCTTTATGGCCTGGCTGCTGGCAATAATAACAAAGAAAGTCCTTACCCGCTCCTCGTAGATTAGATACCTTGGGGATCCCGGGTGGCTCGGGGTTGCTCTCCCTCTTCAAAAACCCCGACGATGGAAGTGGTGGTCGCTGTGGCGTCCCAGATGAGCGTGTAGGTGGTGCTCCTTTACGGGCGTTGAAGTACTGTGACACCAGCTTAGCAGCGGCCAGTCCATCTGCTGGCTCATGCTCCCTCACCCAGGTCCTCACCTCCCCTGGCAGTACTCGAATTAACTGCTCCAAGATGATCGCTTCTCCCATCTCGTCCTTCGTGTGTGCTCTGGTCGGAGCCAGCGTCGATAAAGTCCTTCAGGCGATAATAGGTCTCGGTGGGGCTCTCACCAGGTGGACTTATATTAGAGCGAAACCGCTGCCGATACGGTTTCCGGTTGAAATGTCAAACTTAATTAACAAGGCAGTTTTGAGATCTTCATACCGATGGGCTCTTTCTTCATCCATTGCAGTATAAGCCTCCAACGCTTCCCCGCTAGCAGTGGGAACTAGCCGACAGGCCCATTCGCTCTCTGGCCATCTCCATGTTCTGGCCACCGCTCAAAACGCAACAAATAGTTCTCAATATCTTCCCCCATCTGATAAGGCGGGATCTTCGGCCCCGCCGATCGCCTCCACTCTCCCCCTGACGGGTCGATTACTGCTAATCCCTCCTTGGGACTGACGAGAGGGAACCTCCGCTGGCGACTCCCCGTATTCCCTCTGCCGCGCCGGTGTAGGCAGTACCATCGGGGGCTGCTTGCTGTTGCCGTGCTTGGCGTAGCCGTTGCTTGCCGTGGGCTAGCTCCGGCTAGTGCGGGACCTGGGCTTTGCTGACCAGCCACATCTGCGGGCAGCGGCGCATTATGAGGGGAAACGGTCCTCAGTCCCCGGAGTTCTGCCAATAACACAGTCTCTCTCCTTTGCTGTCCCGCCAGGAAGTCCCTCATCATCGCAATCAGTTCTCCATCACGTGCTGCGGTCGAGGTGGTAGGCAACTCCTTATGCTTTGCCATTGCTTGTGCTCTATTTTATATAGCGCTATGTCTAATAATTGATTATATTTCTGCTCTTTCTGAGTTACCTGCCCTCCGCTCCAGTCCTTCCTGGTTTGGCTGAGGTTGGAGCTGGTTTAAATGCAGAAGCCAATAAAGTGGACTGGACCATCTATTGTGATCATGCAGGGGGAATGGGGTTCTTCTTGAATGATGGTTAGCTGTTATCTCTTTAGTTTTACCTTTGGTGTATATAATGGTTTATTCATTTGCTATATAACTGGAGCTGTTTCTCATTTGGGCAGGTCAGTTTGAGTTATGTTTTTATGTTTTTGGCTTTTCAATCAGGTGATAGTGTTAATTGTGCAGGTACATCATGACAGTGTTTGGGTTTGGCTCATCATGTGTGAAAAAACGAAGCAGATGTTTACACCCTGCAGCATGATAATAGATTACAATCTTGATGTTTTAAGTGTTCTCAAATTTGCTGACATCAGAGAATGATACTTGCTGTGTGTCACATAGGCCTACTTCAGCATGCATCTGTTTAGCCATAGCAATTTTATCATTATCAGGGGATAATGAGTTTAATCAATGCGCTATGCAAAGGAAGAAGCACAAATTGTGTGTTTGGTGTGTGCAGATGTTTACCTTTGAGAGAATCTCATCATAAGGGATGTGAACCAGTCTTAGGCGAGCACCACTGCTACTGTTCTGCTCAACCGTGACAAACTAATTCATCGTCACTGATAGATTCATCATTACTCTGCATAACTTGAGCTATTTGATCGAGAAACAGATCTGGATCGTACTAATCATCAGCATTTAAAACTGCTTGAACATCAGAAGCCAGCGACGGTCCTCGCAGAACTACATTTAGAACACAACTCTGCTGAGATCCAACCACTGCCCTATCTATCACGCTGGCTAAGCAGTCTCTCACCCTTGCCGGCACTTGTTCTGGATCATCAAGACTTGTGTCCCTAAAATCAAGGTGCTCACACAATTCTTGGGCATTAAAATTGGGTATCTCTCTAATGCTAGGGTTGACTGTGTCTACCAGACCCAGACTGAACAACGGGCTCAACTACTGCAGCACCTGTTTAACACAAACATTGTGAAGGACTGCAAATTTCTTGAGGTGTTGTGTGGAGGAGAAATACTGATCATTTGTGGTGGTGCATCAGTAGCAGCAGCAGCACCCAGACACCTTTGTGTGCCAGGTGCACACCCCTGAGCAGGTGTGACAGAAGCATTAGTAAAAACAGCCCCAGCAGCCGTGCCGACTAGTGATGTGCGATACCACTGATTTCCTTTCCGATCCGATACCAAGTAATATTCAGGGTGGTATCGACGATACTGATCCGATACCGATACTTTGTACAAAAACTTATTTTATTTATTGAATCTCAAATTATAGCATCATAATGATTACAGGACATCAGATTACTTGTTCTTATCACTTAACAATGCAGAGTTCATCATATAGAAATAAAAAAAACTGAAGTTGTGCTATTTGACCACCTTGCCTGCCTGCAGCACTAAAGGACTCTGTGAGAGACGTCTGTCTCGCCCTAGCAGCACCTGTCCCTCTCCTCCTCTTCAGTTCATGTCAACATACGCTTGTCATATTCTGTGATATGATTTACTCTGAGGTGACAAGGTTAGTGATGTTGCCACAACCATACATGTCAACCCTCCCGATTTTTCCGGGAGAATCCCGAATTTCAGTGCCCCTCCAGAAAATCTCCCGGAGCCACCATTCTCTCGAATTTCTCCCGATTTTCCACCAGGACAACAAAATTGAAAAACCATATTGCAGAATTCATAGTGCGCCCCAGCGAATTCCAGTTTCCAACAAAGACGGCAGCTACTTAGTTTTAATGTTACTCTTATTTCTCTTTCTGGGTCGCAAAAAAACTTTTAACATACATTCAGGTGAGAATGTAGCTGTGTAAACTTCAAATATCTGAGCCGACCGACACATCGTCTTCAAACCCCCGCGGTCTTTCACTACTCGGGTTAAACATGATATTTAAGTCACTTTGATAACTTAAAAATGTTGTTGTTTGGCTTTTTCAGTGTTTTATTTATTCGTGAGTAAATCGGTTTGGCTGAGATTAAAGTCCAATCAGCCGCTCACTACTCTTCATTAGGGGAGGAACCTGGAAAGAGTCTTAAGCACAGTACAGAAACACAGACAGAAAACAGCCCACACAGTCTTCTCATGGTCACAGCCGTAACAAGAACATAAATGATTGGTATCGGAGGAATCGATATTTCAGGATCGATCCGCACATCACTAGTGCCGACAGACAAGGATGTGCATCGGACGCAAGATCAGCAGCAGCTATACAATCACCATCATTAACAACAGCCCCAGCAGCAGTAGGAACAGACAGACAAGGATGTGCATCATATGTTGTCGCACAAGCCCTATGAGGTCTTGTATGCAGAATATCACATTTGTTTATTTGGTCAGACCACTGGTTAAAAGCCTCTAAGTCAAACAATCTAGCAGGAGTGGAGGTACCGTTATTGTGTTTAAATAATTTATTAGGAGGGTCCATGATGTGGATTTTAAGTCAGGGATTTAAAATTCTGGTGCAGATGACATCTAATACGCTGCAGGTTTTATTACCTCGGTGATCCTAGTTAGAGCACCAGCTATTTCTTGCAAGTGTCCCTGTGCTGCTTGTTGATGATAATTGAGTTTAGCTTCAATCAAACATAATTTATCAACTACTGAAGCAGTGACTCTGTTCAGCAGGCGGCGAGCCTGCAACATTTAAGTATGCGTCGTATGCCTGTGATATTTGAGTCTGTTATGCAGCTTTCTTCAAAATCTGTGTGACTCATGGGTATTTCTGATACACTCTGGTGTGGTGGGTATGTGAACTAAATTGAAATCCGATATGCTGTACTCAAAAACATCACTAAAATCACGAGTCAGGCACTCACTCTGGGGTGTTGATGCATGGAGCGATGCGCTCCACTGCCTGATTTACAGCTCTTAAGTCTTAAATCATGCGCCACGACTGTGAATCAGCCTTTCTGACTGGGAAAATAGGTGTTAGATACTGCATGTGGCGCTTCAACTAATATCCCTGCTTATCATGTCCTCTATTACTGGTTTAATGCCTTCCTCTGCGTCAGGCTTTAACAGATATTGCTTCACTCTTGGCCTATATGAGGTTTTGGGCTTTATTACCATCGGACTTGCTGTTGTCATTAACACTACATCAGTCTTCCCCGGGACCTGTTTAAGCTCCGGGTGTTCTGTGACATCTACAAGATATCATTCTTATGTGTCATTCTCACCCCCCTCTAAATGTGTTTGTGGTGTTGTGTCACCCATCCCAGCTTTTTACAAAAGCTGCTGCGTTGCATGTCTGTCTCCCACCCCTCTCCAGCTTGCTGCCACGCTCTGTGGTCACCTTGCATCACTAAAGACTCTAAATCTGTCCACTCAGCCGTGCTTTACTTTGTCAGTGAAACGTGGCATTTTTCCTTTAAAGAGTTGTGCTGTTTCAGAAAGGATCACACTGCATCCAGCCATTGTTTCACCATCAGTGTATATTGCTTTTATGGTGATTCTGTGGCCCTAATTTCATCACTCTGTCTATGTAGGCCTCATCAGGCCCAGGCGTAGTCTTAAAAATATCAGTGTAACAAATCTTCTGGTGTCTGTGTATCATGGCTGGTTGTAAACATTTCCTCAGCTGCAGCTTGCAGTTTATTTGCTCTGGTCTGGAGGATGACAGGTCAAGTGTTCAGTAATAATGCAAATCCCCACTGTCCTGATGAACCATTGTTTCAGCAGTTTTCTCCTTTTCCTGCAGCTGTCATCCCAGTGGATGTTGGAATTATTGAAATTCCAAGTTTTTATCATATTTCAGTTCATTTTTATTTCAAACATGTGCCTTCACAATCATTACAAAATATCATTCCATTATTTGTTTGAAAAGGAGTAGGCTGAAGTATTTACTTATTTGTCCCTACCCCCTCAAGTTTTACCTCTCATTAATTTTTGTCTTAAATTAAACAAACAACATATGAAGTAAAGCAAAACAAAACATATATAAAAATATACAGAGTTGAGACATGTGCAAAACAGTGGCATTACTGTACAGTATGGAGTGCATAATGTTGAAGTTCCAGTAGTGAAGCTGAGGTGTCTATGACGTGTTCAGCAGTCTGATGGCCTGGTGGAAGAAGCTGTCTCTCAGTCTGCTGGTACGGGACCGGATGCTGCAGAACCTCCTTCCTGATGGAAGCAGTCTGAACAGTTTATGGCTGGGGTGACTGGAGTCCTTGATGATCCTCCCCGCTTTCCTCAGGCAGCGCTTCCTGTAGATGTCTTGGAGGGAGGGAAGCTCACCTCCAATTATCCGTTCAGAGCACCGCACTACTCGCTGGAGAGCTTTGCGGTTGTAGGCGGTGCTGTTGCCATACCAGGTGGTGATGCATCCAGTGAGGATGCTCTCAATGGCACAGTGATAGAAGGTCCTGAGGATGCGGGGGCTCATGCCGAATCTTTTCAGTCTCCTGAGAAAGAAGAGGCGCTGCTGCGCCTTCTTCACTGTTTTGTTTGTGTGTACTGACCATGTAAGATCCTCAGCCAGATGTACACCAAGGAAACGGAAGCTGCTCACTCTCTCCACAGCAGCGCCGTTGATGGTGATGGGGGTGTGTACTTCTCTGCACCTCCGGAAGTCCACTATCAACTCCTTTGTCTTTGCGACATTGAGTGTGAGATGGTTGTCTTGACACCAGTGGGTCAGGGCGCTGACCTCCTCCCTGTAGGCCGTCTCATCACAATTGGTGATAAGACCCACCACTGTAGTGTCGTCCGCAAACTTCACAATGATGTTGTGGCTGTGCAGTCGTAGGTGTAGAGTGAGTATAGGAGAGGGCTCAGTACACACCCCTGTGGAGCTTCAGTGTGATGGGGGATGAGGTGATGCTGACCACTTGGCGTCTGTCAGACAGGAAGCTAAGGATCCAGCTGCAGAGGGAGCTGCTCAGTCCTAGATCCTGCAGTTTCCTGTCCAGCTTCGAGGGAACGATGGTATTGAATGCTGAGCTGTAATCTACAAACAGCATTCTCACATACGTGTCTCTCTTCTCCAGGTGTGACAGGGCAGTGTGTAGTGTCAGGGCTATGGCATCATCAGTGGACCTGTTGTGGAGGTATGCGAACTGTAGAGGGTCCAGTGAGTCGGGTAGTGCAGAGCAGATGAAGTCCCTGGCCAGCTTCTCGAAGCATTTGCTTACGATTGGGGTTAGGGCTACAGGTCGCCAGTCGTTCAATGAGGAGATGGTGGAGGATTTGGGTACAGGGACGATGGTAGCCATTTTGAAGCAGGCTGGGACTACAGACAGAGAGAGGGAAAGGTTGAAGATGTGCGTGAACACTCCAGCCAGCTGAGCCGCGCATGACTTGAGGACGCGGCCGGGAATCCCGTCCGGACCAGTAGCTTTGCGCGCATTCACCTTCCTGAAGCACTTCCGCACATCCTCCTCAGACACAGTGTGCGCACTGACGTCATCCGCGGTGCGCACACTGTCCGGTCTCATGGTGTTCGCTGTGTCGAATCTAGCGTAGAATACGTTTAGATCCTCACACAGAGAGGCCGTGGTCTGCGGTGTGTAAAGTGTAAAAAGTAAAGTGTAAAGTGTGCATGTTAGTCCCCGTAGGGAAATAGTTCCTCTGCATTTAACCCATTCACCCAGTGAAGCAGTGG
Source organism: Simochromis diagramma (assembly GCF_900408965.1). Lineage (NCBI taxonomy): Eukaryota > Metazoa > Chordata > Actinopteri > Cichliformes > Cichlidae > Simochromis > Simochromis diagramma. The sequence continues at coordinate 9,818,478 of NW_024386831.1, read as the reverse complement.
GCAGCCACCAATGCAGCGCCCGGGGAGCAGTGTGTAGGGACGGTACCTCGCTCAGGGGTACCTCAGGGTAGCCGTTCAGTAGAGTCGAACCACCGATCTTCCGATCATGGGGCCACCACTGGTTTTGCTGGTTTTCCCTCTAAAGTCTGCGATCGTGTTTAGTCCCTGCCACATACTCCGAGGGTTGTCAAACTGTTGCTCCACCCTGTCCATGTACTCACGTTTGGCTGCTTTGATTGTCACCACCAATGGTAATGGTGTTGATCGTCACCACCAACACAATTACCAGCAACATTACCGTCCTGGGTTAACCCCGTTTTCTTCATTCTTATACTTATTTAAAATTAGGTTTTTATATTTTACTTTAAACAGTTTTGTTTTTACTGTCTTTTATTTCTTCTGTTAGACTGTTCCATAATTTAACTCCTGCAAGTGAGATTGACATAGTTCTTAAAGTTGTTCTAGCACTTTGTATTTTTAAATTCGATTTCCCTCTTAAGTTATACCCACCTTCCCTTTCTATGAACAATTTACAGATTTCATTGGGAAGCAATTTATTTCTTACTTTATACATTATTTGCGCTGTTTTAAGCTTCACCAAGTCTTGGAATTTAATAGCTTGCATTTTGACAAAGAGTTCATTTGTATGGTCCCTGTACCCCACATTATTTAATCTAATGGCCCTTTTCTGTATTATAGTTATTGTTTGTGTGTTACTTTTGTATGTGTTTCCCCAGACCTCTACACAGTAGCTCATATATGGCAGTAGTAAAGCACAGTATAAAATGTGCAGTGCTTTCTGATCCAACATATGCTTTGCTTTCCCCAGGACGGCAATGCCCCGTGCCAATTTCCCCCGAACATAAGTAATGTGTGGCTTCCAACAGAGCTTGTGGTCAATGATCACCAAGAAATTTTATTTCATTTACTCTTTCTAAATGTACATTGTCAACACATATTTCTACTTCGATGTTTTTCTTTTGGTTTCCAAACAACAAATTTGGTTTTATCTAGATTCAATGATAATTTATTTATATCAAACCACTTCTTTAATATCGTTAATTCCTGTGTGATCATCCCCAAAACCTGTGGCAATTCCACACCTGAACACAGTATATTTGTGTCATCTGCAAATATTACAAACTTTAAAATCTCCGATACTCTGCAGATATCATTTAAGTACATAATAAACATTTTTGGACCCAGTACTGAACCTTGAGATACTCCACAAGCTATATCCATCAAATTAGATTTATATTCATTTATTTGTACATATTGTTGCCTATTCCCTACATAGCTTTTTAACCATTCCAAAACCACTCCCCTAAACCCGTACTTTTCCAGTTTTTTTTTTAAAATAGAATTTCATGATTAACAGTATCAAACGCCTTCTTTAGATCTAAGAAAACTCCGAGCGCATACCTCTTATCCATAATTCCGTTATCTTTTCCATTAAATCTATCAGTGCCAAAGCTTTTGATCTGTTGTTTCTGAACCCATACTATCTGTCATTAATTCATATTTTTCCACAAAACTGTCTATGAAGAGTTTTTCCAGTATCTTAGAACTGGGAGAGTATTGACACTGGTCTATAGTTTGTAAAATGATGCCTTTCACCGGTTTTGTAAATGGGAATAACTTTAGCAACTTTCATTTTTTTGTGGAAAAACTCCTTTTTGAAATGACAAGTTGAATATATATTTTAATGGTTTTACAATACCATCAATAACTGTCTTTACTGTTACCATATCAATATCATTCCAGTCTGTACTGGTTTTGTTATCAAGTCCTCTAACTATGTCATAAATCTCTTTCTCTGTCACAGTACGGCTGTGTGCAGGCAAGAGTAGGACCCAAACGCAAACTCAAAAAACACAGCTTTATTGCTGGCGTGAAGTGGGACACGAAAAACAATACAAAGTAAACTAAACTGGGAAAACTAAAGCACAAGGAGCCACAGCAAAAAATCACACAGCTATGAGGGAGGACGCAACACTGACAAAGAGAAACATGGGGCTTAAATACACTGAGGGATAACGAGAGGGAATAAGCCACAGGAGGAGAGCACAGCTGAGAGTAATTAGGCAGGACGAGGCAAGGACGCAAAACTAGAAACACTCACATGAGACATGGACCTTCAAAGTAAAACAGGAAACACACTGACTGAATTCTAAAACACACAAACTTAAAAGCAACTGGGGGGACAGAACATAGGAACCTGAAACATGGCACAAAACATCACAGTGGACATAACATGGAACACAGGGAAGCCATATAACAAAGCCAAAGAGCTAAACCTAAGATAACCATAACTGAGATCTAGGGAAACAAGAAACAGTACATCAAAGGACTCAAAACATAACCCATAATATAAAAGCACAGGATCTCTTCCAAATAAAATAGGAAACATAATGAGACACAGACATGACAACCAGAACTTGACAACGTAAGACACAGACATGAAACACATGAAGAGCAGGGGAGATTTACCATAGTTGGAAACACGAGGGGGAAATAATAAGAACTAGAAACACTTAAGCATGATAACAAATGAACTTAGGAACCTGAAGGGCTTACATAAACTAAAACATCAAAATGAACTAAAACTCAAAACACTGGGTCATAAGACCCAGGATCGTGACATTCTCTTCCACTGCTCTTAAAAACATTGAGCTACTATTCCTTTCAATATTTTCACCAGTGTCCCTTTCAATTCCATCAACCTTTATTTCTTCTGCCAGTTTTGGCCCTATGTTTACGAAGAATTCATTAAAGCCATTTACTATCTCTTCCATGTTAATACTTCTTGTCCCTTCTATAAAGTACCCAGGGTAATCATTATTCCTTGATTCATTTTGGATTATTCTGTTTAATACATTCCATATATCTCTTGTGTTATCTTTGTGTTCTAACCTTTTAATGTAATACTCTCTTTTACAGGATCTCATTATATTAGTTAATTTATTTTTGTAAGTTTTATACTTCATTTCAGTTTCTATTGTTCTCTTTTTTTTATGAATTCTCGATATAGGGTATTCTTCTTCTTCCTTTTTTTTTTTTTTTTTTTTTTTTTTGCTGGCATTTTGTAGTCCTTTTGTCATCCATGGTCTTCCTGCATAGTTGTGTTTCCTATTGATTTCAATTACTGGGCAGTTTTTATCAAGTAATGTGTTAAATGTTCTTAAAAATCCTTCGTAAGCTTAAACTTCTGTTTGTTCATATACAATATTCCAATCTTGCTTTAAAAGTTCATTTCTAAGACAATTTAATGTCTTCTCTGTTCTTATTCTTTTGTAAATCTTATGTCCATCGTTGTTCACTTTATAATGGCAATTATAAGATGCAAAGACTGGTAAATGGTCACTTATATCATTGATTAACAGCCCACTTTTTATCTTTCCTTCTATTATATTTGTAAATATATTATCTAATAGAGTTGCACAATGAGATGTTATTCTGGTCGGTCTTGTTATCAGTGGAAATAAATCGATGCTGTACATGGAATCAATAAATTCTTCTGTACTCTAATATTGACTTATTGAATCCAAATCATAATAAAAGTCCCCACAAATAAACATTCTTTTCTGATTTATATTTGTAAATAAGTCCTCCATATTATCCTTAAATATCTCAATCTTAGATCCTGGTCTATATATACAACTGACAATTAGGTTTTTCCTTTTTTCCATACTTATTTCCACTGATAAACATTCCATCACTCCATCAATAACAGTTGTCATTCTTCCCATTCTTTTGTACTTACGGTTTTTTCAATGTAAAGGCCACCCCACCTCCTTTCTTGTGTGATCCTGTCTACATGAAGGTCATATCCCATTTATTTTTAAAGTCTTCTTCTTTTCCAGGAGTTATCCAGGTCTCCGCTATGGGCTATCACATTGAATGGCTGTTCAAACTGTGTTATGTAGTCTTTGATGGATTGAAAGTTTGCATATAAGCGTTCGACTATTAAGTGAACCATTGTTTATACCCCGTTCTACCTTGAATTCCTTTTTAAGGCTCATTTGTATAATAATTGCAATCATTGTCTTATGTCAAAGACAAGGACAATACGGATCTATGTTTGCTGTCCATACATCAATG